>NW_028301569.1:4165000-4537500 GCF_042242905.1 Orbicella faveolata
GTTTCGGATTTGAACAAAAAATTTGGCGGATCGACGGATTTGGCGAAAACAATGCACGGATCGGCGGATTTGCATACCCCTATTCACCCCCTTCCATTAAAAAACATAAATATTGTTGGTACAGTTTACCTTATGTAAGCTCTCCTGATTATTTACGGTTTCGCAATTACTTATAAAAATATTGCTTTTGTTGCGTTACTTCCTTTAATTTGTTATCAATCTTTTACTATTTTTAGCACCCTTGCAACATACCCAATGGTCCGATACTTTTATACGGTATGTAGATCGAGTAGTGAATACTTTTCTGGTGAATGACTTGCTGCCATTAGTTAGGTGTCCAGACTAAAAGAGTTAAGACACACGAACATTGATTCTAGCTTCCATCCATCCATCCATCCATCCATCCATCCATCCATCCATCCATCCATCCATCCATCCACAAACTTTTCTGACAAAAAGGTTAATGAAATTTGTAACTTTCATCTTTTCCAAATCTTCTGACAAATTCCAATTATATATGCTTTTATATTCAGTGCAAGCAAATTTTTAGTTATTTGAAGAAGGCTGGGAGGCGAGTATTCCTCAGTTTTGATGGATATCTTGCTTTCATTGGACACATGATTCGGTCAAGGAACACCATAAGCGTCTGACCGTGCCCATTACTACTTGTCTTAAATGCCTTATCTTCCAGTAATACAGAAATGGGTTAAGAGTTGAATTCAAGAAAAGCAAAGTCAATGTCGAATCCCAGGCGAGGTCAAAAATCGGTGAACGTAATCCAGTATGACCAAATATAGATACGATACCATATGGAATATAACAAGCGAGTAATGTCATCTGTACCCACAATGCACTGGACACTGTCTTTCTATACCGCGCTATATTCATTGAAGGTCCTCCTCCGTTTGGTTGTTGGTGAGCTTCTTCTTGTACTCTTGCTCGATGATGACTAATTGTAACGTATATTTTGATGTAACAGAACGTTGAGGTAACTATGCATAATAACATATTTATGTAAATGATACGTATAGTGATATCGTGGTAAAAAACTACTATTATTGCCAAAGCAAAGCTACTAAGCCAAAAAATGACCACTATGAGCCTTACTCGCCTCAAAGTTACCACCTGTCTGTATCTTAAGCCCAACAACAGTGCAAGAAGTCTGTCCACACTTATTCCAGTCAGTGTTAACAAAGATACTCCGCAAAAAGTCACGGCTATCACATTACTTAGGCCTGCAGAATAATAACAATGTTTGGAATGCTCTTGGGACAATAAAAAGCTAGCGTAGAGAGGCTGGGCAATGAGGCCAACGCAGAGGTCGGTGACTGCAAGATAGGTTAAGAGAAGTCTTGATGGCGGATGAAAGGACCGCACCTTTCGAAAAGCATTAATTATCAGAACATTCCCCAAAAATGCAGTCATAGATAGAAAGTCATTTATTGCTGAAATGACTATCTTTTGATGTGCTCCATAAAGACCGGTCGTGCAGTTTAAATCCTGAATTCTAGTGTGGCTTCCATAATCAGTTAAGTTGGCCATTTTCGTGTTCTTTTCCATCTGTGGTTAGAATCGTTAATTTACGTTGTCATCTCTTCGTCTTCTGTGCAGTTCAGCACTTAGCAAAGCATGTCAACCTTGATAGAATGTTCTTTTAAGACTTCAACTGATGATCACAAGTACTTGTTCAGTAATCGTTTCTGATGGTTGAAAAATATTAGTTTGTAAGGAAATTGCTTATAGTACATATATAAAAATAAAACCTAATGTTCCATCTGTGGGTGTCACACGCAAAGGGTTCAATTGCCACCGCAGACACACCCATGATCTCATATCAGATTTCAATATAACAGCCTTGCATGTGACCATGATGTTATTTTTCATCACCAGTGTAGCTCTACTAGCAAGACGTGTGAATAGGCTATTTCTGAGCTACCCTGTGACTTAGTTTCAAAACGGTTCCTCGTTTAAAACCTTTCATATGGAAAGGAGTTTGATTTACATGAAAATGAACCCTTAGGCGGAACACATTTTAACATATATTAATGGTTTAGCACGGAAACTCGTTTTGACACAGAGGCAAAAGCCAACTCGGAAATGGCCAATTTACACAAACCAGTACTGGCAAGCCTTTATATATGAAATCCCTTTCCCCGGAATCATTAAATAAAATTCAACTCCAAAGTTTTTGTGTGGAAGTTTGATTCGACGGTTAAATGCGTATAAAGTTACAGCGAACAAGAGTACATCTTTCTTTCTTCCCATTCCCTACAAACAATGTAATTCGTGATGTTTTACTGTTATATGTGAATACATGCGTGGGGAATGACAATTGAAGTTCGTTTATAGCCTCTTTGCAAAGTTACCTCACAAAATTGCCACACATGCGTTTTCGAGTCGATCCTGATCTTACCTGAAATTTCGTTTCCTAATCATCTGAGTTTATGCCCCACAGACCTATGTCGTATAGTTACAAGTAAAATTTATTTTGTAGCTGTGAAAGATTGAGAAAAATTCATGCAGCTGTCAAAAACATCTGTCTTGTGTAAAACAAAAGTAAACATCATGCTCGAGATCAATAAATGTAAACATGGTGAAATCAAAATTAAAAAATGCAAACAGTTTGTTTCAAAACTGAGCATTGTCTAGCAGTCCTGTATGTTGATTCAAATAACATAAAAGAAGATTAAATGCCTTGACTGTGTGTAAAAGGTTTGAATATGCTAAAATTCGATTAACCCTATATTTTGTTCAATAAGTCTTTGAAATCAACTGTGACAGATTCAAGTCTTTTTGAATTCCGAACTTAGATTTTAATTAAATTTGATTGTTCTGGAAATTGACGTTCAATAAAAAAAAAACTAGTTTTGCTATACAATTTCAACGTAATATGAAATATGAATTTGTCAAACGATATTTTGGTGGTGACAACATGAGCGAACGACGATAACATTGATATCAAGCATCTTCTGTATTTTCCGTCTGTCTCCTGAGAATACTATGACAAAATTTATGACTCATGCGTTAAGTAGAACACACGAATTGAAATGAACACGAACACTCTGTTTTGTTTGATTTTTCCCTCGCTCCCGAGAATAACAATCTCTTGAAATTTTCACTGGGTTCGTCAAATAATTCAGATAAAATTCTGGAAGGAGAATTTCCGTAATATCGACTCCGAATCCAGGAAAGTCCGCTAAAAGTCCGCTATCTGCTCTGTTGATAAGTAATAAGAGTCCACCAGAAAGATTTAAACTGAATGAAGATCATCACTCTACAGTTCATTCGAAATCTTGGTCTACTTATGTAACATCAATTTTGAAAACAAATGTAAAAATTGCTAGAGTAAAATTCCTATTTGACTAATGTCGATAATGAAATGAGTGTAACAGACAATTGGTTAAAACCGAGACCTTATTTCAATATCAGCATCTCTAAAACAAGTTTTAAAAAAATCGAAAACCTTGTTCTACCTTGGTCTTTCCCTGCTCGTTTTTTCATTTCCTAGTAGAATGAAATGGATTTGACCAATTTTAGTTACTGTAGTTTCGGTGCGTTATTAATATTTGAAAGCAAGACACTCAAGCATCAATCGCTGTTCGTTGTCCCGCGCTTCTATCGCTTCTCTGAAGCGGACCTATTTCCGAGATGGCGACAAACTGATCTTCCATTTTGCAGACGGAAGAGGATCACTAACCTGGTCACGAAGCAAGAGACTACTACACAGCTACCGCAGTTAACGTTTTTGAACTGGAAGAACAACGCCCAACACATGCGATGTCACGCTAAAATCGCTTTAATCAAACCGACACAAATCGCCGCCAAAGTGTACCGCCGAGCTTGTGATTGTGATTTTTTCTCCTGGACAGTATGCAATTGCCAAGAGCTAAAGCAAAGAAATTTCAATAGCAGCTTGGTACATCAAGTTTAAGAGGAAAATAAAACAAATATCTTTTGAAATTCTAGTTTCAGAAGACTGTTATATTGATCTTACAGAAATCGTTCAAAAAGTAAAGCTGAATTTATTTTCCTCCTAGTATGTATTCATTAATACTCAATAATTTCGCTTTAGTGTATCTGTAGTCTCTCGTCGTAACTGTTGTTAATTATTATTTGTAATATCGTTAGTTTATTAGTTATCTTTAGTCATCGTTGTCAATTCTAGTCTCTTTAGTTCTCTTGTTACCTTCAGTTGTATTTAGTTGTACCTAGTTGTATATTAATAACTCGTCCAAACATGACCCGCCTAGATTAGCTCAGCTATCCGCGGGCATGTTACAATTGTAATTTTAATTTGATAACAAATAAAATGTATGTATGTATGTATGTATGTACGTATGTAGTCAAGTCTCTTCTTTGTTACGTATTACGTTCAAAGAAGTCTTTCCGTTTGAGAAAACAAACTATAGGCCGTTGTGTGGGCATTGCAGTTAATACTTATTTAGGGCAGCCTTCTGGAAAATACTTAAAGCTCATTACGATGTGCATAGGGAGTGTTGGAAAATCAAAGAGGAAGCTGAGTATTTGAAACATGAGACAAAGACACTTACAGTGTGATCTATGGTCTCAGGCGTGCAATTTGTAGTGAAGGTTCAGGCGTGCAGTTTGTAGCCGGCGCGAAGAACGAATGGATAAAAAGGCGAGGCGATTTCGGTCGACCCCACAAACCGAGAGCTAAGACCGGGCTAGATCATAAGATGGGAAAAAAATCATTAAATTTAAGCATACTTTTTTGTCGCAGTTAAGCGGCTGAGAGGTCATTGCAAGGGATTTGGTTCATTTTAATTGCCCATTAGAGCAGTTGATTTATCGAATTGTCAATATTTAAGACTCTTTGAAAAGTATTCTATAAAATAAGAACCTGTGTCAAATGTTAGACTTAAAAGGGGGGTCTAAATGTACATCGTAGACTGACAGTTCCTTAAAAACGAGGGGTTGTAACATGCGAGTTTTACTGTATCAGGAAAGAATTACAAGTGCGCACCACTTGAAAAAAAAAAAACTGGGAATAAACTACACCAAATAACTTAACATGATCACCCACAGTACACCAAGCTTAAGTTGCACAAAATGACTGCTTTCGATTGCAATACTTGGTAATTTCCAGGAACTAATTACTCGGGAAGCGCCAACACTTCCTCGTCAAGTTTTTCACTGATTGTCTCGCTTCCCGCATCTTCCAGCAGTACAAAAATGGTTAAACACACTCCAGTGAAAAGAGATTGACTGTTTATATACCATATGGAAGATAACAAACGAATAACCTCGGTTGCACCCACAATGCATTGGACACTGTCTTTCTGTAGCGTGCTACATTGATTGGAATTCCTTCCTGGCTGACTGCTTCTGCTGATTCTGTACAGCAGTGTGGTGACTGCGAAGCTCGAGATAAATTTTCGTGTAACAGACTGTCGAGATAATCACACACAGTTGAGTTAAAGTGCAGCTGAAAGAAATAGTAACAAGTAACCTGTAGAAATATGATGACAATCCAATGGCTTTAGCGAAAAGCCAAGAGGTGCCAATAAAAACGCGTACGCGTACCAATAAAAACGCAAAGTCACGACATTTGTGAACCTTATCCCCACAGTCAGAGCAAGCAACCTGTCTACACTTATTGCAGTTTGCAGAGACCAGCACTTCACAAAAAGCTGCACCTGTTACACGAAGGAGGAACCCTGAATCCGTAAGCATGTAATAACAATCTAAAGAATCTGCTGGCCATGGAGGCATTAAGGTGGAATAAATGTAGAGAGGCGAATGAAGAGACGACACCTTTTGAAGAGCAACAATTACAACACAATCGAAACATTTCCCAGAAATACAGTTATTGATGTAAGAATATTAAATGCTAATCGAGATATCTGTCGATGAAATTCATTTATTCCCTGTCTGCAGAGTGACTCTTCAATCCTGGTGTGGGCTTTGTCTTCACCTATCTTATGTTTATCATTTTCGTCGTAAGAATTGTCCGCTTGTCGAGATCTATCAGAAAGGTAAAATCTGTCTAGAATCTAATTGGTTTAATTATGAGGGCTACAGTATTTAAATTAGCTGAGAATAGCCTTCAAATTCGCATAACATTGCATTGCAATGTAAGCCAGCATAGATGCGAGGCAATTTCGGGTAATTTTGTTGTTTCTGCTCAAAATTGCCTCGGATCCACAAGCACGTTGGATTACATTGCATCGCAAATGAGAAAGCAGAAAGTTGATTATGAAAAGGGCTATTATTATTTTATAACTTAAAAATAAAAATAAAACATGTTTTGGCAATTGAAATTATATTACTAACTATAAACGGTCATTGCAACCTTAAGCTTGCCAAAAATTAAACAAGGAATATGACATAACATTTGTAAGAAGTTGCTTTCATCTGAAGTTTAAACACCTTTTCGACACAACACGATATTGCTTATGTACTTCTCTCGTACAGCTTTTATTGTTAGGTTCACGGTAAGTTTTATTTCGCCTAAAAATTCTTGAACACGCATTTTACGTCGATTACAAGGGCACGGTATTCAAAGAGTATTTAGTTTACTGGAAAAGCTAAAAAGTGACACGGAAATGCCAGAGAATAGGAGGCAACGTATTCCTCTGATCGCACCTTTTGATCATAGGAATCGAACCCCAAAGACAATGAGTCGGAATGTCACCGAAAGCGTGGATTAATTTTACTTCTCTTTTCTTTTATTCCCACGCGTACGGAAATGGCTTCCCGTTCAAATGGCATTGGCTTGTTATATCCAAATACACTGGGTTCTTAGCCACATATTATCTCTAGATCTAGAGCTCGACCTGTTGATTTCGCTTTGTCTCCAGCATATTTTTGCTTTTTGTTAAATCAAATTTTGAAATCACTGGTTATCCTTGCAATCTGATTCGCTCTCGGCGGTGCGATTTATACGCGAATCACTATTTTTCTGCAAATCGCATCTTTTTCTCAGCCAATGACAAAGGGACAGATTTCAGGGTTAGTTTAAGTTTAAAGTAACCAATAAAATTTCTGGAAAATGAAAGACAAAAAGCCATTGTGTGGTGAATTTTTCAACTATTATTGCCAAAACTTTAAATTTGATGTTGTTGTTGTTGTTTTTAAATTTACAGTTTCTGAATGACGATTATGAGCTGCTTCAGGCTGGCGACTTACTTTAAGGGAAGTTTCCAACTTTCAGTGTCCATTTTGATGAATATTTTGCCGATTTTTTCCGAGTCAACATCTGCTCAAAATCCGTATGATACCGAGTCCAAAAAAACATAAACAAGTGAAAACCACACAACAACAAATTCAGAGCCATCTCAAGAAGATAGATGTTTCCGGGTCTTCGGTGGTTTCAACCGAAATAATACAGGAGCTCAAATCTATCGCTGTGAATAAACATGTATAGTCAAAATACGCTCTGCTCCACAAAACAGTGAATGAACAAACGTCTTCCGAAGCTGGTGCCAGTCCCGCCATCTTGAAAATATCTTGAAACAAATGGCACCGCAAGAGCTTGACAAGGTCCTGAGTATTAAGTTCTACGCTGAGGTCACAAAAAGAAACGGAGATTGTAACGAGCTCGAATCCCTTATGCAGAGTGCTCAGAGTACTCATGCAGAGTGCCACTGAACAGTATTTAAAAGAGAAGAACTATCCACTGGGCACCGTGCACTCGAGGGAGTTTCACAACTCAAGAGAAATCCATCGCAGAACTACACAGGCTGCAAAGTCAACGGGAAGCCTCAGCCTCAACCACAGAAGGAAGGGAGGCCTTCCATCATTGATTCAGGCGACGAGAATTGAATTTTATGAATGAAGTAGACTGTTTTCGTCCTGAGAACTGCTTGTTCCCTTGTTATGCTCGAATCAATTTTCAGTCACATGACATCGTTTTGCATACTAAATGAGATGTAAAGGCGTTTCCGGTTCCGCTATATTTAACAAACCGGCTACTGGAACAATACACAAAAAATCTAAAACTTAAGGCAATAACATTTTGCGATTTCAACTGAAATGGATCTAATAAAGTGGCAATTGAACTGAGTGGAGTGCAATTTTAGACTGAAATCATACTTGTGATTTGAAATCGAACTCGCGCTGCGCGTTCGTTCGATTTTGAAATCAAGCGTATGATTTTAGATCAAATTGCACTCAATCCACTCAGCTCAATTACCATTATTTATCAAACTCATCGGTGACCACGATTATTTACTGCTGTAGTATCAATTAAGAATGTAAGAAAAACAGTGCACGATACGATCAGGCAGCTTGGGTGTTTGACGAGTGACATGTGTCTTGGAAAGTAAAACACTTTGTTAACAACATGTAATTAATTCTGAAGAGCGGCATTATTCGATAGAATAGGGAATAACCTTGGTACACGTCTAACAACATAGTGACTACAAGTAAAGTATATAGAGTTCTGCTAAAGAAAAGATGTGAAGCTACTTTCTCGCAATATAGTACATTACTGTCTTTTTTTTGTAATAAGTATATCTTTACACTTCTTCTAAGAACAATTTTTGTAATGTCGTATTTAACTGTGGGATTCAAAAGAAAGATAACAATTAAGGAACACGCTACTAACTCTGTATTTTACTTTACTGAATAGACACATCGCTTCCTAGCCTGATAATTAAACCTGGGATCAAATTTAGCATATGTCGAAAAGAGAAAACAACCTATGCTTTGTTTCGGAAACAAAGAGCAACTTAGCTAAGCTGGGTTTACTGTTTCTAGTTTGCATCTCCATTCTCGGTCTACAATCGCATAGTCACAAAGTTTTGCTTTACTCTGCCTCTGAACACCTGCTGTGTTACTTGATCATAAGTGTACCGCCAGTTTTGGGTGAATTATGGGTTTGTGCGTCACACCAACGCAAATAAACCTTTATCTTCAGCTTGTTACGTACAATAAGTTGTGAATTTTCTAAGAAAAGCCCAGCTGAGATGTGTATTGTTCATATTTCAGTCTACGATGATTAGTCATTTAATCAGATATAATGATGGATGATAATGTGTCTCTAAGTGGCCCTTTATCTTCTGTTGAAATATATTCCTCTTACATGAACAAGGTATCTATATCGTCGATTACTGCTCAGTGTGTGATCATGACTATGCATGGCTCTGCATGAATAATCGATATCAGTAGTCACGATAGATTCTCACAGGTCCATCAGAGTCGTTCTTGTGCTATCCCTTTTCTTGAATTTGTTAAAACGACCAAAAGGATTCGTTAAGGATATTGAGATGAGCAAGTAAATTATGCATTTGTGGTCCTGCAATTAAGTGTGGAATGCACTAGGGCCGAAACATGTCAAAGCAGAAGGTACTACGTGCCTTGATTTTGATGCAAATCGCAATTCTGCTCTTAATGGCCTTAGCTAGAAGACAAATGAAGAAAAAATGAAAAAAAAAAATTCAATTTAGCTAAAGCTTGTAATTGAACTTAACTTTGGAGGGCTTATCAAACATAGAAAGTTTTCTTTTTATCACCACATCTTGAGTTATGAAATTATAATGAATTATTTTTCCTCAGCTTTGCTGCAAAACAAAGTACAACGACAACAAAATGCATTTATACTTGAGGCAGCTTGATCAAGGTGGAAAAAGTTTGTAGTGCCTGAAGTTTGGGCTTGAATGAAATTATGTATCCGAATGGAAGTAGCGTTCTTCGTATGGTTTTCTGATTCAATTAAATTTGAAATGTCTATTGACTTGAATGAATGACTGAGGTAAAAGAGGAAAACAAGTTTCTAAAGAATAGTTCGGACGCCAATGACCGACTGGAAATAACTGTTGATGTTTATTTTTTTAATCTTTTTTTTCTTTTTCTTTTCTTTTTTTTTTCATGTTATTAAATTCGAAATATCTATTCACTTAAATGAATGGGGTAAAAGTGGAAAGATTTCAAATGAGAATACCAATGACAAATAAACATAGAAAGAACTAATTAGCCTCCTCACAACAACACATTAAAAAAACAAAACAAAGGATTATAGTTAAATAAGACTGCTTTGAAGCAAATCTGAATTCTGTAAAGTCATATCACCATTTACTGCATGATAAACAGAAAAAAAGGATGCGTTGACGCTTCTTAACAGAAATGAATTATCAACCTGACAATGATGATATTGATCTAAAATCGCCCCAGATAGATCCACGGAAATGTCGAACATTTCAACCTAAAGTAATCAGGTCCAGCAAGGGTCGGGAGTCGAATTTCCTGTTTTAGAAGCTTAAACGCTCTTTGTTCGTAGCTTTTATCAGAAACTCAGGACCTTGACACTGAAGACATCTTTTAAGTAATCAAAATAGACATAAGGGAAATGTTTTCCGTTCTTAAGAAATGCCGAGGAAAACTGGACTGTCTTATTCAAGAAATGCTATTTATTCGTGAACGGAAACCGAAGTTAAACACGCAGTCAGACTCAATACGTGCAAAAGTATTTATTTAAACATATACCGCATGCACTGTCACATCAAACACCAATGACAACGAAACACTTATTATTGTAATGTACTCTATCCATTCACCTTAATTTGTATTTAATCTCGAAACTATAGCTTACACCTCTATTTGATAATGGCGTCACGGCAAGATGACTTTGAAACGTCTTAGTTTTATTCTTTTAATATTTATTATCATATGTATTTCGAAATGTTCTCTTATCAAAATAGAGATATTGGTCAATATATTTGTTCACTTTTTTATGTTCACGGAAATGGAATTTCAAATTTGGCAATTAATCACACTTCAAGGTGACCGGAATCAACGTGTATAAATTCAAGGCTTTCACGAACTGAAGCGTAGTCATAAGCAGCAGTTGTGAAGAGTTCATCAAAGTTGAGAAGACTGCATTTGCAGTGCTGAAAGCGGCCTCCAGAAGATCAGATAACTTTATCTAATTCGATCGCTTAGGTATGTAATTGAAAGAAAAGCAAATGAGAATGTAGGAAATTATAGACTGTTATTGTGGCCTACACCCTGAATCTGTTGGCAAGACTTCTCATATCATTGTTTCAGTTCTTTTACATGAGTTTTTTTTGAAAAACATATTTAGTATGCTTTATTTTTCCTATTCTGAAAATTATTCCACAGCAGCTTGCAAGCTCAGTTAAAAAGCTTTGTTACATAACTGGATCAAGAAGAAAAGGTAACTACAGTACATGAATAATGCATGGCAACTCACTAAAAGATTTCATCTTCTGATATAATATAATACTGCACGACCTAGAGTCACTGAAAACGTGTAGCAGAAGCAAAATTATTTAGGCAAACATAAAGTTTGGGAAGAGAATGTCTTGCATCTTAATCCTAAGGTTACGGTAGACCTTCGGGAGAGTCTCTGACGAAATCTTTCGTACTCGCGTCGCTTTTGAAAAGAAGTGTGAAAAGAATATATCACTGTAAAGCCAATCAGATGTAGAATGAGAAAAAAAAAAAAGATTTTTGAAGATTTCATTTATTGATTAGCGCACGCAAGAGTTACCTGGATACGATGTACAAGCTACGTCATGCCAATCTGCGGATGACCGACTACAAAAAGTGCGTGAGGCTTTTTCGATTTTCCTTTTGGTTAATGAAAAATATCTATATTGGATTAGATGAATATGATATTAGTTAACCGATCTTCGTGACATGAGAAGGCCTTAGAGAGGCCTGAAATACCAAAAAAACCACACACTTTGGTGCATTGATAACCGAAAAACATTTTGGCCAACCTTGTTAAAAATCTACCCGAATCTACATAAAACCAATTGAAAGGCTGACCGGACGGCTGAAAAGGGTAAATTTAATGCCCAATATTTCGGTTAGACAGGACTAACCTTCTTCAGGGCCGGGGCTACACTGAAGCTAAGTAGATATGGATAAAACAGTTACAAAAGTTGAAATGATACTACAGGAAATATGTGACATGGTTCGTTGACAAAAAATAGGGAAAAAGGAAACGTGCGCTAAAGCGAATGCATAAAAAATAAATAGATTAAATTTCGTCCGACCTGTTTAACCCAGAAGGGTTAAGGGTCTTGCTCTTGGAGATAAAAATACTTCTCTTGCCTTGCGAATAGCCTCAGTTTCATTTTTTTGTTAGTCCCTATTTGAGTTGATGATTTCGAAAGGAACGAATTCTATGTTGTGCATACAGTGGGCAGGAAGGGTAAAGTGATCTGTAACGGCGGTGGGTTGGTCAACGTGTCGTTGTGTGATGGCTTTTTTCGATTGCGCGTCTGTGCTCACCAAATCTGTCGCTGAAACGACGTTTAGTCTCGCCTATGTACTGACCATTGCATTTGTCGCCCTGTATCATATAGACGAGATTAGAAGAAGAGCAGGAGATGTGATTTTGTATACGTCTTTGTTCGTTGGTAGAGAAAAAAGTATAAGACGTAGTTCCCTCTGTAAAATCTGCATACCCTATTAATTCGCTTGCGGCAAAAAGGTGGAGGACCCGACTACGAAACCAGCAACCAAAATCGATCAACCACCCATCCGAAACAAAACTTGGAAACTGCTATAAACTTACTAGGGTGAGTTTTACTGGATTACCATACTTACAACCTTTTTGGAGGCCACAGGTTGGTCGAAGAATGAGCCTTTGAATTGTTGCTGGTGGTGAGTTCCTTCTTAAGTTGTTGCTTTCATGGAACGATCCTTCGTCTTTCCTCGTTTTCTTCGGCACGAGTTTCTTACCAGCTGTTATCCAAATTGTCTTCTGTCTTAATAATGAACTCAGAGCAATCTCTTTTTGCAGACGTCTTCTCCACAATTAACTGATCTTTCTTTTAAACGAAAAAGCAGTTGTAATTCTTTCAATGTGGACAATGTAATTGAAATTCCAATGTGTATTTATTGACGGAAAATCCACAGGGGGTCTCATATTTTTAAATTTGGATTATAACACCATGAGCTGATTATTAAATCTTCCCCAAAATTGATTTCTTTTTTCTAGATATCTCGCGATCATTTAACAATTTAAAGTAATCTTTTACCAGACTTTAAATCAATCTTTTAGCTATGCAATGAGCGAAGGAAAAAAAAATACAACATTTGTCCCCTGAATGTCGACGTCTACAGTAATCTTTACCGGGAAACAACTGTAGTAATTTCTCAGTAAACTTCTTCTCCAACGAAAATGACTCAGACAAGCAAACTAATTAAAATCAGATTCTGCCGTTCTGAGAGATTCTCACTGATCAATTTTTCGGATGAAAATTGCAAAGGCAGCCGATGACGGAAAGCTCAACGGATTTATAGAAACTAAATAGTTAAAGAATAGTTTATGGCTTGTATAGTAAAATTATTCGCCTTTTTTTTCAACACTAGCATATTGCTGTATGTGAGTCCACGCTCTATTACAGAGAAGTGAGGTGTAAGTAAGATGTAAATGTCCGAGCCGGACATTTGTATCTCACTTGCAAATGTTACAATGACATATCTGCATCTTACAATCAGATGCCGTTGTTAACACCAAAGGCATCTCATTGTTAGTTGTCTAGGAGAGATATTTCTGTAGTTAACTAAAAAGTATGTACATTTTCTTTTTCAGGAAATCAGAAGAAACTGTGTCGTCTGATGTAGGAGTCCTCACCTGACGCAAGAATTCTCGCCCCGGAGATGAGAGAATTTTGTTAACACAGAAAGGAGGAAATCTTATCGAGACAAAACATGATGAATTCTACTGAAATTGGAAAATGCACCACAATTCAAGAGCTCTGTTGCTTGGCAAGCCTTAAGGAGCCACATCGAACGATTACTTCAGCATTAAATATTCTCCTTTCCACCATTGCTTTAATGGGGAATGTTCTGATTTTTGTTGCCCTTCAAAAGGTCTCTTCCCTTCATCCGCCATCAAAACTTCTGTTAGGTTGCCTGGCGACCACTGATCTCTGCGTGGGCCTAATTTCACAGCCTCTCTTTGTAACCTTTATTTTGGCACCAGAACATTCCAAACTTTGCTACTATACTAGCATATCTTCAAATACATTAGGGTACATTTTCTGTGGGGTGTCATTTCTAATAATAACGGCAATAAGTGTAGATAGGCTTCTCGCCCTGATGTTGGGGTTAAGATACAGGCAAGTGGTAACTTTGAGGCGAGTATGGGTCCTAGTATTCTTATTTTGGATTTTTACCACTGTCTTTTCAGTCACAGTGCTCTACGAGCGTCGCATGGCTGAAATGATTCTTTCCGTAATAATGCCATCATGTCTATTAACCTCCATATTTTGCTACTCGAAGATTTATCTTACCCTTCACCGTCGCCAAGCTCAGGTCAAGATTAGTACGTCCCAAGGACAACCAAATGAAGCACGAATTCCACTGAATATAGTACGATACAGAAAGACCGTCTCCAGTGCTTTGTGGATACAAATGACTCTACTTGCCTGTTATCTGCCTCTTGGTATTGTAACAGGTTTACGTGGCGTGCTTGGATCACACTCGCCATCTTTTCACCAAGCTCATGCTGTAGCGATTACCCTTCTTTTGTTGAACTCCACTTTGAATCCATTCCTGTACTGTTGGAAAATAAGAGACGTGAGGCGAGGAGTGAAGGACACCATCAAGAAGTTGAACTGTTTCACGGGTTAGCTTTCTTGATCGCTGATTACCATCAAGACTCATTTATCTGTCAAGCAAACACTTCTTACGGGTCGGAACAAGCATTTTTCTGACTGACACCAAAAATGCTCTAAATACAGCTATCAGTTACAGGTTAACCCTGGAGGTAGAAATCGAGACAAAAGAGAAAAGTCAATAAACACTTTCAGAATAGCATAACTTAACCAGAAAAGGGTGGGAGGGGGGTAATCTAACCCGTCTAACTGCGGTCCGGGTGTAGGGTATGAGTTAGCATGTACCTACGAGAGTAAACCCCTTGCCTGCGCTTATTTTAAACTTTTCTGACTCAAAGAACATTCAAGATATAGTGGTTAAGCTTTTCTTACTCTTTTTAAAAAGTAGCGAAAAACGTTCTACGAGATCTTGGAATTGCCCAGAAATTGTACCATGTAAATGTTAAGTTTATTATATGCAACTAAAATACAGTTATCATCGGTGCTTTTTCTCCAAACATTTATTTAGAATTCCGGCTTTATATATTTATACATGAACAAGCACTTATCCTTGAAAATTGTTCTCTTTCGCTATTAATTAAAACGTGGGTTAATTTCTTTTTTGCATCGATGTTTTGAATATATTCCATTATTCAGCCACTTTAAAATGAGGACTCTATAATCTATAAATGACTGTTGTAAGCTTTGTTTTCCATTTTAATCTCATTTTTTATCCCACAAACAGTGCATTGTGCCTGATCACGGGTGTTTCTTCTGTGGGTCTCTTGTTTCTTCTGATTGAACAAATAGAGCATATTTTATATGACTTTACCGAACCCATAGGGCTACAATGGTCAACCGATAGATAAGCAAAAGCACCCACATAATTACTTTAATCTGCCAATTATTATAATTTTTCTATTGTTTCTAAAGAAAATGTAAACATTTTACGATGCACTACGTTTAAATGATTATAAATTCGTTCACTCGAAACGATTATACGAAAGTTCTTTTCCATTGGTCAACTCATCCTCTCTGTAAAGGGAGAATTAACAGGAGATTTGATGAGCGAACTCAATGTTAGCTAATGTTTCTTATGCAGTCACAATGGCGGTACGAGAATGGAAACAATAATCTCCCCAAAGATGCAAAACATCCAATAACCTTCATATTTTAATTTTGAAGAGCTTTTTTTTTTTATTTCGCGGTTGACCATAAGATCTCGCAATAGTTGTTTGTTCATCTTGGCAAAAGTTACCCACTCATTCATACATGTCCGTGATAAACAGAGAATTTTCCATGGCAACTTCACGTCCCGATATGGGATAATAAACAAAAGTAGTATAGGGGGAGTCACACAAAAACCGTTTCGCAGAGGGAGCTTTATTTAACCTTATCGCAGCCCCCACCGTCAAGTCCGGCCCTCACATGCTCGGGCCGGTTGAACCTGAGGGCTGCGAAACGGTGAAATTCAGCTCCCTCTTTGAAACAGTATTTGTGTGACTCCCCCTATACTACTTACAACAAAGGAGGGCCCCATATTGTGAAAAGGACTCCTTTGTGAAAAGGTCGGGGATGCTCATTACCTCCCTTAGGAATGTAAATTACGGATTTTGCTCTCACCTTATAAGATGTTCAAGTCGAACCCCAACTATTTTTAGCCGTCAAGGTTATCTTTTAAGGTTGCACTCGAAGATATGATAAAATAAAAACGCTGTCTGCCCACAGAGATAATATGAATTATCTAACTCCTTGCCTTGAAGGAGAGCATTAGTCCAAAAGTAACGCATGGTTTTTCTTTTGCATCCATTCCGCTGAACAAAATAAGCATGTTTTGGTACTTCGTAGATTGAATAGTGTTTGTCAGTCGATGGTGTTATAAGTCTGGTCAGTTGAAAGTGATTGGTTAGTTTAGCCGCGATGGTATTGACTGAAAGACTCGCATAAAGTTTATTAACAGTATTGGTCGGTTTTTTTGAGTTTCGATCCGTCTTTTGTTTAGTCAATCAAGTCGGGTTTTTTTTTGGCCTTTCCCGAACCCATTCCGCTACAGAAGTCTACAAAGGCAAGTCAAAGCATACACAGATATAATTACTTTTTGTTGTCAATTCTATTTGTTTTTCATTCTTTCTAAGGGAATTTGAAACTTTTTTTTTTCATTTACTGATTTCAATTAACTTGTTATACGAAAAGATTATACGAAAGCTCTTTCTCATTGGTGAACTCTTCGGTAGTTCTTCTTTTGTACGGCTCGTTTAAGTGTGTTAATATTCTTGTCACTTATCTGATTCTTTGAGCATTCCTCTGCGTCGCATTATGATGACATTTAGTAAGTGACAGGATAGAGTTTTCATTCAGACAGCTTGATCGCAGGATTTTACATCTACATCTACATCTACATTTATTAAGTTGATAAAATCTTGGAAGATATCACATCACATTTACCACCGATATGACGCCGAGATCTTCCAAGCTCCGTGGTGTTTCTCTGTAATTCAGTTTTGCGATGAATGGATTTCCCTCCTGAGGCATTTTCAATCTAAACTGTTACAATTTAATTGTAACAGTTCAGATTGAAAACGCCCCAGGAGAATTAGTTGGTTGTGCTGTTGTGTGAATATCTTGTCACTTGGTACCTTCGATGGAGCTGACAAGGGTCTTTCCTTCATTGTCTCAATCCGCCTCTGCCTAAAAGTGTCTAAACAAATCATAGCGCCGAGAGATTCTGATCTAAATAGTTGTGCGCTTCGTTGCTTGTTTTGAAGTTTTTCGACATCTAGCGATGCCAAGGAATAGCGACGTTGCCTAATGTGACGCGCACTGCGAGCTGCTGGCCTATTTCTGCACTTTAACAGCTCCATTGTAGCTTTCCTTAAGCGGCGGTTTCTATACCAGTACAATAATGGGTTGAACAGAGAGTTCAACTGAAGTACTGTTTCCGGCTATCGTATAATGGAAATCTGGCGGAGAAATGGTAAAGCTCCTTGAAAGATAAGGACGTCGACGGTAGGATCACTCGAGACACCAACGAGAACTATTAACCAAAAAGTCGTGTAAGCAACCTTGCTTT
Organism: Orbicella faveolata; assembly: GCF_042242905.1. Lineage (NCBI taxonomy): Eukaryota > Metazoa > Cnidaria > Anthozoa > Scleractinia > Merulinidae > Orbicella > Orbicella faveolata. The sequence continues at coordinate 4,182,608 of NW_028301569.1, forward strand.
CAAGCTCCCTTTTGACCAGAACTTTTACTGAGCGGATTCCCGTTCGGTTCCATTTTCGCAAAGCGAAATTAAATAACCCTTGGCATAAAAAATATGCTATAAACGAAACAGACAACGCAGAAAATGCTCAAAATGACATTTACGACTGTTATAATTTCATAACGAACGCTCATAGCAACCATGATGACCAATGGAACAACCAATGTTACTGCCGACAGCCATGCAACTCTCGAGCTCGTGTTTTTGGTTACACGACCTCCTCAGTAACAAAAGCCTTGTACTACATCCACTTCGCTACTGCCACATATCTCTCCCAAGCAATTAGAAGCAGATGACAAAATGACGAACTGCAAACAGTGTACAGTACAGAGACACTTCTGGAAAACATCATACAGATCCCATCGTTAAGAAAACCTCTCTGGATAACTAACGCGTCTAATGTGATACACAGCGGTATAGATACAGCGCCCACCAAAAGATCAGTTAAGGCCACGCTAGACAGCAGAATGTTTGAAATATTTTTCAGTTCTCTTCTCTTCCTCGTCGCTATTATAACCAAGAGGTTTAACAGAATGGTAAAGGTACAAGCAATGGTCGTGATGGCAGCAATAATCTTAAAGAAGTTGTGTGATGTAAATCCCAGATGAATTGTTGCGACTCCGGGCCCAAACACTGGAGGAATTGCAGAGTGATTCTGTATTCTTCACTGTCATGATAAATAAACCTCCTTAAAATGGATGATTGCAGAGAATATGTTTCCTGACTGCTCGGTCCTCTTTTGATTCTGTGTTTCTGTCTTCTTGTCAAAACTCCACTGGTCTTGAGAATTGCTCGACCGAGTGGAAAATAAGGTCGCTTATGGCGTAATGTTGTTTTCAATCTGCATGTCGAGTGTTACAACTGGAGTGACGCTAGAGGATTCATTCACTGAGGGCTTCCTTTAAATGGTGAATATAGCTTTTAGCACTTTTTTTGTTCAAATTTTATAGTTTGTATTGAGTGAAACAGTAGCTTATTCGCCTGGCTTACTCTTTTTATTTGTATATAATGACGCCAGCTGATAATATTCTTACTGGAATCGGTTAAGTTCCCTCGTTAAATTTCTCTTTCAGTGACGTAAGTGTCACAAAGTGTCACAAGAAATTTATTTGATTGTTAAGAGAAGAGCAGATTTAATTCATAGCCTGAATGTCAGAGACTCCACCAATTTCTATTTTCTTTGCTTTTTGCTCACCGTCGCAGAGCTCTTCGCGTTTCTCTTCGAATGTTTATTGACCGTCAAGCTAATTCACAAATTTAACATAACAATATGTAAAACCCGAAAAAGGTATCAGCAGTAAAGTATCGTATACAGAGAGTCATTTGCTAACATCAAACTTGAATATCAATTGTTTTCACAACAATGACACACGGCATTAAATTGTACCTACTTTTTCTTTTGCCGTTTTCAAGAACAGTCTAAAGTTAAATACCTTTTGACATTTTTTACATGAATTTCCGAAAAAAATGATTAGAAAGTCTTTTTACAGCTATCTAGTACACGAAGAATTAGCCAAAATTACTTTTATTTGTGGCTTCAGTTTCCTCATGTGATCATATTCCCACGCTTTTGAAGCGAGATTTTCAAGTGAAGTGGCCAATTTTCTTTCTTCAATAAAATAACCTGCTCCTCACATTTTAAATTACCAAGCACAAACCGAAGCAATTAACCGCAGTATATCGTATAGAGAAAATTGACCGGAAATTTGTCGAGAGAACTTATTGCCTCAAAATGGAGGTAAATCTCCTCATTAGTTAAAGGAAAAGAAAAGAAAAGAAAAGACATATATTTACCTTCATATTTCAATATGTCAGTTTTTATTTTGCAGATAATCATGCGATCGATGCTATTTAAACAGTGGTTCGATCAGTTCGTCTTATTAGTAAACGTTACCCGCTCATATATATAAACAATAACCTCCATTTGGCGCGAAAATATGCTAGGATATTTGACCGCGGACATTATCTGTTCCGAGAAGCCAACAGCTTTCCGACAGCGTAGCTCGAGGAAAACTGTGAGCTTTGAGGAACAGATAATGTCCAGGGACAAATATCAGAGCATATTTTCGCGCCAAATGGAGGCTATTGAGTTTATTATCCTTTAACTCTTTTTCGCAACACACGTAGTTTTGAAAATTGGGGAATGTTCTAGGATATTTAGCGGTTATGTGCGTCTCGCAGTCTCGACTTTTCGCAAGGCTAAAGGGTTTCAAAGTCCCGATTCGTTCGTTTATCTCAGTTTTTATAAATGACGTCTTCTCTTCACTTGACATTGAATTTCAATAAAACAACTTACAAATTTCAGAGAAAAAGTTAATCTTAACTTCTCCTAAATTGTCTGAATTCCACAAAAAGCTACAAAACCTGCCGCAACGTCCGTTTTGGCTCCAGCAAAACAGTTATTTTGTTCTACGATATCATAACGTTAGTGTGTTATAATCGAATTTCCGGTTCCAGCCAGTTTGAAGAAGCTGGCTAAAAGGCTGCACAAGCTCGATCTAGTTCTCAACTAAATCTGGGGCCCGAATTTAAGAGTCTGAACGTCTTGTGCTCGCACGTCAAACCCTTTGAAGTCTCGGTCTCGCAATTTAAAATGTCAAAATGTCTCGGGCTCGCAGAGGAAAACGCTTGCCTCGCCGTCTCGCGCAGTCTCGCATTTACCATTCGCCACCCCTAAAGATCTTGGAGGTTCGGTGACCTCTACTTTTCTTTCCAGAAACAGATTTTATTTACAATTATCTCCACATTGTCTAAAAATGAACAAAAAATCATCGCGGGAAGAAAAAAAAAATGAAGATTTCTGTCCACGGGACATCGAATCCTGCCACCTTGCGGCTGCCGGGCGCGTGAATCTGTGTTTGCTAAATGCGAACTTGTTCTTTAAGGAGCCCCACCAGTTGACTAAATTCACTTAATAGGTCAACTTAGTTAAATGTTCCACAGAGAACATTTCAGTTCAAATATCTAATTGCAGTGTTTTCGCGTTTACAGACATTGTGGCCTTATTCGCTAACGAAGCCCGATTTTTTTCAGATTCAGGGTGATCTTCCGAGCATGTTCTCTCCAAAACGAAGTCGGTGACCCCCTCCCCCTTCCCCCCATTTTGCATTTCTGACAAAACTAACTTATCATCTTAGAGTGGTAAAAGTCTCAGAAAAAAATCAATGTTGTAAAATTTTCGCGCGAACGTCCTTGAGCCGAAAGACGCGTACTTTTTTCCCTTAAGCCTGGGAGAGAGCTCTCTGCTCACAGCTGTTTGGCGGAAAATAACGGCATTTAAAAATATCCGCCAATTATATTTTATTTTAGTTTATTCCATATGTAACAACTATTCCTCTTTTTATATTTATAATGCTAACTAATGTAAACACTGTAAATAGTGCACAATAAAGAAGTTGAGTTGGGTTCCGCTAGCGGCCGCTCTTCCATGTCTAAGGCTATTATATTACACTCTACTAATTGCCACCAGAGGCAGCATGAAAAGCTGACTTGGAATGTAATGCCGCCTTCGCGGTCTTTCACACCTCGGTTAGCCGGGTAATACGGTATGAACCGTTTATAAGGAAAAAAGGAAAAGTCGCCTAAAAGGGTGCCTTGGGCAAGTAGACAGGGTGCCCAGGGAATATGGGCTACCCTGTCTAGCAAGTTAACGGTCCAATGCCTGGGAAAGCTCGCTCATTTCACAGCTGTTTGACGGATAATAGCGGGAATTAAGTAAATATGCTTATTATATTTGATTTGAGTTTATTCCATTTTCATCCTATTTTATCTAGAGCTTGCAACTTTTGCAAGGAAAAAAACTAATTAGAAGACAACCTACCGATACAGTTTTAACATTGCACCATTGTTAACTCAAAACTGCAGAGAGAACAGACGAGGGAATTTCCGTGTAACTGTTGGCAAAATTAGTCACAAAACACACAAAACGTCTCTTCAGTAATGCTTTTAAAACTGCAATTTGAATATGTATATGTTATTAAATTTTCTTTCGGTTTAAACTATTGTTTGAATTTTATCACTGGAATCATTTTTTCTTGACCAAACGTAGCAACTAAAAATGGCTGGAAATTGACCCTGTTTTCTGACTGACTGCGTCTCGGCCGCCTAAGCCATACACGCAAAAATATACAGGACAAATCAATTCTGAAACTAACGGCAAAAAATAGCGGAACTATGTTCTAGAAAATAAAATTTACAACCAATTCATTGCAAGCTGTTAAGATGACTGCAACAGAAACAACAATCATCTCTCGCGAAAATAAGCAACTTTACTGAACACATACAGTAGCATCAAACAAGTTCTGTATATCATGATCAGATGAACGCAAAGGTAAAACAGATTCTTAACATTACAAGAAAATGATAGGAAACAACAAGAATATTTTCTATTTGGAAAACAACGACACTTGTGGCGGCGAGACGTCAGATGGAATTTTAATTACAAACTCTTGCACTTTAAACGCATGAATATTTCAGATATTTTATTGCCAAACTTAAACTCTTAGTACAGAAACCGGGGTATCAATAATGCTTAACGTGTTAAGAACAACAAGGGTACCACCAAATATTGCAAATCACCGCTTGCTCAATGCACTTAGCGGTTCAAAATTCTCCAGTGTTATATATCTACTGAATACTTTCTGTTAAAGATCTTTTTTTCCCAGTGCATCATAAATTTTGCTTACGTGTACTGAATATTAAAAATTACCCAACACTTAACTGTAGTTTGCTAATAAAATGATGCAAATTAGTTCATTAAAATGTAAACAGGTGATTAAAGTAATTTTTTTAAAACTAAGGGAAATGATACAATCAAAAGCAATTCCACTTTTATGAGAATAATCAAGGAAACTAGCAAGCAAAGTGCAAAACTCAAGCAAACTATCTCAACAACGCAAAGCGGTGAAGAAGCCTTGACGAGTCAGGATCGAGCAAAGATGAATCACATTACGATCAACAATACTTTCTCGAGTTCTACTTTCTGCCTTTATCTTCGAAATCTCGTAAACATTTCTCCTGATGTACGCGCTGTATTCGTTGCCAGAATGGTCGTGAATGCTCTCACCTTTCCTCTCACCACTGTGCTCAACATCCTGGTAATGGTTGCGTTGAAAACCAAACCACAGCTTCGCACCAAATCTAACATAGCACTCGCCTGCTTATCAACAACTGACCTTGCAGTTGGACTCGTTGTTCAACCTCTACATATTGCAAGCGAAAGTTTACTTCTCAGAGGTGACATCATGTTTTGTACTATAAAAGAGCTATCAAACACTGTCACATATACATGTTTACTGGCTTCATTTAACCACTTAATTTTGATGAGTGCCGAGCGTTATGTTGCGATAAAACACCCCTTCACACACGAGACCCAGGTCACTGAAGTTCGCATCATCATTGTCTCTGCACTGGCGTGGGCTGCAGCCATCATCCTTGTCAGCACAGACCTTTCGCGCACAGCAACTCTAATAGTTTCTGTAACGCTACTCATCATTCTCCCCATTTACTTCAATGTTTCTGCATACAAAGAAGTCCGTCGCAATAGAAATCAAATTGTTGTTAACCAAGTTTCTTTAGAAGCCAGGGAGAAGTTACTCAAGAAAAGGAAAGCTTTTTACACGACTGTTGTTGTACTACTTGTTATTTCCCTGTGTTATATTCCAACAAATATCTCTGCTTTTATTCTGACCTGTTTCAATGAAAGAATCCCTCCCAATATAAAAGTTATTGCGTCTTATTTGATTACTTTATTGCCAGTTTTGAATTCGTTGTTTAATCCGTTGATTTATGCTATTAGATTAAGAAACTTTCGCGTAGCCGTGATTCAGTTGGTTTCACGAAAAACTATTGCAAAAGCTGAGGAGCTTAAAAGCAAAGTCGGACCAAGGCAGATTGGAGTCAGCGGTAATGTTAATGCAGGACATAGAACCCAGCCATTGAGCGATGAGCACGAGCCGAAATGGCAGGCAGAGCCGCATGGTGGATGTCAAGAAACACCTCTATGATAAAAACAGAACATATACGAAAAAATGGATTAGACCATGCAGACACCCATATATATGTGAAAAATAAATGAAACTTGCCTTCCCAATGTTTGAAAATTTAATATTGAACTTTGAATGTTTTAAATTTGTTGTCCTTGTTTAGTTCTGATGAGGTGGGACCTTTTGTTTTTTTTCTTTTTTTTTTTTTTTGATTTCTACGGGGAAGAAAAAAAAATAGAAAAATATTATACAAAAGCAAACTGTAAGAAGAATTAAATAGCCAGATATCCCACTTTAGGAGGATGTGAATAGTGTCAGTTTAATCCCATAATTTACTATTCCTCTATCGTGGACAACACGATTATCATTTTACTGAACAAAAAGTAATTATTTCAAATCAAATAGATGTGAATTTATCATCACGGAGCAACATGGGAGAAGGCGTGAATCTATTCTTTACATCCAAAAAAATTAAATAAGAATACTTTCAAAAATAATTTTGTAAGTTTACCCCGTTTTCTCAAACTGCAGGATTTTGTTGGAAAGTTCAGAATTTCTCTGTTTTGTTTTCTTTTTCTCTATTTGTTACACCACAACAATTGCATTTCTCAGTACAAAAGTATAATTATTTCAAAATCAAAATAGGGAAATCCCATACTCGAACGGCATAGGGAAAAGAAAAAAAAAAACAATATTAAGCAGTGATTACGACAAACTTCGTTAGCTGTTTATTTTCTGCGCTAAAAGGTGTAAGAAATAAATATATTTTTTCTCAACAGCTGGTGTACACAGTCTCACAACTGGATAACGTTAACGGAAAATAGCCGGAATAAAAAAAGATACCCACATATTTACTTTATAGCTTGCAATTTTCTTTGCCAAAAAAGCAAATTACTAACACTATTAAATTAAAACTACAGAACGAGTAAACTAGAGTAAACAAATAATACATCGTGTAACTGCTGATGTAAATAGTATTCTGTCAAAACTCACCAGAAACTCAGAAAGTCATTTCAGTAAAGCTTTTAAAATTGCTACTTGAATATTTATTTACCATTAACTTTTCGTTCCGTGGAACCGCTTTCTTGAATCTTATTACCTTGACACAATCTCACAGCTGTTTAACGGAAACAAGCGAATTAAAAAAGATAATCTCGTTATATTTTATGTGAGCTGATTCCATTTTCGTGTATCTGTAGCTTGTAATTTTTTCCTCCAAAAGAAAAAAATTACTAAAACTGCAGACAGAGCATACGAGGGCTAAGAAATATTATTTCGTGTAAGTGCCGATGTAATTAGTATTCCGTAAAAGCTCAGTCGGCACTCAAAAAGTATTTTAAGTAAAGCTTTTTATTGACCAAGCCTAGCCGCTACAGATCGCTGGAAATTGATCTCGTTCACTTCGAAGAAAATGGCGGACACTTTAATTCTAAAACTAAAGGCAGAAGGAACCAAGTCCTGGAGAAGAACATTTTTCTCAGCCAGTTTCTCTCAAGCTGTCTGGATGGCGGCAACAGAAACGGCAATCATCTCTCGCCAACAAAAGCAACATGAATCAGTGAACATAGCATTAAATCAACTAGGTTTTTTTTTTTTTCAGTTATATCGGATGGACCCAAAACTTCACGGTATCACGGATTTTTAAATGCAACAAAATAAAAGAAAGCATCGTTGTTTCCTATTTGGAAAACAACGATACCTGTTGTGGGTAGATGTCACACAGAAATTCAAATCACTAAATTTTGGTAAATGCACCGAATGCACGCTTTTCCGTTTGTTTTATTCAGACAACAAAGAAACCGCACCGCTTGATCTATGATGCCAAATTTAGCAATTATGTGAAGTTTTATTACAGTGTAGAATCCGTTGCAAACTCGTAAAAAAAAGTGAGACCCCTAACTTACCAATTTTTACAAAAAAATGTATGCCAGGGGGGAAAACGCGCTTGCACCCTGGAATACATTTGTTTGTAAATCAACCAACGCCCGAAGAACACCTTATGTTAGCCCCCTTTCCATCCGATCCATAGGAATGGATTGCAACCGATCTGTTGGAGTTGTAAGGAAAAGACTACCTCGTTGTCTTAGACTATTACTCCAGGTGGTTTGAAATAAAGGAACTTCGCCATGAAACATCCAGAGTTGTTTTTCAAGCACTCAAAGAACTCTTTGCCATCCACAGAATTCCAGACCTGATAATATTTGACAGTTGGCACCAGTAAATTAAAGGGCAGATTCCTTTCGCGAGTTTGCAACCAAATAAACTAATGGAACGTCGCCTGCGAACACAACTGCCTACCCACCCAAACAATTTGTACCCTAATAACATAGAGGGCAAAATTACTGAATGCTGGTTGGTCAATGAAGAGGGTAGTTCGAGCAATAGTCAATGTTACAATTGTGTGCTTAGTTTAGTTACCTAGGCTATAAATGCAAGCGAAGCTGGAGGTAACCGTGCAGATCTCTCTGCTCTTCTCATTTAAATGCCAACCAGTTAACATAAAAAACAGCTTGATTTACACAACAAAAGCATGGAGGTTTTTGTCAAAACAAGATCATCTGCAGCCTCGCAGTCATTTAAAGGCCAGGTCACTGAGCAGACATCTGTAAAATGGTCTATTTAGCAAATTGACGTCAGTTCTTTATGCGTCTGACCTGTTATTGATCATGAACTTCGTCATAACATTGTCAAAGTAGCTGTGGATGTGCTGTACATGAAGAGTGAGTTATTACAAGAGACTGTCATCCTTATGATTGTAGTTGGCCGCCATGTTTTCTGTTAGTAGGAGATTAGGTGATTAAAGCATAACAGGCAGATATCGTCTATTATCCACAACAATTTAATCACCAAATTTCTAAACCAACAGAAATCAATGTAACTTGCACGCAATCTCTTTATAGCGCTTAGGCCGTAAAATTCCCTCAACTTTTGTTAAACTCCATCTTGAATCCATTTCTTGTTGCTGGAACATACGGGAAAAACAAGCTAAAAAGCAGTTAAGGACACCATCACTCACTCGTGGTCTTTTTGGAATTAACAGCTTGTCAATTGCAGAGTACTGCAGTTTTAATCCAGCCATTTATTACGTAACCAAGCAACCAAGAAAATACAGTCTGGATGGGGTTTCAGTGATAGCAGAGAATTGTTGAACATTGCAATTGTGAATATTTGTCAGCAGAAAAATGACATATTTTGAAAAAAAAAAATATCCTGATAGCTGAGAAATAGGATGAAACTTTATCTGATAATAATTTGAATAATGGTATTCAATGCCGGTTTCCGTAACTACTGGGTCTGACAGAACACAATAAGAAATTATATGCATACGTCGAGGTAAAAGCATTTCATTTCGCTGTGGTTTTCCGAGTACAGTTTGTTTGGCTAAAAAATATTAATGCAAGGTTCATTTCCCCCCACGGCGGCAGGTGCGTTACTGCTGTTATAAAGGATTATAGTTTGTGTATCGGTTTCGCCTTGATAAAAGAAGATCAAGTTGGTGAGTAAAATTGAATCTGAATTTCCCTCTAAATAATGAAATAAATACTAAAAAAGTGCTTAGGGGAAGAATTAAAAAAAAATTCAATGAAAACTGCCATTTTCTCCTTTCGAATTCTGAATTTCCAAAAAAAAGGTAAAGATTGTTTTCGATCTTTACCGGAAGCTAATATCATCTAATTGAGTAAAAATTTACACGAAAATAGAAACGTGACATGGAGGCTAAACCGCGTTGGCATAACAGCAGGGTATCGCTTATAGCATGTTCAATTAAAAGAACGAACTTGGTGTGAATAAATAATGCACAGTAGTTTGGGCGTTCAATGTCTTAAAGCTGATATTGCCAAGTTTAAAATCGATTTCTTACATTAATGACACTGGAGGTCATCGCTAAACCGGGAGTTTCAACCCAAGCCTGGGAAGAACAGTTTACGCTTGATAGCTTGGACTATTTTAAAGGAAACTACACTTGCCAAAATGAGTTCATTCAAGCCAAAGTGGTTTTAAATGGCGCAGCTGACTTGTTATTTTCTGTGCGGTATAGCTAAAGCTATAATTTCCGTCATTGGATTACTGCCAGACAAATACAATGTCTTGGCCTTGCTTGAGAGGTATCATTGCCGTCCCGTTACTAAATTCCGACTGTGAATAAGCGAAACGTTTGATATTTCGTACTCATCGATGCACGCCTTTAATTTGTCAACCACAACTTGCCAATGATCGCACAAAAAAACTTATTAAGGTTTACGCTAGGCACATAAATATCCGAGTAGTAATTAAAAGTTTCATAAAGCCTCGAGAAAAACATCACTATCAGGCTTTCTGCAGTTTACTTTTCATTCGTATCATCATAAAAAGCATCTAACCAACTCAGTATAACAATAGATCAAGGGTGGAAACATGTGCTCAAAGATAAAAGGTCACTAATTCTTGCGAAAGCTACCTAGAAGCAACTTTTAAGGACGAAAATAGCGAAATTAATAGAAGATGGGAAAAATATGCTGCAGCTTATTATTATTATTTTTTTTTTTTTTCAGCGAAAAACAAAACCCTAAAATGGTGTCACGAGACTTATACGACTAAGGAGTATCAATATCAAGAATATCAAGAAGCAAAAGTTATATTTGGACGGAGGATTTTCACTACACTTTTGGTTAAACCAACAAAAGGACACTATAACAATCGTTGTCAAGAATAAAACGTCAAACTTAACTGAAATTATTAACCAAACTACAATTGAAGAGTTTTATTGCTTCACGTCTCTTACCGAACCAAAGCAAAAGATCATTTTTTCAGCAGTTAATATTCTTCTTTCCATCACCGCGTTTTTGGGAAATGTTCTGATCATCGCTGTTCTGCTAGAAGTGTCATCTCTTCATCCGCCATCAAAACTGCTGTTAGCTTGCCTTGCGATCACCGATCTCTGGGTGGGTCTGGTTGTACAGCCTCTTTACGTTAACGATTTATTGTCCGCTGAGTATTCCAAACATTGTTATTATTCTACACTCCTTTTCAATACGACAAGTCTTTTTTTCTGTGGAGTATCCTTAATGACTCTGACTGCAATAAGTGTGGACAGATTTCTCGCCCTTAAGTTGGGGATTCGGTACAGACAGGTGGTTACTTTGAGGAAAGTATGGGTCCTTGCGGTTATAATTTTGCTTTCAAACACTGCAACTGCTGTAATAGCTCTTTACATCTCTTATAGTTCTGCCATCTTTTCTATAGACGTAATCCTGTGTATAATAGTCTCACGCAGCTGTTACATGAAAATCTACCGAATACTTCGCCATCAACAAGCTCAAGTACAACAGCATGTTCATCAAGGATAACAGAATGGAGGAGAAACTCCATTGAATATTGTACGATACAGAAAAACAGTATCCAGTGCATTGCGAGTGCAAATAACACTAGTGGCTTGTTATCTTCCATTTGGTGTAGTGATGGCGATATTAGTTATTTACAAACCTCTTATTCTTGCACAGCATGCCACATTAACTCTTCTTTTACTAAACTCCACTTTTAATCCATTCCTGTACTGTTGGAAGATGAAAGAAGTGAAACAGGCAGTGATGAACACGATCAGGCAGTTGAATTGTTTCTCCTGTTAACTCTTTCATGGATACGAAGCCCTAGCTCTTCTTGACATCAACTCAATGATCATCCGTCAAAATAAACCTACAAAGCATGTGGCTCTCCACTTTAGAGTGTGTCCATGAGAAAACCACGCAGGAAGTGATACAGCTCAAATCACCGAATTCGCTCAAACTTGGCCCAAATGTTGACCTTGGTTATTAAATGATTGTGGCAAAAAATAGATCAAAATGTTTCATTTTGTTCAAGTAAGGGAGAGCCCCGGCAAAATTGGCCGTGTGATACTAATTTATGCATATATGATTAGCCATCTTTGGTTTAGTATTTCTACAACTAAAAAAGCCATGTAAAAATGAAATTTACAGGATAACGTTCTACAACTATCAGTCTAAACGCACAGATGTTTATTTGAACTAGGCAATTTGATTTCTCTCGGTGGCCTCATCTTAAGTAAGGTGCATACTTCGTGATGTTGTGAATAGCCTTTAAGTAATGGCAAATATCTGCAATGGGCAAAACCAAATACACATTATTCTGACATGGGTAGTGTGAGCATCAACAAAGTTCTCAAAAAAGCTGGGGACTTCAGTATGTTTTTCTGTGCTGGGGCAGAGGCGGATCCAGACCTTGAGCTAAGGAAGGGGAAGGGGGCGGGGAGGGGAGGGAATCCTTACCCTGCCGGCGTTTCTTCCTTCTGCTATTTTTTTTTTTTTTTTTTTTTTTTTTTTTACCGAAAATAAGGGGGAGGGGTGGAGGGCCCCAGGGCCCTTCCCCTAGATCCGCCAGTGTGGGGTACTGTTTACATACAACTTTACGATTAAGGGCCATTTCATGAACATTCACTAAAACACAAAAGCTGGTTTTTTGTCTTACGTAACTCCAAATCAAGAAGAAATACCTAGCTAAGCATTTTCCTATCGATTACGAGTACAACTTCGGCGAAAAGAAGCACTAGAGAAACTTCTTCCAAATATTTTCGGAGCTATATCTTGAGGCATTCTCACTTTGTCGATATAAATACTGCAGCAGAAGATTCAACTTACAAGCTCGCTCAGCTTATTTTTTTTTAGGCGTAAAATAGAATGGAAGCACGGAATAACTACTACATACATGTCACTTACACGCAATTTTGCGCCCCTGCCTGGTCCTGCCTGGTCCTGCCTGGTTTTCTCATGGACACGCTCTTAAGTAATATAATGGCAAGATTACCAAGATTTAATAATTCAAAATTCTTTCTAATATCTTGGCACTACATGTGTCATTGCTTTGCAAACAGGAGAAAATCATATTGTTTTGATGCATTTGCTTTTCTTTTTTTTTTTTCTTTTTTTTTTTTAAAATCTGTGCCACCTTTGAAGTTTTATGTTCATCCGACGAACAAAATTTGTCTAATATTATATTCAATAATGTTGCTTACATTTGCGCGAAACTGTTGGTCGTTTCTGTTCAGCTTGAAGGAAACTGGTGGTAAAATTTTCTTTTCTTTCAATAAGTTCCAACAGTAGCAATTTTCCTGTCTTTAGTTTAAGAATTAAAGTGTCCGCTAATCCTACTTTGTCGGCGCCAAAACCAACACGTAGTCTTCAAAGAGAACAAGATCAATTTCCGGCTATCTTCAGCGGCTACGCTTAGTCAATAAAAAGCTTTACTGAAAATAGTCTTTGAGCGTCGGCTGAGTTTTTATGGAATACTAATTACATCGGCAGTTACACGAAATATTATTTCTTTGCCCTCGTCTGCTCTGTCTGCAGTTTTAGTAGTTTGCTTCTTTTGGAAAAAACAAAAAAAAATTGCAAGCTATAGATAAAATGAAAATGGAATCAGCTCAAATAAAATCTAATGAGAGTATCTTCTATATTCTGATTTTTCCGTTAAACAGCTGTGAGTGTGTCAATTAGCTAAAGGATGGTTTAAGTAAATATATGTTATATACCTTTTAGTGAAGAAAATAAACACGATTTTAGTTTATTCCATATGTAAAAACTACTCCTCTTCTTATATTTATAATACTGACTAATGTAAACACTGTAAATAGAGAACAATGAAGAAGTTGAGTTGGGTTCCGCTAGCGGCCGCTCTTCAATGTCTAAGGCTATTATTTCGCACTCCGCTAATTGCCACCAAAACTGCCTCGGAATATAACGCTGCTTTCACGGTCTTTTAAACCTCGGTTAGCCTGGCAATACGGCACGAACCGTTTATAAGGAGAAAAGGAAAGGTCGCCTAGAGGGATGCCTCGGGCAAGTAGACAGGGTGCCCAGGGAAGATGCATTACCCTCTCTAGCATGTAAAAGCTCCAATGCCTGGGAGAGAGTGCTCATCTCACAGCTGCTTGACGGATAATAACACTAATTAAAAAATAAGTAAATATGCTGATTATATTTGATTTGAGTTGGTTCCACTTTCATTCTACTTTATCTACAGCTTGTAACTTTTTCAAGAAAAACAACTAATAAAAAAACAACCTACCAATACAGTTTTGGCATTGCACTACTGTTAGCTGAGAACTGCAGAGAGAACAGACGAGAAAATTTCCGTGTAACTTTTGGCAAAATTAGTGTTCAGTTAAAAGTCACCGGACACTTAAAAAAGTCTCTTCAGTAAAGCTTTAAAACTGCACCTTGAATATGTATAAGCCACTAAATTTCTTTTTGGTTTAAACTTTTGTTTGAATTTTATCACTAGAATCATTCTTTATTTACCAAACGTAGCCACTAAACATGGCTGGAAATTAACCCTGTTTTCTTACCGACTGCGTCCCGGCCTAAACGATACACGCGTATGGAGGACACATTAATTCTAAAACTAACGCCCAAAAAAATAGCTAACGCTAGAACTAAGTTCTGGAAAATAAAATTTTATAAACAGTTTCTTGCACCCTGTTAGGATGACTCCAACAGATACGACAATCACCTCTCGATACGACCATCACCTCTCGCGAAAAGAAGCAACATGATTGAACGTAACATATAGTAATATTAAACAAGTTCTGTGTATCGTAGGAACTGCAAAGGTAACACAGATTTTTAACATTACAAGAAAATGAAACAAAACAAGAAGAATATTTTCTATTTGGAAAGCAGCGACACTTGTGGCGGCGAGATGTCAGACAATTTTAAATCACAAAATTTTGCATGGTAAACGCATGAATATTTCAGATATTTTATTGCCATTACTTAAACTCTTAGTACAGAAACCGAGGTAGGAAAAATGCTTAACGTGTTAAGACCAACAAGGGAACGACCAAACATTGCAAATCACCGCTTGCTCAATGCACGTAGCGGTTCAAAATTCTGCAATGTTATATATCTACTGATTACTTTTTATTGAAGATCTTTTTAACAGTGCCTCATAAATTTAGCTTACGTGTACTGAAGATTAAAAATTGCCAAGCACTTAACTATGGTTTGCTAATGAAATGATGCAAATTAGTTCATTAAATTGTAGACAGGTGATTAAAGTAATTTGTTTTCAAACTAAGGGAAATGATACAATCAAAAGCGTGCAATTCCACTTTTATACGAATCTTCAAGGAAACTAGCGAACAAAGCGCAAAACGCAAGAAAACCATCTCAGCAACGCAAAGTGAAGAAGCCTTGACGAGTCAGGATCGGAGCAAAGATGAATAGCACTACGAGCAACACTGCTTTCTCTAGTTCTACTTTCTGCCTTTATCTTCGAAATCTCGCAAACATTTCTCCTGATGTACGCGCTGTATTCATCACCAGAATGGTCGCCAACGCTCTCACTTGTCCTTTCATAATTTTGCTCAACATCCTGGTGATAGTTGCAGTGAAAACCAACCCACAGCTTCGCACCAAATCTAACATAGCACTCGCCTGCTTATCAACAACTGACCTCGGAGTTGGACTAGTTCTTCAACCGCTGTCTATTGCAAACGAATTAAGTTTACTTCTCAGAGGTGACATCATGTTTTGTACCATAAACGGGTTATCAAACAGCGTCACATTAATATGTTTACGGTCTTCATTTAACCACTTAATTTTGATGAGCGCCGAGCGTTATGTTGCGATAAAACACCCCTTCACACACGAGACCCAGGTCACTGAAGTTCGCATCATCATGGCGTCTGCTCTGGCGTGGGCTGCAGCAATCATCCTTTTCAGCCCAGACCTTTTGCAAACAGCAATTCCAATGGTTTCTGAAACGCTACTAATCATTCTTCACATTTACTTCAATGTCTCTGTATACAAAGAAGTCCGTCGCAACAAAAAACAAATTGTTGCTAACCAAGTTTCTTTAGAAGCCAGGGAAAAGTTACTCAAGAAAAGGAAAGCTTTTTACACGACTGTGATTGTACTTCTTGTTATTTCCCTGTGCTATATTCCATCACATGTCTCTGCTGTTATTCTGGTCTCTTTCAAGGAAAGAATCCCTTCCAATATAAAGGTTACTGCCTCTTATGTTATTACTTTATTGCCAGTTTTGAATTCGTTGTTTAATACTTTAATTTACGCTGTTAGATTAAGAGATTTTCGCGTAGCCTTGATTCAGTTGTTGTCACGAAAAACTGTTGCAGAAGCTGAGGAACTTGAAAGCAAAATCGTTGGACCAAGGCAGATTGGAGTCAACGGTAATGTTAATGCAGAACAAAGAACTCAGCCGTTCAACGATGAGCACGAGCCGAGAAGGCAGGCAGAGCCGCATGGTGGATGTAAAGAAATACCTCTATGATAAAAACAAAACATTTACGCAAAGTGGATTAGAAAATGCAGACACCCCTTTATTTGTGCAAAACAAACAGCAGCCTGCTATTCCAGTGTTTGAAAATTTATTGAACTTTGAATGTTTTAAATTTGTTGTCCTTGTTTAATTCTGATGAGGCAGTTTTGTTTTTCGCAATTTGTTACACTACAACAGTTACATTTCTCAGTACAAAGGTATAATTATTTCAAAATCGAAATCGGGAAATCCCACACCCGAAAGGCATAGGAAAAAGCAGCAGAACAAAAAGAAAAACGAATATTATTCAGTGATCACGACAAACTTCGTTCGCTGTTTATTTTCTGCGCTAAAGGGCGTAAGTAATGTTCATATTTTTTCGCAACAGCTCATGTACACAGTCTCACAGCTGGTTAACGGAAAATAACCGGAATAAAAAAGATACCCTCATATTTAGCTTGCAATTATCTTCGCTAAAAAAAAGAGGATTACTAACACTATTAAAGAAAAACTGCAGAAAGAGCAAATTAGAGTGGTTAAGAAATAATTTCTCGTGTAACTGCCGATGTAAATAGTATTTCGTCAAAACTCACCGGACACTCAGAAAGTCTTTTCAGTAAAGCTTTCCAAATTGCAACTTGAATATTTATTTACCATTAACTTTTCGTTCCGTGGAACCTCTTGTTTGAATCTTATTATCTGAACCATCCTTTAGCTAATTGACACAATCTCACTGCTGTTTAGCGGAAACAACCGAAATAAAAAAGATAATCTCGTATTTTACTTGAGCTGATTCCATTTTCGTGTTATCTTCAGCTTGGAATTTTTTTTCCAAAAGAAGAAAATTACTAAAACTGCAGACAGAGCAGACGAGGGCTAAGAAGTAATATTTCGTGTAAGTGTCGATGTAATTAGCATTCCGTAAAAATTCAATCGGCACTCAAAAAGCATTTTTAGTTAAGCTTTTTACTGAAGAAGCGTAGGCGCTAAAGTTGGCTGGAAGTTGATCTCGTTCACCTTGAAGAAAATGGCCGACACTTTAATTTTAAAACTAAAGGCAGAAGGAACCAAGTCCTGGAGAAGAACATTTTTCAACCAGTTTCCTGCAAGCTGTCTGGATGGCGGCAACAGAAACGGCAATCATTTCTTACCAACGTAAGCGACATGATCAGTGAACATAGCATTAAATTTAAACAAGACGCATGGCTGCGTGAACTCCTGCTTTCAATGTCGCACATCTGGAGTTATCTTTATGGGACTGCCATATTGCGATTGTCACTGTTGTCACGCAATTTCGTTATTGCTAGTCATGAATAATTCTACTTGTGTTTAATTTTGTCTGCTGAGTGTAATGAATGTTGTTATGGTACTAGAAAACAATCAAAATAATATATTACCATACAGGAGTACGTTCCTACAAATGCCAAAGGTTGAAATTCAAGGACTTTGCAATTACTTTGAAGGCCAAGTTTTAGATAATTGAAGGACCGCTTTTGGAATGGTTTGCATAAGCAATTTTATAATTATTTAATATTATTTCTCAGCTTTTCCATGAAAGTACTGTAATTTTCAACTTGAAAATTGCTTAAGGAAAAGCATTGCTAAAATCAAGCCCTAGTCCTCAAATTGAAGTACTTTCAAGGCCTTGAATTTTTTTATTTTCAAATTCAAGCATCTTCAAGGACTTTCAAGGTTTTTACAAACCCTGAGTAGGTAATGTATTTGCCTTAAATTGCAAGGAGAAGGCAATTTTTTATCTATTATTGGTTTTGAGTCATAGTTTGTTGCTAAATGTTGACCCAAGAGGAGTTGTCAGAAATCAGTAGATTAAAACAATAGTACTGTTCAATAGGTCATAAACAATGTAATTCATGATGTTTTACTGTTATATGTGAATACATGCGTGGGGAATGACAATTGAAGTTCGTTTATAGCCTCTTTGTAAAGTTACCTCACAAAATTGCCACACATGCGTTTTCGCGTCGATCCTGATCTTACCTGAAATTTCCTTTCCTAATCATCTGAGTTTATGCCCCACTGACCTATGTCGTATAGTTACAAGTAAAATTTATTTTGTAGCTGTGAAAGATTGAGAAAAATTCATGCAGCTGTCAAAAACATCTGTCGTGTGTAAAACAAAAGTAAACATCATGCTCGAGATCAATAAATGTAAACATGGTGAAATCAAAATTAAAAAAATGCAAACAGTTTGTCTCAAAACTGAGCATTGTCTAGCAGTCCTGTATGTTGATTCAAATAACATAAAAGAAGATTAAATGCCTTGACTGTGAGTAAAAGGTTTGAATAAAGCGTCAAACATGCAGTTATTCATTCGATGCTAAAATTCGATTAACCCTATATTTTGTTCAATAAGTCTTTGAAATCAACTGTGACAGATCCAAGTCTTTTTGAATTCTGAACTTAGATTTTAATTAAATTTGATTGTTCTGGAAATTGACGTTCAATAAAAAAACTAGTTTTGCTATACAATTTCAACGTAATATGAAATATGAATTTGTCAAACGATATTTTGGTGGTGACAACATGAGTGAACGACGATAACATTGATATCAAGCATCTTCTGTATTTTCCGTCTGTCTCCTGAGAATACTATGACAAAATTTATGACTCATGCGTTAAGTAGAACACACGAACTGAAATGAACACGAACACTCTGTTTTGTTTGATTTTTCCCTCACTCCCGAGAATAACAACCTCTTGAAATTTTCACTGGGTTCGTGCAATAATTCAGATAAAATTCTGGAAGGAGAATTTCCGTAATATCGACTCCGAATCCAGGAAAGTCCGCTAAAAGTCCGCGATCTGCTCTGTTGATAAGTAATAAGAGTCCACCAGAAAGATTTAAACTGAATGAAAATCATCACTCTACAGTTCATTCGAAATCTTGGTCTACTTATGTAATATCAATTTTGAAAACAAATGTAAAATTTTGCTAGAGTAAAATTCCTATTTGACTAATGTCGATAATGAAATGAGTGTAGCAGAAGTTGGTTAAAACCGAGACCTTATTTCAATACCAGCATCTCTAAAACAAGTTTTAAAAAAATCGAAAACCTTGTTCTACCTTGGTCTTTCCCTGCTCGTTCTTTCATGTCCTAGTAGAATGAAATGGATTTGACCAATTTTAGTTACTGTAGTTTCGGTGCGTTATTAATATTTGAAAGCAAGAACCTCAAGCATCAATCGCTCTTCGTTGTCTCGCGCTTCTATCGCTTCTCTGAAGCGGACCTATTTCCGAGATGGCGACAAACTGATCTTCCATTTTGCAGATGGAAGAGGATCACTAACCTGGTCACGAAGCAAGAGACTACTACACAGCTACCGCAGTTAACGTTTTTGAACTGGAAGAAGAACGCCCAACACATGAGATGTCACGCTAAAATCGCTTTAATCAAACCGACAGAAATCGCCGCCAAAGTGTACCGCCAGCTTGTGATTGTGTTTTTTTCTCCTGGACAGTATTCAATTGCCAAGAGCTAAAGCAAAGAAATTTCAATAGAAGCTTGTTACGTCAAGTCTCTTCTTTGTTACGTATTACGTTCAAAGAAGTCTTTCCGTTTGAGAAAACAAACTATAGGCCGTTGTGTGGGCATTGCAGTTAATACTTATTTAGGGCAGCCTTTTGGAAAACACGTAAAGCTCATTACGATGTGCATAGGGAGTGTTGGAAAATCAAAGAGGAAGCTGAGCATCTGAAACATGAGACAAAGACACTTACAGTGTGATCTATGGTCTCAGGCGTGCGGTTTGTAGTGAGGTTTGTAGCCGGCGCGAAGAACGAATGGATAAAAAGGCGAGGCGATTTCGTTCGACCCCACAAACCGAGAGCTAAGACCAGGCTAGATCATAAGATGGGAAAAAAAAATCATTAAAATTAAGCGTACTTTTCTGTCGCAGTTAAGCGGCTGAGAGGTCATTGCAAGGGATTTGGTTCATTTTAATTGCCCATTAGAGCAGTTGATTTATCGAATTGTCAACATTTAAGACTCTTTGAAAAGTATTCTATAAAATAAGAACCTGTGTCAAATGTTAGACTTAAAAGGGGGGTCTGAATGGAAATCGTAGACTGACAGGTCCTTAAAAACGAGGGGTTGTAACATGCGAGTTTTACTGTATCAGGAAAGAATTACAAGTCCGCACCACTTGAAAAAAAAACTGGGAATAAACTACACCAAATAACTTAACATGATCACCCACAGTAAACCAAGCTTAAGTTACACAAAATGACTGCTTTCGATTGCAATATTTGGTAATTTCCAAGATCTAATTACTTGGGAAGCACCAACACTTCCTCGTCAAGTTTTTCACTGATTGTCTCACTTCCCGCATCTTCCAGCAGTACAAAAGTGGTTAAACACACTCCAGTGAAAAGAGATTGACTGTTTATATACCATATGGAAGATAACAAACGAATAACCTCGGTTGCACCCACAATGCATTGGACACTGTCTTTCTGTAGCGTGCTACATTGATTGGAATTCCTTCCCTGGCTAATTGCTTCTGCTGATTCTGTACATGTCCAGCAGTGCGGTGATTGCGAAGCTTGAGGTAAATTTTCGTGTAACAGACTGTCGAGGTAATCACACAGTTAAGTTAAAGTACAGCTGAAAGAAATAGTAACACGTAACCTGTAGAAGTATGATGACAATCCAGTGGCTTTAGCGAAAAGCCAAGAGGTACCAATAAAAACGCGTACGCGTACCAATAAAAACGCAAAGTCACGACATTTGTGAATCTTATTCCCACAGTCAGAGCAAGTAACCTGTCTACACTTATTGCAGTTTGCAGAGACCGGCACTTAGCAA
Source organism: Orbicella faveolata (assembly GCF_042242905.1). Taxonomy (NCBI): domain Eukaryota; kingdom Metazoa; phylum Cnidaria; class Anthozoa; order Scleractinia; family Merulinidae; genus Orbicella; species Orbicella faveolata. The sequence continues at coordinate 4,203,729 of NW_028301569.1, forward strand.
AAACCTGCACCTGTTACACGAAGCAGGAACCCTGAATTACTAAGGGTGTAATAACGTACAATGTAAAGAGTCTGCTGGCCATGGAGGCATTAAGGTGGAATAAATGTAGAGAGGTCTCACACATAGGTCGGTGTTCCTGAGAGATTGAATCAGACGTTTTGACGGCGAATGAAGAGACGACACCTTTTGAAGAGCAACAATCACAACACAATCGAAACATTTCCCAGAAATACAGTTATTGATGTAAGAATATTAAATGCTAAACGAGATATCTGTCGATGAAATTCATTTATTCCCTGTCTGCAGAGTGACTCTTCAATCCTGGTGTGGGTTTCGTCTTCACCTATCATATGTTGGTCATTTTCGTCGTAAGAATTGTCCGCTTGTCGAGATCTATCAGAAAGGTAAAATCTGTCTAGAATCTAATTGGTTTAATTATGAGGGCTACAGTATTTAAATTAGCTGAGAATAGCCTTCAAATTCGCATAACATTGCATTGCAATGTAAGCCAGCATAGATGCGAGGCAATTTTGGGTAATTTTGTTGTTTCTGCTCAAAATTGCCTCGCATCCACAAGCACGTTGGATTACATTGCATCGCAAATGAGAAAGCAGAAAGTTGATCATGAAAAGGGCTATTTTACAGAGTAATTACTTCAATTAAGTTTTTCCAGTTAAGATTAAGGCGTGTTTAAGCACATCACTCTACTCCAAAAAAAGTAAAAGGTAAAGTCTGCATACAAGCCAAGTGGCCCATCACGCCGGCGCCTATTTCCTGTTTCCATCATAGCATGAAACGACCAAAAGTATTTCGTTATATAGGCTGCAAAAGACAAGATCCTTCGTGTACCAGCAACATTTTCGTTTGCGGTCTCTTGCATCATTATATTTTATATAACAATACCTTTTCTTTCGCATATCATGTTGTAAAACGTTCCATCTCCTTGAAAAATGAACTTTGCTTTAAAGCATGCTGCCCACGTCAAGGTGTCAGGTGCGGGAAAATTAGTACAAAACAATTTGTGGAACTAATGGCTTTAGGCTGTACTTATCGGAAGAAAATTCATATTGTTTAAACGGTATGGTCTTTGAACATTCCTTCTTTTAGCTGGGTTTAATTCGATTCATTCAAGTCAATAAAGTTTGAAATTAGAAGCAGATATATCTATTTACAATTTTCGTTTATTCTTTTTTTGCGTTCTAGTTATGGTCATTAAGAGCAGAATTCCAATTTCCATCAAATTTAAGGCACACTATACTTTCTGCCTTGATAGGTTTTCCTCCCTATTTTCCTGTCCACTAGGCATTCGGCACTTCATGTTATATTTACTAGACCACTAATGTATACATCTCTTATACTCATCTCAATCTTCTTTGAAATGGGTGGAACTGATTCATTTGAAACAAAACCTTTGCCAATTTTCTTCATATTGGGACCATTTTAACAAATTCAAGAAAGGCAATTACAAACAAACGATAACGGACCTCTTAGAATCTATCACTATTATGGCCTGTTTAGTCATGCAGAGTCATGATTATAGACTGAACAGTAAACGACGATACCGACAACCAGTTCCTTTTTCAACAAAATAATGCACTGGGGGGAATATATTTAAACAGAAGATAAACGACCACTTAGTGTCTATTTACGCTGAAGAGACAAACAGCTGAAGCGTATCGTTTTATCATCGGGATCTCAATATTTGCTATTGAGTCTCTGTTGAGTCTTCTCCCGGGATTCTTATTTTTGAGATCGGCACAAATGATTCCCCGAGGTAGTTGCTGGGAAGGTGCAACACTTCATGGATTACCTGCAGTCTTTTGAACCTTCGATAGCTGTGGGTGTTTGCAAAGTCATTCCATGGCATGCCTTACGGGTGTACCATAGCAAAAAATTAAAGCGAGGGCTGGCACTTTTAATAAGATGACTGATGGTCTCATTTGTTTGACACTGTAATATATATGCATCATATTTAAAACTCTAACAATACCTTCACATGAATTCAATTCTTATTTCACCCCTGATTGTAATGTGTTAATAGAATATAACTTAAAAATAAAAATAAAACATGTTTTGGCAATTGAAATTATATCACTAACTATAAACGGTCATTGCAACCTTAAGCTTGCCAAAAATTAAACAAGGAATATAACATGACATTTGTAAGAAGTTGCTTTCATCTGAAGTTGAAACACCTTTTCGATACAACACGATATTGCTTATGTACTTCTCTCGTACAGCTTTTTTTGTTAGGTTCACGGTAAGTTTTATTTCGCCTAAAAATTCTCGAACACGCATTTTATGTCGATTACAAGGGCACGGTATTCAAAGAGTATTTAGTTTACTGGAAAAGCTAAAAAGTGACACGGAAATGCCAGAGAATAGGAGGCAACGTATTCCTCTGATCGCATCTTTTGATCATAGGAATCGAACCCCAAAGACGATGAGTCGGAATGTCACCGAAAGCGTGGATTAATTTTACTTCTCTTTTCTTTTATTCCCACGCGTACGGAAATGGCTTCCCGTTCAAATGGCCTTGGCTTGTTATATCCAAATACATTGGGTTCTTAGCCACAGATTATCTCTAGATCTAGAGCTCGACCTGTTGATTTCGCTTTGTCTCCAGCATGTTTTTGCTTTTTGTTAAATCAAATTTTGAAATCACTGGTTATCCTTGCAATCTGATTGGCTCTCGGCGGTGCGATTTATTCGCGAATCACTATTTTTCTGCAAATCGCATCTTTTTCTCAGCCAATGACAAAGGGACAGATTTCAAGGTTAGTTTAAGTTTAAAGTAACCAATAAAATTTCTGGAAAACGAAAGACAAAAAGCCATTGTGTGGCGAATTTTTCAACTATTATTGCCAAAACTTTAAACTTAATGTTGTTGTTGTGGTTTTCAAATTTACAGTTTCTGAATGACGATTATGAGCTGGTTCAGGCTGCCGACGTACTTGAAGGGAAGTTCCCAACTTTCAGTGTCCATTTTGATGATTTTTTCCGAGTCAACACCTTCTCAAAATCCGTATGATACCGAGTCCAACAAGATATAAACAAGTGAAAACCACACAGCAACAAATGCAGAGCCATCTCAAGAAGATAGATGTTTCCAGGTCTTCGGTAGGTTCAACCGAAATAATACAAGCGCTCAAATCTGTCGCTGTGAATAAACATGTATAGTCAAAATACGCTTTGCTCCACAAAACAGTGAATGAACGAACGTCTTCCGAAGCTGGTGCCAGTCCCGCAATCTTGAAAATATCTTGAAACAAATGGCACCGCAAGAGCTTGACAAGGTGGTGAGTATTAAGTTCTATGCTGAGGTCACAAAAAGAAACGGAGATTTTAACGAGCTCGAATCCCTTAAAATCATGCAGAGTGCCACTGAACAGTATTTAAAAGAGAAGAACTTTCCACTGGGAACCGTGCACTCGAGGGAGTTTCACAACTCAAAAGAAATCCATCGCAGAACTACACAGGTTGCAAAGTCAACGAGAAGCCTCAGCCTCAACCACAGAAGGAAGGGAGGCCTTCCATCATTGATTCAGGCGACGAGAATTGAATTTTATGAATTAAGTAGACTGTTTTCGTCCTGAGAACTGCTTGTTCCCTTGTTATGCTCGAATCAGTTTTCAGTCACATGACATCGTTTTGCATAATAAATGAGATGTAAAGGCGTTTCCGGCTCCGCTATTTTTAACAAACCGGTTACTGGAACAATACACCAAAAATCTAAAACTTAAGGCAATAGCATTTTGCGATTTCAACTGAAATGGATCTAATAAAGTGGCAATTGAACTGAGTGGAGTGCAATTTTGGTCTGAAATCGTACTTGTGATTTCAAATCGAACTCGCGCTGCGCGCTCGTTCGATTTTGAAATCAAGCGTATGATTTTAGATCAAATTGCACTCAATCCACTCAGCTCAATTACCATTATTTATCAAACTTATCGCTGACCACGATTATTTACTGCTGTAGTATCAATTAAGAATGTAAGAAAAACAGTGTACGATACGATCAGGCAGCTTGGGTGTTTGACGAGTAACATGTGTCTTGGAAAGTAAAACACTTTGTTAACAACATGTAATTAATTCTGAAGAGCGGCATTATTCGATAGAATAGGGAATAACCTTGGTACACGTCTAACAACATAGTGACTACAAGTAAAGTATATAGAGTTCTGCTAAAGAAAAGATATGAAGCTACTTTCCCGCAATATAGTACATTACTGTCTTTTTTTGTAATAAGTATTTCTTTACACTTCTTCTAAGAACAATTTTTGTAATGTCGTATTGAACTGTGGGATTCAAAAGAAAGATAACAATTAAGGAACACGCTACTAACCTGTACTTTACTTTACTGAATAGACACATCGCTTCCTAGCCTGATAATTTAACCTGGGATCCCATTTAGCATACGTCGAAAAGAGAAAACAACCTATGCTTTGTTTCAGAAACAAAGAGCAACTTAGTTGAGCTGGGTTTACTGTTTCTAGTTTGGATCTCCACTCTCGGTCTACAATCGCACAGTCACAAAGTTTTGCTTTACTCTGCCTCTGAACACCTGCTGTGTCACTTGATCATAAGTGTACCGCCAGTTTTGGGTGAATTATGGGTTTGTGCGTCACACCAACGCAAATAAACCTTTATCTTCAGCTTGTTACGTACAATAAGTTGTGAATTTTCTAAGAAAAGCCCAGCTGAGATGTGTATTGTTCATATTTCAGTCTACGATGATTAGTCATTTAATCAGATATAATGATGGATGATAATGTGTCTCTAAGTGGCCCATTATCTTCTGTTGGAATATATTCCTCTTACATGAACAAGGTATCTATATCGTCGATTACTGGTCAGTGTGTGATCATGACTCTGCATGGCTTTGCATGAATAATCGATATCAGTAGTCACGATAGATTCTCAGAGGTCCATCAGAGTCGTTCTTGTGCTATCGCTTTTCTTGAATTTGTTAAAACGACCAAAAGGATTCGTTAAGGATATTGAGATGAGCAAGTGAATTATGCATTTGTGGTCCTGCAATTAAGTGTGGAATGCACTAGGGCCGAAACATGTCAAAGCAGAAGGTACTAGGTGCCTTGATTTTGATGCAAATTGCAATTCTGCTCTTAATGGCCTTAGCTAGAAGACAAATGAGGGGAAAAAATGAAAAAAAATTCAATTTAGCTAAAGCTTGTAATTGAACTTAACTTTGGAGGGCTTATCAAACAAAGAAAGTTTTCTTTTTATCACCACATCTTGAGTTATGAAATTATAATGAATTATTTTTCCTCAGCTTTGCTGCAAAACAAAGTACAACGACAACAAAACGCATTTATACTTGAGGTAGCTTGATCAAGGAGGAAAAAGTTTGTAGTGCCTGAAGTTTGAGCTTGAATGAAATTATGTATCCGAATGGAAGTAGCGTTCTTCATATGTTTTTCTGATTCAATTAAATTTGAAATGTCTATTGACTTGAATGAATGACTGAGGTAAAAGAGGAAAAAAAGTTTATAAAGAATAGTTCGGACGCCAATGACCGACTGGAAATAACTGTTGATGTTTATTTTTTTAATCCTTTTTTTCTTTCTTTCTTTTTTTTTTTTCTTTTCATGTTATTAAATTCGAAATATCTATTCACTTAAATGAATGGGGTAAAAGTGGAAAGATCTCAAACGAAAATACCAATGACAAATAAACATAGAAAGAACTAATTAGTCTCCTCACAACAACACATTAAAAGAACAAAACAAAGGATTATAGTTAAATAACACTGCTTTGAAGCAAATTCTGTAAAGTCATATCACCATTTACTGCATGATAAATAGAAAAAAGGATGCATTGACGCTTCTTAACAGAAATGAATTATCAACCTGACAATGATGATATTGATCTAAAATCGCACCAGATAGATCCACGGAAATGTCGAACATTTCAACCTAAAGTAATCAGGTCCAGCAAGGGCCGGGAGTTGGATTTCCTGTTTTGGAAGCTTAAACGCTCTTTGTTCGTAGCTTTTATCAGAAACTCGGGACCTTGACACTGAAGACATCTTTTAAGTAATCAAAATAGACATAGGGGAAATGTTTTCCGTTCTTAAGAAATGCCGAGGAAAACTGGACTGCCTTATTCAAGAAATGCTATTTATTCGTGAACGGAAACCGAAGTAAAAAACGTAGTCAGACTCAATACGTGCAAGAGCATTTATTTAAACATATACCGCACGCACTGTCACGTCAAACATCATTGACAACGAAACACTTATTGTTGTAATGTACTCTATCCATTCACCTTTATTTGTATTTAATCTCGAAACTACAGCTTACACCTGTACTTGATAATGGAGTCACGGAAAGATGACTTCGAAACGACGTAGTTTTAGTCCTTTAATATTCATTATCAAATGTATTTCGAAATGTTCTGTTATCAAAATAGAGATATTGGTCAACATATTTGTTCAATTTTTTTGTTCACGGAAATAGAATTTCAAATTTGGCAATTAATCACACTTTAAGGTGACCGGAATCAACGTGTATAAATTGCAAGGCTTTCACGAACTGAAGCGTAGTCATAAGCAGCAGTTGTGAAGAGTTCATCAAAGTTGAGAAGACTGCATTTGCAGTGCTGAAAGCGGCCTCCAGAAGATCAGATAACTTTATCTAATTCGATCGCTTACATGTAGGTATGTAATTGAAAGAAAAGCAAATGAAAATGTAGGAAATTATAGACTGTTATTGTGGCCTACATCCTGAATCTGTTGGTAAGACTTATATATCAATGTTTCAGTTCTTCTACATGATTTTTTTTTTGAAAAACATATTTAGTATGCTTTATTCTTCCTATTCTTAAAATTATTCCACAGCAGCTTGCAAGCTCAGTTAAAAAGCTTTGTTACATAACTGGATCAAGAAGAAAAGGTAAATACAGCTCATGAATAATGCATGGCAACTCACTAAAAGATTACATCTTCTGATATAATATAATACTGGACGACCTAGAGTCACTGAAAACGTGTAGCAGAAGCAAAATTATTTAGGCAAACATGAAGTTTGGGAAGAGAATGTTTTGCATCTTAATCCTAAGGTTACCGTAGACCTTCAGGAGAGTCTCTGACGAAATCTTTCGTACTCGCGTCGCTTTTGAAAAGAAGTGTGAAAAGAATATATCACTGTAAAGCCAATCAGATGTAGAATGACAAAAAAAAGAAAAAAAGATTTTTGAAGATTTCATTTATTGATTAGCGCACGCAAGAGTTACCTGGATACGATGTACAAGCTGCGTCATGCCAATCTGCGGATGACCGACTACAAAAAGTGCGTGAGGCTTTTTCGATTTTCCTTTTGGTTAATGAAAAATATCTATATTGGATTAGATGAATATAATATTAGTTAACCGATCTTCGTGACATGAGAAGGCCTTAGAGAGGCCTGAAAAATCAAAAAACCCACACACTTTGGTGCATTGATAATCGAAGAACATTTTGGCCAACCTTGTTAAAAATCTACCCGAGTCTACATAAACCTAATTGAAAGGATGACCGGACGGCTGAAAAGGGTAAATTTAATGCCCAATATTTCGGTTAGACAGGACTAACCTTCTTCAGGGCCGGGGCTACACTGAAGCTAAGTAGATATGGATAAAACAGTTACAAAAGTTGAGATGATACTACAGGAAATATGTGACATGGTTCGTTGACAAAAAATAGGGAAAAAGGAAACGTGCACTAAAGCGAATGCATAAAAAATAAATAGATTAAATTTCGTCCGACCTGTTTAACCCAGAAGGTTTAAGGGTCTTGCTCTTGGAGATAAAAATACTTCTCTTGCCTCGCGAATAGCGTCAGTTTCATTTTTTTTTTTTTAGTCCCTATTTGAGTTGATGATTTCGAAAGGAACGAATTCTATGTTGTGCATACAGTGGGCAGGAAGGGTAAAGTGATCTGTAACGGCGGTGGGTTGGTCAATGTGTCGTTGTGTGATGGCTTTTTCGAGTGCGCGTCTGTGCTCACCAAATCTGTCGCTGAAACGACGTTTAGTCTCGCCTACCCTTACCAAACCAAACACTATTTTAAATGTATTTAAATACTATTTTTAAGAACTGTTTTTAACCTATTTTATGAAATAGATTAAAAACAGGGCGAAAAGTGTATTTTTAACGTAGTTTTCGACTGCTTTTAATGGTGTTTAAACCTGTTTAAAACACTATTGAAACAAAATTTGAAATGTATTTTGTAAAGCTTTTAAAAATATAGTTAAAATTCCAAAACTCGAAATCCTTTGCTAAGTTTAAAAATATAATTAAAATAGTCTGTAACTACTTTAAAAATCTCTCGAGGAACACAGCATTCGGAATAAAAACAGGACACAAATCGTTTTAAAAACAGCTTTTAATCTGCGAGACTATTTTAAAACTAGTTTAAATGACAATTTTAAAAGTATTCTATACAAAATAGGTTTAAAATAGGTGCAAAATTATATTTTTAACATATTTTTCGACTGATTTTAAAGGCGTTGAAACCTGTTTAAAACACTATTGAAATCCACTGTCTCAAAATATATTTCAATCGTACTGTACTTTAAACAGTTTAAAAATTAAAGTGGATCATATATGAAAAAAATATGTCAAATACAATATAACTATATGAAAATAGCTTTAAAATAGTCTTGAAATGGCATACAGTAATATAGTATAAAACAGCGTAAAAATAGCACAAAATAGCATAAAAACAGTATGAAAATACAGTAAAAATAGTATAAAAATAGTACTAAAATAGCATCAACTAATGTGAAAATAGTTTAAAAATAGTGTCAAAACAGCATAACAATAGTGCTAAATAATCTTGAACTTACATGTAACTTTGCTCTAGCTGTGAACAACACATGACATGTTAGAAGTCAGTGTAGGGCAAACTCAAGCTTGATGGGGGTGCTTGGCTCTACTTCTTTCTTTACTTGTATAATAAATGCAGCTCTACGCTTACTGTATCTGTATATGAAAAGCTGTAATAACAGTTGAGGCTGCAATAATATATATTTTTTGTCTATAAAAGGCTAAAAGTTACTAAAATTTTAAAAACCAAAACATTTTTGAGTGCACGGTCATCATCAGTGCTACATATTTTCTTTGTTAAGAAGAATTGCAAACAATGTAAAGGAGTCAAAGGAACATGCATGTATCAATGCCAATTGAGAACTTGACGCTAAGGGTCAATTACTTAGTATAAAACATCTTCTATATCACTCATTTTAAGGCTAAATACAGGCTATTGACTTGTACCGGTATGCTATGTCTGCAGGGCTGTCATTAAGGGCTGTTAACCATAACACCTGTTACGGCTGAGTATGCTTGATTTTCCCTTGATGCTATGGGTGAAATTCCCTGCTGTTTAGAGAATTCACCCACAAAGTAACAAATTTGCTATGGGTGTGGAGAATAAGGCTACAGGTGACTAACAAATTAATGACAACCCTGGTCTGTACATGGGAAATATATACATTGTAATTAAACGTACATGCAGGACATGAAGTACATGCATCAATCACTTCTAATCAAGGGAACCCTTTGGCCAATTTAGAGGGTACAACTCATTATGTGTGACTTTTGTACATTTAGTAGGTGATGATCACGTCGTGCAAAGGTTTTGTTCATCTTTCGTCATTGAGCAATGTCTGAGGCTACAATTAAACCCTGCATCATTTATGTGGTCCATGTTACAGTTGCAAGCAAGTTGTAGGTTTGATTTTGAGTCATGGACTTGTCTTATGTACATGTACATGTACATGTACATGTGCATATAGCAATTAAAACTGTACTATCTTTTTGGGCCTACAGATATTCAGACTATGAGTAGTCCCGGCCTCTTTCGCGTAGTCTATTGTGTGTGATGCAAATGAAAACCGCAAGAAAAAATGTTGATTTTCTTTTGCATCATGCATGATGCATGGACTAAGGGCCTCTTCATATGAGCCCGGTAACTGGACACTGTGTTGCAAAAGCAAAGCTATTTTGCCTAAAAAGTTTCAGCCTGGTTACCCGGGCTGGAGTGTTCATATGGGAAAATTCTCATCCTGGTTACCGAGATCTTGGACGCAAAAATCGAGATCTCAGTTACCCGGCCAGCCTGGCTTCTCATACATATATGAACACATCAAAATTTTTATGAAAGAAAGAGTGGCGAGGCGAGATCTCAGAAACCGAGCTAGGCCGGTTGACCGGGCTCATATGAAGAGGCCCTAAGCCAAAGAGGGAATACTCGTAGTCTTAGCAAGCAGGGCAGGGAAAAACAAACATCCCATTGCCTGGGGCAAGTAAATTTTGCTCTTGGGCAAGTGAAAACAGAAGTTTGGAGGTCTGGTAAGGTGGGCAAGTGAAATTAGCCTCAGTACATGTAATCTTGTGAATAATAATTTCCAATCAAAACCTATTTCAAAACTTAAGACTACAAGATGAGCAAAACAGTGAGTTGAAAGCATGGATTAATTTAAAATCCAAGCATACTTTGTATCTGACACAACAATATTATTGTGCCACTGTTAGTAGTAGTTTCTTTCACCTAGTTTCATAGTACCAGTAAACTCATCTTGTTATAGTCTATCACTTACTATAGACAGCAACTAGTAAATGATGCAGTTGATAAGGCATGAACCTTGCGTGCCCATTGGGCATTAGTAATATTTTAGTGGAGCCAACTGAAAACTGAAATAGACTGGCCCACTGTGCAACTAGATTTCATTTTTTTTTTCCCTGCCCTGGCAAGATGAAGCTTAAAAAACCAAAACCACTTGCAGTAAGTTATAGGGAACCCAAGCTGTCACAAGTCAAGGTCTTGTGCAATTTGAGGTAAAGTTTTACAAAAACTACAGTATTCCAACATGAAAGAATTAATTAATGCATACCATGTTCCTCTTAAAATAAACTTTGTAGCCGCAGTGTATGTAATATATAATCAATAATATTATTATTTACAAGTTAACAAAAATTATCTCATCAAGTTGTAAGGTTCATTCATTTCCAACAAGAAACAACTGTACTTTCACTGATGTGGCATGACTGTAGTAGCTACGTATAGCTTCCTTTCTAACCCTAACTTTAGTTATTTCCTCCTTTAAAAATTTACCAACGATTGCAGAATTGCAGCAATAACTTCGTAACCAGAAGGCAGTTGAAAGACCCCATCAGACTTGCAGAGACTTTGGCCCTAACAGGGCAGCACCACTCTCCATCTCCTGTTTCTCAAAGCTGAAAATAAAAACAAAATTATTTATTGCATTGTTTAATTATTGCAGGATTTAATATTTTTGCCTCCATGTATGTTTTGTTATCATGTTAAGTCTATAAAGTTGCCTTTCCACTTGAACAAAAACAAACTGTTTGATTCAACTTCCACAGTTCGCACTTTAATTTCCCTACGAAGAGATCGATCAGTTTATGCCATGTCAAGATAGTAAAATGATCACAATGGATGAGTAATTTACGGCTGCACAAAAATGGCATACACAGTTGTACATTGTAAACATGTAACTGCCATATAACTGATCATACATGTATATAAAACAGTACCTATAATTATGTAGCCTGGACGAAGAACAATTCAAAATTCAGATCTATGTTTCATAGGCAATCATCTAATTCGATAAAACAGCTGATGTGGTTACAAATATGTTACATGTACTTATATGAACATGCATCTCTTCGAATGAAAGACACACCAAGACAGAAGATGGTCGGCTTACCTCCACGGCATTTCCTTGAGACATTACCAAGTTGAAGTCCATCGCAAAGGCAAATCATGGTCGCTGCACCCACGAGTCATATGATTCGGTTCGGTCCCTTAACTTTTCGTCCAGTAAAAGGTAAAAAACAACAACAAATGAACTGTTGCACTGGTTTTAAACGGCTGGAACGAAACCTTCGTTTTACACAACAATTTTGAAATGGAAACAAGTCACGTGGTCACTCGCATGATCTTTCACGCAATCACAGCTGACCAAAATGCTCGCATCAGAGTATTGCACCGGCGGGTCAGCGGAAAATCGACCGGAAAATCCGTTTGCGCCAAAAGTTACGACCGCCAACACGAAGCAAGAGGAGTGCTACATTGGATATAGTTATTAGCCCAGGATTTTTAACGGTACGTTATCTGTTTATTTTATCTGCTTAAACTCCATTTTTTTTGTTTACAACCCTCGAAACGTTTTCAAGCGTATTTTCAGGTATTTTACATTGAGACATACGCCAGTTAAGTTTCGCGGGTAATTCTTGGCGATTTCTTGTTTGAAAGATGCGCCAAATGTTCATTCATAAAAGAAGCTTTCTCTTAGATGTATGGCTTTGCTCCAGACGTCACTAATCGCGTACCAAATCGAAGGCTTGATTAAAGGAACTTTATCGAAATCAATCGAACTTAATCGAACGATTGGGTTCGAACTCTCGAAGAACAAAATTGGGGCATTCGAATGAATCGAATCGCACTTTGTTGTCGTGCGAGAATGTGTTGTATACATGTTCATGTATTAACTAATTGCATGCTATAACACATGAAATCCAAGCTTGAATCAAGCCTACCATGAACAGAATCCTTGCATTTTGGCTGCGACGTTAGGTGTCACTCAACCTGTATTCGCCCTATTGTTTCTATCGTTAATTTTACTTTAATTATTTTCATTCTTCTATATTATGGTTCCTGTAATTACATTGTAGATTTCTTGACAAAAATGATATTCACACAAAGGGGCTCTGAAAATGGTTGAAGGGACTAGTGATAGGGACTTCTCCCCATGCACATGTTAGTTTTGACCTTCAGTGGGGGATAGACAAGCATTCAGTGTAGTTCAAATTCACCAAATTTTTGATTAGATGAATGCACTATATTTATGTGGCAGGTTGATATATATCCAAAAAATATGGCTAAGCACAACAAAGGTTCAGGAAGAAGAAATTACCTGGCAAGAAGAAGAAAAAATAATGAAAGACAAGAGGATGAAGTAATAAGAGAAGGATAAAAACACAGAAAACTAGCTGAAGTACTTCGTTCTTTGCAAGAAACTGAGGCAGATGAAACAAGTTGGGAAAGATTTGCGAAATCAGCGTGATTTACCACGAAGGCGTTTTTATGTGGTCCAATGAGGGTTCTTAATATTCTCTTTTGCTTGTAACATTTTCAAGAACAAGAGAAAATTTAACCATTTACAGAATAACCCACTAGGACATGAATGGATGGGTAAGTGGATAATGCAATTGATACATGTACATAATTAATCATGAAATGTTCCAAGTCCTGGTTCAGTAGTTGTTGTTCACAAGATCTTGAAGCTTGGGCTCTAATTTGCAAGATGGCACACAAGCAAATGCGCAAAGGCCTCTGGGTGCTCTGAAATGTTGTTGTTGACAACTGAAAAATAAATCTTTTTATCATTCGATGCATTTTTTTCTTCCTTTTCACTGGCCGAGAGCCCACCAAGTGACCTGTAAATAACTGCCTACAAATAATGGTCTGCTCATGCGTAGTACCGTCTAAATGTGTTTGCTGCAAATAATATTCTGCTCATGCATAATTGGAACCAAGCTCTCAGGTGAAATAATTTAAATGGCAGATCACTTCCCTGAGCTGTGATTGGGTGGTCACAGATCAATTATTTGTGTCAGCATTCAGCTTTGGCAAATAATCGATCTGCTTGCCACTGACAAATCATGATATTTTGCTCAACCTCATTCAATAATAATTATTATTCACAGTTATTGTGAATTTGATACATATATTTGTTTGGTTTTGAAACCAAACGAACTGGCGCTTTTTGCCAGCTTGCTGTGATGTTAGTAGTGAATGCCTCTTGTTAACAGATCAGAGCACAGACTCTTATAATATTAGCCTGGTCACAGCATCTGTCATTGAAACCAAGCAGTAAATTCAACGTAAGTCTGCTCATAACAGACTGGAACAACAACTTTTATCATTAAAAACTATTTAGACAAAAAAAGAAAATGGATTTCCTACATTGTTAACAATAATGACTAAACTGTTGTACAAATACTGTATTAGTTCAAACCACTTTTGACCTCAAAATTAAATGACTGTAAAATCTGGAAAACTGTAACTGCTCATATGGGAAACAAGAAAAAAAGAATTGTTTGAAAGAACAAAAAAAAAAAGGAATTTGGTTGTGAGATCTTGATTTTGGTGTACTTTGTGAGTGACAGCACTTTTGCAAGATCTTGAAGCATGTATGCCATGATGAGTGACCACAATAGGTAACTGGCTGATTACTACAAGCAATTTTCTTTTTCATATTCAGTGGTTATCATTTCTTGTGATTTGTTTTGAGACCTTCCACATGCACACTGTGAGTGGGACACTCTTTGTCAAAATTATGTAAATTATGTAATCTTGAAGCATGTACATGATGACTGACCACAATCAATAATTGGCCAATTACTGCAAGCAAGTTACATGTACATGTACCTTGAAATTTTCATTTTAATATTGAGTAGATGTGATTTTTTTGTGATTTGATTGTGAGATCTTAATTCTGGTCTACTTTGTGAGTGATGGCATGTTTTGCCATTAGGGGTGGCCCCAACCAATAATAAGTAATGTCAACCAATTACTTGGATCAATTTTCCTTGAGTTATTAGTTGTTGCTTTCAGAAATTTGATTGCTTCTGGTAAATTTTTACAGTGATGACACTTTTGCCAAGACTTGTATATTGTACATGTCCATGCAGACATCGAAGAGCTTGAATTGCTTTCAAAATTACTTCTCCCGCCACCCTTTTGAAACATTGCGTGGTTATTTTTCTTGTATTCCTGCTGTACAGTTCAGGTTGATAACAGTAGGCGAAAAAGTTCCACTCAATAGCTTGTGCTAGCCCAGTGTGGTACATATAATATAGAACTCACCTGCTGTTTTCTAGATAAAATGTAAACTAAACCTACTACAGTTGAGAACCATTGTGTTTAAAGGTTTTGTATGTAAAGCTTGAGTGAAAAGAAACTACAAGCAGTTTTCAAAAAGGGGATGCAAATTATGTTGATTGCATTATAAATTTCCAGTGGGCTAGATTTAGAAATAGTGCAAAAATGGTGTATTTAAAATCTGTTGTTAAGGTAGACATTGCTGTCATTATTTAAAACTACTATTTAAATAGTGTACTCACCTGATTAAAACTTAAAATATGTTTAAAACAGACTGTTTTGGTTGTATTTTAAAGCTTAATATGAATTGCTATCTCAAATAGGTTTTTAACTTCCTATTTAAAACATATTTTATGCTCTTGACATGTCAACTACATTTTAAATACCCTATTTAAAGAGTATTTTAACACTGAAAATTTGTAAAATACTTTTTAAACCTACAACCATTGCCAATATAACTTTCAAAACAGGGTTTAACTAGAATTTTTAAACTGTTTGAACGAAACTTTTGTAGCCATAGTATTAAAATAGATTTTAAATCCCCTATTTAAACCCTGTTTTGAGCTCAAACTACGTTAAAAACAGAGTGAAAATCATTCCCAGGTCATGAAATAGGTTCTAACTATACTTGAAATACATTACAAACAAGAAGCAAAATTTTGAATTTTGTACAAAATACCACAAAAATACCCTATAGTGACTTCAAAATACTCTTTAAATCATCAAAATACATTCAAAACAGTTTAAAATCAGTTTAAAAATACAGCTGGTTTGGTAAGGGTATGTACTGAGCATTGCATTTGTTGCCCTGTATCATATAGACGAGATTAGAAGAAGAGCAGGAGATGTGATTTTGTATACGTCTTTGTTCGTTGGTAGAGAAAAAAGTATGAGACGTAGTTCCCTCTGTAAAATCTGTATACCCTATTAATTCGCTTGAGGCAAAAAAGTGGAGGATCCGACTACGAAACTAGCAACCAAAATCGATCAACCACCCATCCGAAACAAAACTTGGAAACTGCTATAAACTTACTAAGGTGAGTTTTTACTGGAGTACCATACTTACAACCTTTTTGGAGGCCACAGGTTGGTCGAAGAATGAGCCTTTGAATTGTTGCTGGTGGTGAGTTCCTTCTTAAGTTGTTGCTTTCATGGAACGATCCTTCGTCTTTCCTCGTTTTCTTCGGCACGAGTTTCTTACCAGCTGTTATCCAAATTGTCTTCTGTCTTAATAATGAACTCAGAGCAATCTCTTTTTGCAGACATCTTCTCCATAATTAACTGATCTTTCTTTTAAACGAAAAAGCAGTTGTAATTCTTTCAATGTGAACAATGTAATTGAAATTCCAATGTGTATTTATTGACGGAAAATCCACAGGGGGTCTCATATTTTTAAATTTGGATTATAACACCATGAGCTAATTATTAAATCTTCTCCAAAATTGATTTCTTTTTTCTAGATTTCTCGCGATCATTTAACAATTTAAAGTAATCTTTTACCAGACTTTAAATCAATCTTTTAGCTATGCAATGAGCGAAGGAAAAAAAAATACAACATTTGTCCCTTGAATGTCGACGTCTACAGTAATCTTTACCGGGAAACAACTGTAGTAATTTCTCAGTAAACTTCTTCTCCAACGAAAATGACTCAGACAAGCAAACTACTTAAAATCAGATTCTGCCGTTCTGAGAGATTCTCACTGATCAATTTTTCGGATGAAAATTGCAAAGGCAGCCGATGACGGAAAGCTCAGCGGATTTATAGAAACTAAATAGTTAAAGAATAGTTTATGGCTTGTATAGTAAAATTATTCGCCTTTTTTTCAACACTAGCATATTGCTGTATGTGAGTCCACGCTCTATCACACAGAAGTGAGGTGTAAGTAAGATGCAAATGTCCGAGCCGGACATTTGTATCTCACTTGCAAATGTTACAATGACATATCTGCATCTTACAATCAGATGCCGTTGTTAACACCAAAGGCATCTCATTGTTAGTTGTCTAGGAGAGATATTTCTGTAGTTAACTAAAAAGTATGTACGTTCTCTTTTTCAGGAAATCAGAAGAAACTGTGTCGTCTGATGTAGGAGTCCTCACCTGACGCAAGAATTCTCGCCCCGGAAATGAGAGAATTTTGTTAACACAGAGAGGAGGAAATCTTATGGAGACAAAACATGATGAATTCTACTGAAATTGGAAAATGCACCACAATTCAAGAGCTCTGTTGCTTGGCAAGCCTTAAGGAGCCACATCGAACAATTACTTCAGCATTAAATATTCTCCTTTCCACCATTGCTTTAATGGGGAATGTTCTGATTTTTGTTGCCCTTCAAAAGGTTTCTTCCCTTCATCCGCCATCAAAACTTCTGTTAGGTTGCCTGGCGACCACTGATCTCTGCGTGGGCCTAATTTCACAGCCTCTCTTTGTAACCTTTATTTTGGCACCAGAACATTCCAAACTTTGCTACTATACTAGCATATCTTCAAATACATTAGGGTACATTTTCTGTGGGGTGTCATTTCTAATAATAACGGCAATAAGTGTAGATAGGCTTCTCGCCCTGATGTTGGGGTTAAGATACAGGCAAGTGGTAACTTTGAGGCGAGTATGGGTCCTAGTATTCTTATTTTGGATTTTTACCACTGTCTTTTCAGTCACAGTGCTCTACGAGCGTCGCATGGCTGAAATGATTCTTTCCGTAATAATGCCATCATGTCTATTAACCTCCATATTTTGCTACTCGAAGATTTATCTTACCCTTCACCGTCGCCAAGCTCAGGTCAAGATTAGTACGTCCCAAGGACAACCAAATGAAGCACGAATTCCACTGAATATAGTACGATACAGAAAGACCGTGTCCAGTGCTTTGTGGATACAAATGACTCTACTTGCCTGTTATCTGCCTCTTGGTATTGTAACAGGTTTACGTGGCGTGCTTGGATCACACTCGCCATCTTTTCACCAAGCTCATGCTGTAGCGATTACCCTTCTTTTGTTGAACTCCACTTTGAATCCATTCCTGTACTGTTGGAAAATAAGAGACGTGAGGCGAGGAGTGAAGGACACCATCAAGAAGTTGAACTGTTTCACGGGTTAGCTTTCTTGATCGCTGATTACCATCAAGACTCATTTATCTGTCAAGCAAACACTTCATACGGGTCGGAACAAGCATTTTTCTGACTGACACCAAAAATGCTCTAAATACAGCTATCAGTTACAGGTTAACCCTGGAGGTAGAAATCGAGACAAAAGAGAAAAGTCAATAAGCACTTTTCAGAATAGCATAACTTAACCAGAAAAGGGTGGGAGGGAGGTAATCTAACCCCTCTAACTGCGGTCCGGGTGAGGGTATGAGTTAGCATGTACCTACGAGAGTAAACCCCTTGCCTGTGCTTATTTTAAACTTTTCTGACTCAAAGAACATTCAAAATATAGTGGTTAAGCTTTTCTTACTCTTTTTAAAAAGTAGCGAAAAACGTTCTACGAGATCTTGGAATTGCCCAGAAATTGTACCATGTAAATGTTAAGTTTATTATATGCAACTAAAATACAGTTATCATCGGTGCTTTTTCTCCAAACATTTATTTAGAATTCCGGCTTTATATATTTATACATGAACAAGCACTTATCCTTGAAAATTGTTCTCTTTCGCTATTAATTAAAACGTGGGTTAATTTCTTTTTTGCATCGATGTTTTGAATATATTCCATTATTCAGCCACTTTAAAATGAGGGCTCTATAATCTATAAATGACTGTTGTAAGCTTTGTTTTCCATTTTAATCTCATTTTTTATCCCACAAACAGTACATTGTGCCTGATCACGGATGTTTCTTCTGTGGGTCTCTTGTTTCTTCTGATTGAACAAATAGAGCATATTTTATATGACTTTACCGAACCCATAACGCTACAATGGTCAACCGATAGATAAGCAAAAGCACCCACATAATTACTTTAATCTGCCAATTATTATAATTTTTCTATTGTTTCTAAAGAAAATTTAAACATTTTACGATGCACTACGTTTAAATGATTATAAATTAGTTCACTCGAAACGATTATACGAAAGTTCTTTTCCATTGGTCAACTCATCCTCTCTGTAAAGGGAGAATTGACAGGAGATTTGACGAGCGAACTCAATGTTAGCTAATGTTTTCTTATGCAGTCACAATGGCGGTACGAGAATGGAAACAATAACCTCCCCAAAGATGCAAAACATCCAATAACCTTCATATTTTAATTTTGAAGAACTTTTTTTTTTATTATTTCGCTGTTGACCATAAGATCTCGCAATAGTTGTTTGTTCATCTTGGCAAAAGTTACCGACTCATTCATACATGTCCGTGATAAACAGAGAATTTTCCATGGCAACTTCACGTCCCGATATGGGATAATAAACAAAAGTAGTATAGGGGGAGTCACACAAATACCGTTTCGCAGAGGGAGCTTTACTTCACCTTATCGCAGCCCCCACCGTCAAGTCCGGCCCTCACATGCTCGGGCCGGTTGAACCTGAGGGCTGCGAAACGGTGAAATTCAGCTCCCTCTTTGAAACAGTATTTGTGTGACTCCCCCTATACTACTTACAACAAAGGAGGACCCCATATTAGAAACAAGCGAGCCCGTTGTTATACCGCCCGAGCCGCGATGTTTCGAGCGACAAACAAGTGCGCGTGGCTGATGCGGGCCCGGAAAGAAAGCTGCGGGAAGAGTTGTGCCAGGGGCTGTACGTATTGCAGGTAGCATAAATACCAGCTAAAGAAAGGAATGAAGATGCCAGAGCCGTGTAGAGGCTGCGGGTTCGGGCTTTTGTGCGATTACCGCCTATGCAGACCATGTGGCGGGAACACGCTAAAACAGCGTCTTGCCCGCAAGCGCAAAAAAGCAAAGGAAACTTTTGAACTTGTTTTGCTTGAGATGAAAGAAACACAACAGTTAGAGAAATGAATACTCTTGTTATACCAAAGGAACTATGGCTTCCAACAACCAAAGGTACGAAGAAAGACTGGAAGAAGAACTCGCAAAAATCGATCCAGCAACGTTGGAGTATTTGGAGCAACTTCTTGCAGAAAATGCGCCAGCTGTAAGAAAGGTTGTCCAGAACGTGCTGGATGAACCAATTTCTCAAGAAACGCAGAAGAGTTTGCAAAACCCCTTACTCCCAAAGCCTTACCAACCAAGACCCCCTTCACGCCAAAGGACTCCTATAGGACTCCTATGTGAAAAGGTCGGGGATGCTCGTCGCCTCCCTTAGGAATGTAAATTACGGATTTTGGTCTCACCTTATAAGATGTTCAAGTCGAACCCCAACTATTTTTAGCCGTCAAGGTTATCTTTTAAGGTTGCACTCGAAGATATGATAAAATAAAAACGCTGTCTGCCCGCAGAGATAATATGAATTATCTAACTCCTTGCCTTGAAGGAGAGCATTAGTCCGAAAGTAACGCATGGTTTTTCTTTTGCATCCATTCCGCTGAACAGAATAAGCATGTTTTGGTACTTCGTAGATTGAATAGTGTTTGTCAGTCGATGGTGTTATAAGTCTGGTCAGTTGAAAGTGATTGGTTAGTTCAGTCGCGATGGTATTGACTGAAAGACTCGCATAAAGTTTATTAACAGTATTGGTCGGTTTTTTTGAGTTTCGATCCGTCTTTTGTTTAGTCAATCAAGTCGGGTTTTTTTTTGGCGTTTCCCGAACCCATTCCGCTACAGAAGTCTACAAAGGCAAGTCAAAGCATACACAGATATAATTACTTTTTGTTGTCAATTCTATTTGTTTTTCATTCTTTCTAAGGGAATTTGAAACTTTTTTTTTTTCATTTACTGATTTCAATTAACTTGTTATACGAAAAGATTATACGAAAGCTCTTTCTCATTGGTGAACTCATCGGCAGTTCTTCTGTTCTACGGCTCGTTTAAGTGTGTTAACATTCTGGTCACTTATCTGATTCTTTGAGCATTCCTCTGCGTCGCATTATGATGACATTTAGTAAGTGACAGGATAGAGTTTTCATTCAGACAGCTTGATCGCACGATTTTACATCTACATCTACATCTACATTTATTAAGTTGATAAAATCTTGGAAGATATCACATCACATTTACCACTGATATGACGCCGAGATCTTCCAAGCTCCGTGGTGTTTCTCTGTAATTCAGTTTTGCGATGAATGGATTTCCCTCCTGAGGCATTGTCAATCTAAACTGTTACAATTTAATTGTAATAGTTCAGATTGAAAACGCCCCAGGAGAATTAGTTGGTTGTGCTGTTGTGTGAATATCTTGTCACTTGGTACCTTCGATGGAGCTGACAAGGGTCTTTCCTTCATTGTCTCAATCCGCCTCTGCCTAAAAGTGTCTAAACAAATCATAGCGCCGAGAGATTCTGATCTAGATAGTTGTGCGCTTCGTTGCTTGTTTTGAAGTTTTTCGACATCTAGCGATGCCAAGGAATAGCGACGTTGCCTAATGTGACGCGCACTGCGAGCTGCTGGCCTATTTCTGCACTTTAACAGCTCCATTGTAGCTTTCCTTAAGCGGCGGTTTCTATACCAGTACAATGATGGGTTGAACAGAGAGTTCAACTGAAGTATTGTTTCCGGCTATCGTATAATGTCTCTGCTGTTATTCTGGTCTCTTTCAAGGGAAGAATCCCTTCCAATATAAAGGTTACTGCCTCTTATGTTATTACTTTATTGCCAGTTTTGAATTCGTTGTTTAATCCTTTAATTTACGCTGTTAGATTAAGAGATTTTCGCGTAGCCTTGATTCAATTGTTGTCACGAAAAACTGTTGCAGAAGCTGAGGAACTTGAAAGCAAAATCGTTGGACCAAGGCAGATTGGAGTCAACGGTAATGTTAATGCAGAACAAAGAACTCAGCCGTTCAACGATGAGCACGAGCCGAGAAGGCAGGCAGAGCCGCATGGTGGATGTAAAGAAATACCTCTATGATAAAAACAAAACATTTACGCAAAATGGTTTAGAAAATGCAGACACCCCTTTATTTGTGCAAAACAAACAGCAGCCTGCTATTCCAGTGTTTGAAAATTTATTGAACTTTGAATGTTTTAAATTTGTTGTCCTTGTTTAATTCTGATGAGGCAGTTTTGTTTTTCTCAATTTGTCACACTACAACAGTTACATTTCTCAGTACAAAGGTATAATTATTTCAAAATCGAAATCGGGAAATCCCACACTTGAAAGGCATAGGAAAAAGCAGTAGAACAAAAAGAAAAACGAATATTATTCAGTGATCACGACAAACTTCGTTCGCTGTTTATTTTCTGCGCTAAAGGGCGTAAGCAATTTTCATATTTTTTCGCAACAGCTCATGTACACAGTCTCACAGCTGGTTAACGGAAAATAACCGGAATAAAAAAGATACCCTCATATTTAGCTTGCAATTATCTTTGCTAAAAAAAAAGAGGATTACTAACACTATTAAATAAAAACTGCAGAAAGAGCAAATTAGAGTGGTTAAGAAATAATTTCTCGTGTAACTGCCGATGTAAATAGTATTTCGTCAAAACTCACCGGACACTCAGAAAGTCTTTTCAGTAAAGCTTTTCAAATTGCAACTTGAATATTTATTTACCATTAACTTTTCGTTCCGTGGAACCTCTTGTTTGAATCTTATTATCTGAACCATCCTTTAGCTAATTGACACAATCTCACTGCTGTTTAGCGGAAACAACCGAAATAAAAAAGATAATCTCGTATTTTATTTGAGCTGATTCCATTTTGGTGTTATCTTCAGCTTGGAATTTTTTTTCCAAAAGAAGAAAATTACTAAAACTGCAGACAGAGCAGACGAGGGCTAAGAAGTAATATTTCGTGTAAGTGCCGATGTAATTAGTATTCCGTAAAAATTCAATCGGCACTCAAAAAGCATTTTTAGTTAAGCTTTTTACTGACGAAGCGTAGGCGCTAAAGTTGGCTGGAAGTTGATCTCGTTCAGCTTGAAGAAAATGGCGGACACTTTAATTTTAAAACTAAAGGCAGAAGGAACCAAGTCCTGGAGAAGAACATTTTTCAACCAGTTTCCTGCAAGCTGTCTGGATGGCGGCAACAGAAACGGCAATCATTTCTTACCAACGTAAGCAACATGATCAGTGAACATAGCATTAAATTTAAACAAGACGCATGGCTGCGTGAACTCGGGCTTTCAATGTCGCACATCTGGAGTTATCTTTAGGGGACTGTCATATTGCGATTGTCACTGTTGTCACGCAATTTCGTTATTGCTAGTCATGAATAATTCTACTTGTGTTTAATTTTGTCTGCTGAGTGTAATGAATGTTGTTATGGTACTAGAAAACTGAATCAAAATAATATATTACCATACAGGAGTACGTTCCTACAAATGCCAAAGGTTGAAATTCAAGGACTTTGCAATTACTTTGAAGGCCAAGTTTTAGATAATTGAAGGACCGCTTTTGGAATGGTTTGCATAAGCAATTTTATAATTATTTAATATTATTTCTCAGCTTTTCCATGAAAGTACTGTAATTTTCAATTTGAAAATTGCTTAAGGAAAAGCATTGTTAAAATCAAGCCCTAGTCCTCAAATTGAAGTACTTTCAAGGCCTTGAATTTTTTTATTTTCAAATTCAAGCATCTTCAAGGACTTTCAAGGTTTTTACAAACCCTGAGTAGGTAATGTATTTGCCTTAAATTGCAAGGAGAAGGCAATTTTTTATCTATTATTGGTTTTGAGTCATAGTTTGTTGCTAAATGTTGACCCAAGAGGAGTTGTCAGAAATCAGTAGATTAAAACAATAGTACTGTTCAATAGGTCATAATTATTGTTTTTAATGGAAAAATCCCTGAAACCACTGCAACATTATATAGCTAGAGTGAGTGCTCTTGGCAGAGCATAAATTTTGGGAATTATGTATAACAAAACTGTGCCAAAACGATGGAAATGTCTCAATATTTGCTATCAATGCTGTGTTGTTTTCCTGTGTATTGACCGGAAACAACGACAAATAAGTGTGACGGAGGAACAATTCACAAGTTATAACATGAGGTTCAATGTTCTTTGTTCAGTTGCTTGGATGGTCTGTTCTTGTTTATATTTTGATTAAGATTTTTGCAGTTACAGAATGTAACCCACATAAAACAAAAGTACATCATACTGGTATATATTATCATTGTCGCCAAGGGAAATGTTCATGTTGGCGGTGATTTGTCTCTTCATTCGATCTTGTTCTTTTGTAGGATGACCGTATAGTACTGTGAAATTGTCGTCATATTCGATCGCAAAGTTGTCAATGAAGAGTAATTTCTCGGCTAGAGCACTCTCGTCAAAATGAAGAACATCTTCGTTTATCAGTTCTTTAAGAACTTCATCGTTCATTTTTAATGTCAGTGAATCTTGCTTACCATTTAAAACTTCAATGGTAGTCGATAGACCAAGCACAACTCACATTGAACTTTCTGGTTTCACTGGCATGACTCTTAAAAGGGGTATTATTTTGAACTTTATCAATTTTAACCCCATTTCAACTCAAATATATCATTGTTATGTATACTCTGAAAATAATGTACTAAGCTATTCAGTGATGATACTTCAAGCAGCACACATGTACCTTGAGGATGGCTTCTACCATAAATATCCCTTGCATGAGAAACAAATATTTTCAAGCCCATATTGCCATTACAATAGATAGCCACTGCAGTACAGCCTATTGTCAAGACAAAATTGTTGAAATTTTCGGATATAAGTGATTGAAAGGCTCTATCTAAGGAGGTACAGTACTGATATCCTTCTATTGTAGCTTCTTGATGAATAGTACCAGTGTAGGTTTCACTGTATTGAAGTTCATAGTCAGTCTCGAACACATTTAAAAGTGTGGGTAATTCGGTCTGCATTAAAAATGATTGTCTGCTTAACTGAGACAAACTTGAATACAACTGATTTCCAATATTCATTATTGACACCAGATCATTAGCAGAATTGATTCCTTGTTTGTTATTGTAAATCAAAGAGCATAAACTCATTGCAACGCATTGTTGTCCTGAACTTTGTCCAAATACGAACTCATTAGCTTGGCTATATGGTGCCGTTATTGTTTTACTAGGGTCAATGTACATTAGAGTAGGACCAGGGTTTTTCTCTATACCTGAACTCAGTTGAAATTTACAATAGTTTGATACATGTGTCTGACTCTTATAAAGACACATGGGTCTATTACAAGAAAACATTGATAAATACCGACTTGCTCTATACTTCAATTTAATTATCCTTTGATATACCCTCACAGAACAATTCAACAAATACTTCTTCTCATGCTGTGCAACTTTATTTAATCTTACCCTCTTCGTATGAAGCTTACAAACATTCTTTGTAACTCTTCTAACCTTCACATAACGACGTAACCAAGAGGACTTCGGTATCCTTAGACGAATACGCTCATGAACAAATTCATTCAGTCTCCTGCCCTTTCTTCTGAGACGTTTCAGAGTAGCTTCTGGTATTCTACTGGGTTCTCGATCACGTCTAAATACACGGTTGTGTTTATATGTAAACATAATATGAGATAGCTCGTTTGATATATCTGGTTTCGCTTGATATTTCTCGATAGAAGGTTCACTCGTAAAGGATCGCTCGTAAATTGATCTCTCGTAAAGTTCGCGGACCGACCCGTTCTCAAAACGCTCCACAAGTTTTAGTGTGGGTCTACCGCGAACGGTGTGTGACTTTGCATGTACATTGAGCGTTATAACCGTCGAATTTCTTTCGCTTTCATCAAGCGAGGAATTTTCCACGAAGGCGGCCGTTGCTTTAAACCATGCTCTCTAGGGTTCATTCTACGCATGTGCGTACACTTCACGCATGCGCTGTAGTTGAACTGCGTTTTGTGACTGAACGCTAAAAAAAAAAAAAAAGAAAAAAAAAATGGAGCCGAATTTATACCTCGGGCGTTTCCTTCGGAAAGCCAGAGTAACAAGGTTGTTTTTATGTCTGATGGATTCAAAACTTCAAAGGTAACACAGTTTGCTAAATACTACAAAATAAAAGAATGCATAATTGTTTCCTATTAGAAAACAATGACCCTTTTGTTCTATTCAAACAACAACAATAAAAAACCGACTGCTCCATTTATGATGCCAAATTATGTGAAGTTTTGTTCTTTGTTTTTGTTTTTTTGTATTAGAATCCGTTGCAAACTCATAAACTGATGAGGGACCCTAACTTGCCAATTTTTATAAAGAAATGTATGCCAGGGGGGAAAACGCGCTTGCACCCTGGAATACATTTGTTTGTAAATCAACCAACGCCCAAAGAACCTCTTATGTCACCCTCTATTCCATTTCGTCCATGGGAAACTATTGCAACCGATTTGTTCGAGTTGATAGGGAAAGTCTACCTCGTTGTCATAGACTATTACTTCAGGTGGTTTAAAATTAAGGAACTTCGCGATGAAACATCCAGAGTTGTTATTCAAGCACTCAAAGAACTCTTTGCCATCCACTGGATTCCAGACCTTATAATATCTGCCAATTGGCCCCATGTAAAGTGCAGATTCCTTTCGCGAGTTTGTAACCAAATAAACTAATGGGGCGTCGCCTGCGAACACAGCTGCCTACCCACCCAGACAATTTATACCCTAATAACATAGAGGGCAAAATTACTGAATGCTGATTGGTCAATGAAGAGGGTAGCTCGAGCAATAGGCCATGTTACAGTTGTGCTTAGTTACCTGGACTATGAATGCAAGCGAGGCTGGAGGTGACTGTGCTTTGATACATACCTCCCTGCTTTTCTCATTTAAATGCCAACTAGTTAGCATAAAAACAGCTTGATTTCACAACAAAAGTGTAAAATGGCCTATTTAGCAAATTGACGTCCGTTTTTCATGCGTCTGCCCTGTTATTGTTCATGAATTTCGTCATAACATTGTCAAAGTAGCTGTAGGTGTGCTGTGCGTGAAGTGTGATTTGATTTATTATAGGAGCCTGCAATCCTTATGGTTGTAGTTGGCCGCTATGTTTCCTGTTAGTAAGAGATTTGGTGATTAAAGCCTACTAGTATAATCAAAATTACGATAAAAACGTTCTCTGGCTAAAAAAGTTCAAAAAGAACGTGAGCTTTCGGCTGTCCATCTACATCCTTCGACGGAAAAAAATGGAATGCAGAAAAATAAAACATGTTCAAAAAAAGGCGAAATAAAAATAAGAAGAAGAACAAAAGCAAAGTAAAAATTTGTAAATTAGCCGTCATTAAATATGCAGAAATCCACGGTGCAAAAATACTGTTAACTTTAAAAACCTAAAATTCCCAAAGAAAGATAACCAAATGAAAGAAACATGACAGTAAGTTCAATAACAATAAAGTTTCATTCAAGATGAGGCAAAAAAAAAAAAAAAAACTATCTAAAAGCAAAGAAAAATGTTCAAAATTTCGCAGCCGTGCTTCGCTGCGTGACAGCATGTTCAAATTAATTCTTTACGCTAAAGCGAAAGCTTGAGTTTTCATCGGCCGTGGCTTAAGTAGTCGTTCAAGAATTAGAATTAATCTTCGAAGTAATACTGCGCATTAGCACTTTTGTTTTCTAAAGTCCAGGAAGCTGCTTTAAATCCGCGATCTGTATTCAAAACCCACTTGAAAGCGCAACGACTTTATAAATACAAGGTTGTATTTACCTTCAAAAGCATCCTTAATTTCCGTGTCAGAACTTTCTGACCCCAAAACTATAGCTTTGACTCCTTTCTCGTTTAGGCTGGACACCTGGTCTTCCATCAAGGAAATCATAGGAAAAATAACAAGACAAACTGTCTCAACAACTTCTCTTTTACCATGTTCAAAAAACTCCAACACAAACGGCCTAATGTGGAATGTTAAAGTCTCTTCAGATCCAGTCAGTGATCGCGACGACTAATGTATCCGTCAGCTACTACGTTGATTCACTCCGATTTCTTCGAAACCAAGCTTCTCGAACAAAACATCTTGTTTCAGCTTACCGGTGTTGTGTGTAGCTTGCGAAGAGCTCCGGTGCAGAACGTGTCACGAAGACCTTCCCTGAAAACAAACGTTGCGACTCTATTTGCCGACGAATGAACACATGTGAAAAGGCACTGTCGAGCGTCAGAAAAATCCACGAATGCCAAATGTACTCACTGACAGTTGCTCGGTGAAGGACAAATTAACCTCTAGATCAGCGGTTTAATTAATTCTCATGTTTGTTTTCTCCTTAAATCTCGGGTAATGTTCACGTAGCACAGAGGGTAGTGGACAAGATTGCGGTTGGAAAGGTTCCGCGATGGACTCTGGGTGGAAGGTGACTCGTTATTTTTTTTTCCTTTTTTTTTTTTTTTTTTTTGTTGTTGTTTTTAGCCATACAATAAATAAATGTTCTGTGTTTATATCATTTCGCTCGCTATATGCGCAGTTACCATACCGTAACCGTACTTCAAGGACTTCCGTTTCTGTAAAATCCATACGAAGTCCGCATCCAGTGAAAACTTGTGCTGCTCATCGATTTTACGATCCTCGATGTTCTCATTTTCGGTGGCCGAATCTTCTTTGAGTTATACCTTTTAATTTAGACCTTTAAAACAGCTTATTTCAATTAAAGATGAACAGCAATTTAAAAGTAAGCCGCGAGCGTACCTCATTTGCAAAATGTTTACAGCCCATCGAGCGAGCGACACATTTTCCCATAGATCACGATAACTCGTGTTGCGCATGCGCAATTCACGAGTTAAAAAGGCTTTTCTGTAGTAGTTTGTTTCTTTATTATATAAAAGAAATAGATTCCATGTTGCCGTGCGTCTGTTCAGTAATAGATCACAGAAGACGTCAAAATGTGGTAACAACATCAGTGACACACTCGGCTATCGCCTCGTGTGCCACTTTTTTGTTCTTACCACATTTTGATGTCATCTGTGATCTATTAAGCAATTAGATTAGGAGCACGAGATTTCTATCACGCATAGAAATCGAGAGGGAATAGTCTAATTGTTTAAATATAAATCTACTAGTCGTTCAAAACTCCATCTAAATCCTCTTCACAGACAATTCGAAAATGCCAAGAAGCGGCCGTCATTTTTTTAACAAGCGCACGCTGCTACGCGAAGCCAATCACAGAGCAGTATTCGTGATAGAACCCTAGTAGATTTACACTAATACTGGTCAGAAGCATGGCAACATGGAATCTATTTGTGAAATATTCACCTCCGACTATAATTTTCAAAATGGTCGCCTCGCGCTCTGAAGAAGAAATAAATATAATGAAAGAAAACGCCACTCAAAGAAACACCAAACATGCTTCGTACAAAGTTCGGAGTGACACTTTTCAAAGGTAAAGATGTGAAAATTGTGCTAAATATTACAAATAAACCTTTTAAATTCCCATTAAAAATGTCGCATATGTCGATATGCATGAGTAAATTAAAACAGCTATTAAATTTTCGCAACACGTCATTTATTTACTTAATTTCTCTACATGTACCAGTATGTTTTACAGCTTGTCTCGTGCAGAGTACGTGCTGCAGTTTTAATCCAGCATTTATTATATAACCAAGCAACCAAAAAACATGACAGTCTGGATGGGGTTTTAGCGGCAGCTGAAAATTGGTGAACATGTAAGTAATTGTCAGCAGAAAAATGACCTATTTTGATAGCTGAGAAATGGGATGAAATTTCATGGGATGAAATTTTATCTGATAATAATTTGTATAATGGTATCCAATGCCGGTTTCCTTAATCATTGGGTCTAGCAGAACACAATAAGAAATTGTATGCCTAAGTGAAGAGGTAAAAACATTTCATTTCGCTGTGGTTTTCCGAGTACATTTTGTTTGGCTTAAAGTATCAATGCAAGTTTCATTTCCCCCCACATCGCGGCAGGTGCGTTACTGCTGTTATAAAAGATTATAGTTTGTGTATCGGTTTCGCCATGATAAAAGAAGATCAAGCAGATGACTGAAATCGAATCTGAATTTCCATCTTAATAATGACATGAGCACTACCGAAGCGCTTAGATAAAGTATTTAAGAAATTCAATCAAAACTATCATTTTCTCCTTTCGAATTCTGAATTTCAGTAAAAAAAAAAAAAAGATAAAGATTCGTTTCGATCTTTACTGGAAGCTAATATCATCTAATTTGACTGAAAATTTACATGAAAATAGAAACGTTACATGGAAGCCTAAACCTCGTTGGCATAACAGCCGGGTATCGCTTATAGCATTTTCGATTGAAAGAACGAAATTGGTCTGAATAAATCATGCACAGTAGTTTGGGCGTTCAGATTCAAGATTTCCTTACTGTTTGAAGGTTTTAAAGTTTAAAATTGATTTCTAACATCAAGGACACAGGATGTCATTGCTGAACCGGGAGATTCAACCCAGGCCTGGGAAGAATAGTTTACGCTAAACAGCTTGGACTGTTTTAAAGGTAATTACACATGCAAATTCGTTCAAGCCAAAGTGGTTTTAAATGGCGCAGCTGACTTGTTATTTTCTGCGCGGTATAGCTAAAACTATAATTTCCGTCATTGGATTACTGCCGGACAAATACAATGTCTTGGCCTTGCTTGAGATGTATCATTACTTTCCTGTTACTAAATTCAACTCTGAATAAGCGAAACGTTTCAATGAATTGATATTTGTGCTGATCCATGCACGCCAACTTTAATTTGTCACCCACGACTCGCCAGTGATCGCACAAAAAAACTTATTAAGATTTAGGCTAGGCATATAAATATCCGAGTAGTAATTAAACGTCTCAGAAAGCCTCGAGAAAAACATCACTAACAGGCTTTCCGCAATTTACTTTTGATTCGTATCATCATGAAAAGCATCTAACCAACTCAATGTAAGGCGGAAACATCTGCTCAAAGATAAAAGGTCACTAATTCTCGCCAAAGCTACCTAGAAGCAACTTTTAAAGACGAAAATGGCCAAATTAATAGAAGATGGGAAAACTTTGCTGCAGCTTATTATATATATTTTTTTTCTTTCAGGGAAAAACAAAACCCTAAAATGGTCTCACGAGACTTACACGACTAAGGAATATTAAAGAGGCAAAGGAATCTCAAGAAGTAAAAGTTATATTTGGACAGAGGATTTTCACTACACTTTTGGTTAAACCAACAAAAAGACACTGTAACAATCGTTGTCAAGAATAAAATGTTAAACTTAACTGAAATTATTAACCAAACTACAATTGAAGAGTTTTATTGCTTGACGTCTCTTACCGAACCAAAGCAAAAGATCATTTTTTCAGCAATTAATATTTTTCTTTCCATCACCGCGTTTTTGGGAAATGTTCTGATCATCGCTGTTCTTCCAAAAGTGTCATCACTTCATCCGCCATCAAAGCTGTTGGTGGCTTGCCTTGCGAGCACCGATCTCTGTGTGGGTCTCGTTGTACAGCCTCTTTACGTTAACGTTTTGTTGTCCACTGAGCATTCCAAACATTGTTTATATTCAGTAAATGGTTTGAACCCACGAGTATCAGTAGTTCGTATAGTGTGATCGTCCGGGTGAGTGTAGTTCTCAAAAGAACTGTTGTTGGTGACTGACGTTTCGACAATCTGAGCGGAAGTCATCTTCAGAGTCAAGTGAATAGTGTTTGTCAGTCGATGATGTTATAAGTCTGGTCCGTTGAACGTGATTGGTCAGTATAGCCATGATGGTATTGGCTGAAAGACTCGTGTAAAGTTTGTCATCAGTCATTGGTGGGTTTCGATCCGTCTATTGTTAGTCAAGTAGGTCGGTTTTGGTCCGTGTATTGTTAAGTCGGTCTGTTAGAAGTCCGTTTGTCGGTTTCGTTTCTGTCGTGGATAAGTCGTTTGTAAGGCGCCGGTAGTTGTTGACATCTGTTAAGAGGCGTTTGTTCTAGGTTAGTGTACCAGCTTTCCAGAGTCAGTCGTTGAAAATAGTTTGTACTGTAGGTTAAGCACTGAGCAGAGTCCCAGTCAATGTTGTGGTTTGTCAGTTGATGATGTACAGCAATGTGATTGTTGGCATCACCATTTCTCGTGGCTCGTTTGTGTTCAGTCAGTCTCGTGTTAAGGTTTCTGCCAGTCTCACCAATGTAGGAAGCCTGGCAGTCGGAGCATTTGATCTTGTAAACTGCTCCCTGTCTGTCGTTAGGTTCGTCTCTGTCTTTCACGTTGGTCAGTAAGTGTCGTAACGTAGTTGTAGGTTTGTGGGCTACACGAATGTTGTAGGGCTGTAGGATCCGCGAGATGGTCTCAGAAGTGCCCTTAATGTAAGGTATAGTCACTGTAGTAACAGGCGTAGGGTTCCTGTTCGTAGCGTCAGCTTCAGTAGGTTGGTAAATGTTTCGTCTAATAAAGTCAGCGTTGTAGTTGTTTTTGTGAAAAACACGTTCAAGGTATCTGTTTTCGTCACGTAAACTGTCCGGTGTGTCACAAACTAGTTGCGCTCGTCTCGTCAAAGTCTTTATAGTCGTGGCTTTGTGTGAAGTCGGGTTGTAGGATGATTCGTCAAGTAATCTGTCGGTATGCGTCGGTTTTCTGTAGACTGTCGTTCGTAGTTCGTTGTTGTCGCGGCTTACCAAACAGTCTAGAAAAGGAAGTTTTCCATTTTCTTCGATCTCTTTAGTAAACTGGATGTCGGCGTTCTGTTCGTTTAGGTGGTCGTGAAAATCGTCAATTTCGTCTTTGTGAACGGCGGTAAAGGTGTCGTCAACGTAGCGTAACCAAAGCGGTATCGTTTGTCGGCAAGTTGCAAGGGCGCGTTCCTCCACGTGTTGCATCACAATTTCTGCGACAACAACAGAAACACCGGACAGCTTACGTGACGAAAACAGATACCTTGAACGTGTTTTTCACAAAAACAACTACAACGCTGACTTTATTAGACGAAACATTTACCAACCTACTGAAGCTGACGCTACGAACAGGAACCCTACGCCTGTTACTACAGTGACTATACCTTACATTAAGGGCACTTCTGAGACCATCTCGCGGATCCTACAGCCCTACAACATTCGTGTAGCCCACAAACCTACAACTACGTTACGACACTTACTGACCAACGTGAAAGACAGAGACGAACCTAACGACAGACAGGGAGCAGTTTACAAGATCAAATGCTCCGACTGCCAGGCTTCCTACATTGGTGAGACTGGCAGAAACCTTAACACGAGACTGACTGAACACAAACGAGCCACGAGAAATGGTGATGCCAACAATCACATTGCTGTACATCATCAACTGACAAACCACAACATTGACTGGGACTCTGCTCAGTGCTTAACCTACAGTACAAACTATTTTCAACGACTGACTCTGGAAAGCTGGTACACTAACCTAGAACAAACGCCTCTTAACAGATGTCAACAACTACCGGCGCCTTACAAACGACTTATCCACGACAGAAACGAAACCGACAAACGGACTTCTAACAGACCGACTTAACAATACACGGACCAAAACCGACCTACTTGACTAACAATAGACGGATCGAAACCCACCAATGACTGATGACAAACTTTACACGAGTCTTTCAGCCAATACCATCATGGCTATACTGACCAATCACGTTCAACGGACCAGACTTATAACATCATCGACTGACAAACACTATTCACTTGACTCTGAAGATGACTTCCGCTCAGGTTGTCGAAACGTCAGTCACCAACAACAGTTCTTTTGAGAACTACACTCACCCGGACGATCACACTATACAAACTATTGTTTATATTCTGTACTACTTTTCAGTACAACAAGTGCATTTTTCTGTGGAGTATCCTTGATGACAATGACTGCAATAAGTGTGGACAGACTTTTCGCCCTGAAGTTGGGGATTCGGTACAGACAGGTGATTACTTTGAGGAGAGTATGGGTCCTTGTGGTTATAATTTGGCTTTCAAACACTGCGAAGGCCGTAATAATTCTTTACATCCCTCTTTATGGCTCTGGCATCTTTGCTACAGAAGTAATCCTGTGTATAATAGCGTCAAGCAGCTGTTATACGAAAATCTACAGGATACTTCGCCATCACCAAGCTCAAGTACAACAGCATGTTCATCAAGGACAACAGAATGGAGGAGAAACTCCAGTGAATATTGCACGATACAGAAAGACAGTGTCTAGTGCATTGTGGGTGCAAATAACATTACTGACTTGTTATCTTCCATTTGTTGTAGCGATGGCCATATTAGTTATTTATAAGCCTCTAGTTTTCGCACTGCATCCACTGCATGGGGATTGCTTGCCCTGCCGGCTTTTCTTCCTTCTGCGATTTTTTTTACTGAAAATAAAAGGGGGCCCCTGATTCCCGGGACCGTCACCTAGATCCGCCACTGTGGGGTACTGTTTACATAAAGCTTTAAGATTTATGGCCATTTCATGAACATTCACTGAAGTACAAAAGCCGTTTTCCTGTCTTAATCTGACTCGAAATCAACAAGAAATACCTAACTAAGCATTCTCATATCGATTACGAATAAACATTTGGCGAGAAGAAACACTTGAGACACTACTTTCAATATTTTCGCAGCAATATCTTGAGGCATTCTCACTTTTTTGATATAAATATTGCAGCAGAAGATTTAACTCAAATCCTCCCTTAATTTAAGTTTTCAGTTGTAAAATAGAATGGAAGCAGGTAATTTCTACTGCATACATGTCAATTAGACGCAATTTTGCGCTCTGTCTGATTCCGCCCGGTTTTTTCATGGACACGCTCTTAAGTAATATAATGGCAACGAAATGTCTAATATATTCATGTTTTTACCAAGATTAATTTAATTAATGATTCAAAGTTCTTTCTAATTACATCTTGGCACCATATGTACGTGTCATTGTTTTGCAAACAGGAAATAATCATGTTGTTTTGTTGCATTTTGTTTTTTGAAAAACCTGTGTTACCTTTGAAGTTTTACGTTCATCCGACGAACAAAACTTGCTCAATATTATATTCAATAATGTTGCATACTTTTGCGCGAAACGTTGGTCGTTTCTGTTCAAGGCGTCCTAACAGCTTGAAAGAAACTGGTGGTAAAATTTTCTTTGCTTTTAATAAGTTCTAACAGTAGCAATTTTCCTGTCTTTAGTTTAAGAATTAAAGTGTCCGCTATTTCTAGTTTGTCGCCCCCCAAACCAACAAGCAGTCTTCAAAGAGATCAATTTCCGGCTATCTTAAGCGGCTATGCTTGGTCAACAAAAAGCTCTGCTGAAAATAGTTTTTGAGCTCTGGCTGAGTTTTTATGGAATACTAATTACATCGGCAGTTACACGAAATATTATTTCTTTGCCCTCGTCTGCCCTGTCTGCACCTTTAGTAATTTGCTTCTTTTGGAGAAGAAAATTGCAAGCTATAGATAAATGAGAATGGAGCTCAAATAAAATCTAATGAGAGTATGTTCTATATTTCGGTTTTTTCCGTTAAACAGCTGTGAGACAGTGTGTCAATTAGCAGTTGAGGAAAAAAAATATTTTATATACCTTTTAGTGAAGAAAATAAACACAATTTTAACTGCAATCACGTAACATTCAGTAGCTTTGTCGACAAGGTTCCGTTGAGGTGCGACAGATAACAAAGTTTTCCATTATCTCCATATAATATTTTCCCCATTGTTTTCAATTCCCTCCTGCTTCTCTTCTTGCGCATGCAGTTCAAGCGATAAAAAGAAAATAACAGTGGAATCCTGAATTTTCGAACCTCCAAGGGGGACGAAATAGGTTTACAAAATTTAGAACTTTGTGAAATCGGGGTAAAACTACAAACTTTTTTTTTTTACGAAAATATTCTAAACTTGTTTTGTCTAATATGTAGAATAGATTCGCTTCCTCTCTGTTGTTGCTCCATAATGAAACATTTACGTCTATTCAACTTTGAAAATCATTGCTTTTGTGCAGTAAAATAGTAATCTTGTTGTCCGCGATAGAGAAAAAGAAAATTATGGGGTTAAAAACCGACACTTCCCACATCCTGCTCAAGTCGCAATAAAGTAAAAACATACAAAGCAGTAACATTTATAGCGAAAGGGATTCTTTCCTTGAAAGAGATCAGAATAACAGCACAGATATTAAAAGGAAATAAATAGCAGTACAACGGTTATCGTGTAACTTCAGTGACCAGGGCCTCGTATGCAAAGGGGTGATAAATCGCAAGACAACGTTCGGCGCCCATCAAATCCAATTGATGAAGTGAAGCTACATACAAAATGTGGCGCGTTTTGTTACTGAGTTCTCTTATAGTACAAAACATGGGTTCACTTTTGAGAAGTAAACTTGCCGCAGCAATAAGTAGAGGTTGAAGAACTATACTAACTAAAAGGTCAGTCGTGGCTAAACCGGCGAGTGCTATGTTAGATTTGGTGCGAAGGTGTCGTTTGGTTATCACTGCCACCATCACCATGGCCATTATGTTGAGCACAGTGGTAAGAGGACAGGTGAGAGCGTTCACGAGGATTCTGGCGATGAACATAGTGCGAAGGTCAGGTAAGTGTTTTGGGGATTTATAGGAGAAAGGGAAAAACCACAATCAGACGATGTGGTATTGAATAAGGTGATATTCATCTTTTCTCGATTCTGACTCGTCAAGGCTCTTTCACTTTGATTTGCTGATATCGCTTGCTCGCGTGTTCCACTTTGCCACTTAGATGAGTTTAATCGCAATAGACAAATTTCGATATATTTGAATTCAGCCTAAAACAACAGACCTCGGCAAGAGGCTCCTGGGAATAGACCCCACAAACGCTGTGGTTATTCTTCGGAGCCTCCTGCTGACGTCTGTTATTTTAAGCTGAACTTTAATATATCGAAGTTGGGCTTTTTCCTTGGTGGTTTGTTCACAGTGCCCCTTTTCACGGTTATAGCTTCTCTCATTTGCATTAAATTGTAGTCGGACGCGGATGCCTGGCAATTTCGGGCAGAACCTAAGGCGCCGTCCACACTACGGCAGAGAGGATATTGAAAACGGAGGTTTCATTGTGAAAACGCATTTGAATCATCCCCGCCAACTCTACGAAGGAGGAATTAAAGATACCAGTCATTTTGGATTTGTGTTGGCAGAAGACTCGATAACCGAGATCACGTAATTATTGCGACGCCATCGTTTTCGAGAAGCACTGCGTATGAAAAGTTGTCTCTTCCGAGGTAGCTCGTTTTTACTGGGCACCCTCCCTCCAAGTAAACAGGGCCTCCGAGATGCATGCATCGATACATGTTATACATGTCAAGAAGAAGAAACAGAAGGAAGCGGAAAATCTACAGATAAATATTTCTTTGAATTCATAAACTCTGTAAATTCATGTTTTAACTTTGTCGACATTTGTTAATTTTGGGGGGGTGAATTTTTTTTAAAGCGGAACTCTGACGGCCCGAAGGCTCCGCCAAGCGGAGCCCCATACTCATATGGAAAGAAGAGGAAACCTATGAATGGATTTTTTCATGGTTATTATGGCTAGCGGTATTGCTCGTGGGCGCGTACGCACGACGACGGCGGCGACGACGGAGTCGCGCAACATGACGGCCATTCTCCAAATAATAGGTTGCCAGAGACATGCAGCATTGGTTTACCGTGTACTTCTTTGATATTGGACATCCATGTTATGACCAATTGACACCTTTCAAAACAAGGTATCCGCTCACCAGTATCACGTAACCATATCGCGGGCTCAAATTTACAGCTCATCGAGGTCAAGTGGTGTTTTTAAGCTGACTGCTGACCAAGTGCTGGTTTCCGATGGGATCCCGGGCTCATGTCAGGTTAACTTGATGAAAACAAGGCAGGATTGTTTGAAAGCCGGTGAATGCTAACCCAGGATTGAAAGTTAACCGGATTATATTTTTTTCTTCTATACAAATGTTTTTTGCTGCTTTGTTTTGTGTATATGGTGATTATTAAAACTCAACAATATACAGAAAGCCTCGCCGCAAAGTTACAAAACTCCAATCAAAATTCTACCTACCTCTTCCTGGGTTAGCTTAATTGGGCTCTGAACAACCCGGCCCAGGAGCTACGCATTTAGGCTGGTCTAAATCTATATATTAGAGTCGGTTCAGACAACAATGTAGCACAATTTTAAAAAAAGAAAGTTCTAGGAAACAAAAGGAAAAAACAGCCTCACGTTATTTAAGGCTTTACATAGTAATTTCAGATCACTTTTCAACCTGATAATTTTCTTTCTTTTTTTTCTCTACGTGAATCCCAAAAATTTCATTTTTCCGCAGAAAGGTAATTATTTCAAAATCCAGAAGGTTAGAAATTCTCATAATCGGCAGGAGAAAAAGGCGTGCGAATAAAATAAAAAAAAAATACAAATAACTATAATTATAAAAATTATACAACGATACTGCAAAACTTTGTTATTTGTCCTGCTGTTATCTTCTTGTAGGAACAGCGTTACATTGGTGCAGTTACATTTAGTTATTTGTTTATTTTTATTCATTTTATTTTATGAGTTTTATGAGACGAGTTGTTCTTTCCC
Source organism: Orbicella faveolata (assembly GCF_042242905.1). Lineage (NCBI taxonomy): Eukaryota > Metazoa > Cnidaria > Anthozoa > Scleractinia > Merulinidae > Orbicella > Orbicella faveolata. Next base: position 4,242,057 of record NW_028301569.1, read on the forward strand.
CTTAAGCCTGGGAGAAAGCTCTCTGCTTACAGCTGTTTGACGGAAAATAACAGGATTTAAAAATTCCGCTAATTATATTTGATTTTAGTTTATTCCATATGTAAAAACTACTCCTGTTTTTATATTTATAATACTGACTAATGTAAACACTGTAAATGGAGAACAATGAAGAAGTTGAGGTGGGATCCGCTGGCGGCTGCTCTTCAATGTCTAAGGCTATTATTTTGCACTCTACTAATTGCCACCAGAGGCAGTATGAAAAGTTGACTTGGAATATAACGCCGCTTTCGTGGTTTTTCACACCTCGTTTAGCGGGGTAATCCGGCAGGAACCGTTTATAAGGAAATCAAAGGAGACCTATGGCCAAACTCGTGTATTAGGTAATCTAGAGATGAAACATATTGGTGAACTTGCAATTACTGGTGTATTATTAAATGCTGTTAAAAGAAGCGGGGTTGTACCATGCAAGGTCGCACTTAACTCACAAAGTGTAGGCTTTTTTCGTTGGCTTCTTTTTTTTTTTTTGCACACATATTACAAAGACATACGTCCAGAATAGCTAGGGTGGCAAACTTGCAGCAGAACATGGAGTGGCAAAGGCTAAGGGTTCTTGGGTCACATAGGACACTCCTGCACAATAAATCATAGACTACTTTCCCCCCTCCCCCCCCCCCCCCTCCCTCACACCCAGATCTTGATGTTGATCTGCCTACTGGAAAAATTTGCATGTATTCAAGTCATACAAGCTCTCAAACGTTTTTCATTGCATTTCATTCAACTTGAAAAGTAAAACGATAATACGTCACTACTGCAAGGCTGAGACAACGTCGCAGAGTTAAAACAATATTTCGGCTGGCCTCAGGTTTAGATGTTACTAAATTATAAAAATGAAATTACAATATTATACAATGGTGCCGATGTTTGTCTTATATTCAATAGCTGTTTCGTTCATTAAAAGTTGTTTGTTTCGCTCATATAAGCTCATTAAGGTCGAGGAATAAGACACATTCTCATCAAAGCTTACCACATCAGCTTTTCAGGTCACTTTCCAGCAAACAAATGCACATCTCCTGGTCATTTTGAACGCCTGGACGACTCAAAAATTCCTGAAATTCACCCTTTAAGTTGGCCATAGTACTAATTCGAACATTCGAAGTCAACTCCACTTCAATTCAGCGAAACACGTAATATTAATGGTCGTGTAAAGGCTACAAAATCATCAATATTCGGGCTAGCACGATGGACGCATTGAGTAGTAGGCTCGCACTGACTTTACGGTTACTATTCCAATATGGCGTCCGGCTCGGTTACTATCCAATATGGCGTCGGGCGCGGTTACTATTCCAACCTGGCGTCGGACTCGGGCGCTCTCGTTCGGGCCGACTAATTACGAGCAGTGTCTACACCTGAGTGAGTGAGTGAGTGAGTGAGTGAGTGAGTGAGTGACACATTTGCATATCGGAGTCCCCGCATCAAACACGTTTCTACGCTTCGCGTATCCACGAGTTTAAAAAGGAAAGGTTTCCTAGAAGGATGCCTCGGGCAAGTAGACAGGGTGCCCAGGGAAGATGGACTACCCCGTCTAGCATGTAAGCGCTCCAATGCCTGGGAGAGAGTGCTCATCTCACAGCTATTTGACGGATAATAACAGGAACTAAAAAATAAGTAAATATACTGATTATATTTGATTTGAGTTGATTCCATTTTCATCCTATTTCATCTAGAGCTTTCAACTTTTGCAAGGAAAAAAACTAATTAGAAGACAACCTACCAATGCAGTTTTAACATTGCACTACTGTTAACTGAGAACCGCAAAGAGAACAGACGAGGGAATTTCCGTGTAACTGTTGGCAAAATAGGTATTCAGTCCAAAGTCACCGGAAACTTAAAAAGTCTCTTCAGTAAAGCTTGACAAATTGCACCTTGAATATGTATAAGCCATTAAATTTCTTTTTGGTCTAAACGTTTGTTTGAATTTTATAACTGGAATCATTCTTTATTGACCAAACGTAGCCACTAAACATGGCTGGAAATTGACCCTGTTTGCTGGCTAACTGATTCCCGGCCTAAGAGATACACGCGTATGGAGGACACATTAGTTCTAAGACTAACGGCAAAAAAATAGATAAAGATAGAGTTAAGTTCTTAAAAATAGCATTTAATAAACAGTTTCTTGCACGCTGTTAGGATGACTCCAACAGAAACGACAATCACCTCTCGATACGACCATCATCTCTCGCGAAAATAAGCAGCATTATTGAACGTAACATATAGTAGTATTAAACAAGTTCTGTGTATCGTAGGAACGCAAAGATAACACAGATTTTTAACACTACAAGAAAATGAAACAATACAAGAAGAATATTTCCTATTTGGAAAACAGCGACCCTTGTGGCGGCGAGGTGTCAGACAGAATTGTAAATCACAAAATTTTGCATGGTAAACGCATGAATATTTCAGATATTTTAATGCCATTACTTAAACTCTTAGTACAGAAACCGAGGTACGAAAAATGCTTAACGTGTTAAGAGCAACAAGGGAACGACCAAACATTGCAAATCACCGCTTGCTCGATGCACTTAGCGGTTCAAAATTCTCCTATGATATATATCTATTGATTACTTTCTATTGAAGATCTTTTTCCCAGTGCATAATAAATTTAGCTCACGTGTACTGAAGATTAAAAATTGCCAGACACTTAACCATAGTTTGCTAATGAAATGATGCAGATTAGTTCATTAAATTGTAGACAGGTGATTAAAATAATTTGTTTTCAAACTAAGGGAAATGATACAATCAAAAGTGTGCAATTCTACTTTTATACAAATCATCATGGAAACTAGCAAGCAAAGCGCAAAACGCAAGAAAACCATCTCAGCAACGCAAAGTGAAGAGGCCTTGACGAGTCAGGATCGGAGCAAAGATGAATAACACTACGAGCAACACTGCTTTCTCTAGTTCTACTTTCTGCCTTTATCTTAGAAATCTCGCGAACATTTCTCCTGATGTACGCGCTGTATTCATCACCAGAATGGTCGCCAACGCTCTCGCCTGTCCTTTCATAATTTTGCTCAACATGCTGGTGATAGTTGCAGTGAAAACCAAACCACAGCTTCGCACCAAATCTAACATAGCACTCGCCTGCTTATCAACAACTGACCTTGGAGTTGGACTAGCTCTTCAACCGCTATCTATTGCAGACGAATTAAGTTTACTTCTCAGAGGTGACATCATGTTTTGTACCATAAACGAGCTATCAAACAGCGTCACATTAATATGTTTACGGGCTTCATTTAACCACTTAATTTTGATGAGCGCCGAGCGTTATGTTGCGACAAAACACCTCTTCACACACGAGACCCAGGTCACTGAAGTTCGCATCATCATGGCGTCTGCTCTGGCGTGGGCTGCAGCCATCATCCTTTTCAGCGCAGACCTTTCGCAAACAGTAATTCTAATAGTTTTTGAAACGCTACTAATCATTCTCCACATTTACTTCAATGTCTCTGTATACAAAGAAGTCTGTCGCAACAAAAAACAAATTGTTGCTAACCAAGTTTCTTTAGAAGCCCGGCAAGGAAAAGTTACTCAAGAAAAGGAAAGCTTTTTACACGACTGTTAATGTATTGCTTGTTATTTCCCTGTGCTATATTCCATCACATATCTCTGCTGTTATTCTGGTCTCTTTCAAGGAAAGAATCCCTTCCAATATAAAGGTTACTGCGTCTTATATAATTACTTTATTGCCTGTTTTGAATTCGTTGTTTAATCCTTTAATTTACGCTGTTAGATTAAGAGATTTTCGCGTAGCCTTGATTCAGTTGTTGTCACGAGAAACTACTGCAGAAGCTAAGGAACTTGAAAGCAAAATTGTTGGACCAAGACAAATTGGAGTCAACATCGACGAACTGCCCAAACAGATTCTGTATTCAGAAACCTACAACAGAAGAGAGAAATTTAAATTTGTAGGCATCCCAGAAAAGATTACTTCAAATGACAACATCTCTGATGCCCGTGAAGGATCAAGCGAGGACACAGCGGCGGTTATTTACAAGTTTATGGCAGACGAGCTATCGATGACGGAACCACAGAAGAGAATTGAGTTTTAACCCATTCATCGTCTTGAAAAACCTAACAGAAAGAGCCCACGTCCAATTTTGGCCAGATTTCTTCGCTCCTCTGACCGTCAGGAAGTTTTGGAGCTGGCGCGAAGTAAGTTAAAGGGTACTAACTATGCTGTGTATGAAGACATTCGTAAGGAGTTGTACAATTTGCGTAAGGCCCAAATGTCTAAATTTAAGGAGGCAAAGCGAAGAGTTTTAAAAGCGATTTTTAGCAAAGCTCAACCCGACCGTCTATATCTTAGTGGCAAATATATCCCAGCAAACGATTCATTTTTCTGACTCAGTTTTCACTTTGTTGTTGTCTTTATTCGAATAGCTATTCCTGTAAAGTGCTTTCCATAATTATGCAAGAGCTGTTTTTTATTTTTAATTAACAATGATATAGGCAGGTATTTTTCAATAGCTGTTGTACTGCTGGGCGTACATGACGCCTGGAGAGGATGACGCCCTTACAACTTGTCTTGGGGCAGTGGGTATGTATATCGCTGTACGTTGTTGTGTGTTTTGTTTCGTGTGTTCATAAAGGTTTTAGAATTTCAGAATTTCAATAGGCGTGTCAAGTATTGTTCGCTAGGCTCCACTTTCAATTGTTGTAAGATCTTATTTACAACACTTTCACTTGAAAATGGCTAATTTTAATTTTAAGCTGTTGTCCTTAATGCTCGAGGGATTCGTGACTTTCATAAACGTAAAATAATTTCAACATGGATTAAGAAACAAAAGGTTGACATCGCTTTTCTGCAAGAAACCTACAGTTCCCAAGAGACTGAAAATCAATTTTAGCTGCAATGGTGAGGTAAAATGTTGTTTGCGCACGGCACAAATCATAGTAAAGGTGTTCTCATTCTCAGTTTCCATGAAAACCTCCAAATTGATATCAAGCACGTGCTGGGGGATAGCGAGGGCCGATATATCTTTGTGGAAGCTCTCGTTCAAGATGCACCTTTCATTCTCGTAAATTTATATACACCGACGAGCAATCAGGAGCAATGTGTTTTCTTTGATGGTGTTGCTAATACTCTATAAAATTTGGATCTGGACCATAACTGCCAAATCATTTTTGGTGGCGACTTTAACTGCCATCTCGACCCCAGTCTTGATAATTTAGGAGGAAGAATCGAGTCCAAGCCATCTGTCAAAAAAATCAATAAGATAATGACAGGAAATGACCTCATCGACATTTGGAGAATTCATAAACCTGAAAAAAAGCAGTTTACTTGGACGCAGAAAAAACCCTTAGTAAGACGACGCTTGAATTACTGGCTCGTTAGCACGGAAATTCAAGATGATTTAACCGAAACAAACATAATTCCTGCCATTAAGTCGGATCACTCGGCAATTACTCTAACGCTTAATAGTTTAGATAAGCAAAAATTTGGTCCTTCTTATTGCATGGAAATTCAACTCTAGCCTTTTAGAGGACGCTTCTTATATTCAACTCATCTCTTCGAATTATCCTGAATGGCTTGACGAATTCAAAGATGTTAATGACAAACGGGTCTTATGGGACTTAATTAAATACAGAATTAGACAAGCATCAATTAAATACAGCAAGCAAAAAGCTAGAGAGCGCAGAGCCCGTCTTGCGACAGCTGAACAGAAAGTTAAGCAATGCGATTTGTCGTGTAATAGTGATCCTTCAGAAAAAAATATGTACGACCTTGATGCTGCGAAATATGAATATGAACTATTATTCGACTATATTGTGCGCGGCAACATAGTGAGATCTAGAATCAATTGGTATGAAAAATGCGAAAAAAATTCGAAATATTTCCTTAATCTAGAAAACTCAAGATCCGGTCAAGCTACCATTCGCGGGCTTTTTGATTCTAAAGGAAGAATAACGGTTAATCCACAATCCATAATGAATGAACTAAGGGACTATTACCAGAACTTATACAGCAAGCAAGATCCTGACTTAAATGAAGAACTGTGTTCAACTTTTTTAGACAACAACATTCCGATTCTAAGTGAAGAATCAATGATGGCTTGTGAAGGCAAGCTTTCGCTCGTGGCATGTTATGAAGCTCTGCAAATGTTTTCAAATGGTAAGACTCCCGGTAATGATGGTCTTACGGCCGAGTTTTACAAAGGTTTCTGGAACTTACTAGGTCATCAACTCACTGATGCCTTAAATTATCCCTACGAGCATGGTGAATTATCTAATTCACAAAAACAAGCTATTATTGGATTGATCGGCAAGAAAGATAGAGACAGGAGACACATTAAGAATTGGCGACCAATCTCCCTTTTAAATGTCGATGTTAAGATCGCCTCGAAGGCCATTGCTATACGCATAGCAAACGTTTTACCAGCGATTATACAAGTTGACCAATACGCTTATGTCAAAGGCAGAACGATATTTGATGCGGTTCGCACAATTGACGATATCATGGAATACACCAAAATTAACCAAATACCTGGACTTGTGGTTGCATTTGATTTCGAAAAAGCCTTTGACTCACTAAGTTGGTCTTTTCTATTCGAAGCATTAAATTCGTTCATTTTGGTAAATCGTTCATTTCATGGGTTTCCGTTTTATACTGCAATATATCAAGCTGCATTCTAAACAATGGTTTTTCAACCCAAATGTTGGAAGTATGCAGAGGCGTAAGACAGGGCGATCCGCTGTCAGCGTACCTTTTCATTATTGCCCTTGAACTTTTGCTAATTAATATTCGGCACGACAAGAACATAAGAGGAATTATGGTGAAAAACAGGTATATCAAATTAACAGCCTTTGCCGATGACCTGACGACATTTTTACAAGGTATTAAGTCCTTTGAACGCCTTTCCATCACGCTAGATAGATTTGGTATCTGATCTGGTTTGAAGTTGAATACTGAGGAAACTGAAGCCCTGTGGCTTGGGGGAAACCATTACAACCCCTCACACATCAACATTGAGAAAATTAACAAACCTATGAAAATTCTAGGCGTCCATTTCACCTATGATTTGCGCAAAAGACAGGAACTAAATTTCGAAAATATATTGAAAAAACTTTGAAAAGATGGAAATGGAGACACCTCACTTTATATGGGAAAATTCAAATTGTGAGGACATTTGTCATGCCCAAGTTTATGTTTCGTGCATCTCTCATTTCCCTTACAAAAAAATATTATTAAGCTAATCGATTGTACTATTTATAGCTTCATTTGGAAAGGTAAGGATAAGATAAAGCGCCTTGCTTTCATAAGCGACTATAAAAACGGCGGATTGAGAATGCCTCACATTCAGACAATGATCGTTACGCAACGTATTGTGTCTTGAAAAATATACTGAAGATTATATTAGCCCTTCGAGGCAAATACTCTCCTCTTTTCTGAAAGATTATGGTGGTAAGTTTCTCTTGCATTGCAATTTCAGTGTTGCTGACTTGCCTAAGCTGTCTTCCAAATTTCTATAGGGAATGTTTTGAAGTCTGGTGCAATCTATCCGTAAAACCCATTTTGTCCCGTGAACAAGCCTTAAATCAACTATTATGGAATAACCAATTCCTCTGCATCGGTGGTAAACCTATTTTCAACAAGACGCTCTTCTCAAAAGGTCTCATATCTCTTGCTAATATCTTAAAAAATACTGGTAGCCTTAAACCTTGGACCTTTTTCAAGGCGGAAAGGCTAAATTTTAATGATTATTTGTTACTGTTTGGTCTCTTCAATTCCATTCCTCTCACATGGAAAAAGCTCATCAACTCCAAAGACGACACTTCAGCTGACACTTCAGCTGACACTTCAGCTGAAACTTCAGCTAACACTTCAGTTGACTCTCGGAATATCATGCTCAGGTACACTCTTTCCTTAAAAGATAGTACTCTTCCTCTTGATTCAATCACCTCCTCGAAATTGTATTGGAACCTTATAGAAATTATTCAGGTCTATCCTTCAGCACGGCATAAATTTGGTACCTTGTTTCAGAATAGTGCTTATCTTAATTGAGAAGTGATCTATCAAATTCTTCATGTTGTCACGCTTGACACTAAAACAAGAGTTTTTCGGTATAAATTACTAAATCGAATAATTTTTACCAACAAATCCTTATACAAAATGAAAATGGTTGATTCACCCCTCTGCACTTTTTGCAAATTTTCAGATGAATCTCTCGAGCATCTTTTTTGTAGATGTGATTTCATTGTAGCATTCTGGATGTCTGTTGTTCTTTGGCTTAAATCCTTGCACATTGTTATCGATTCTCTAAACGACTGTGACATAATTTTTGGATTGACGCAAAAAAGGACTCATTGGTTGCTTTTAAATCATATTATCATCGCTGGAAAGCTAGTTATATACCACAGTCGTCTGAAGAATATTTTACCATCATTGCGTCATCTCATGATAAAATTAGATCACACAGAATCCAATGAACTATCTATAGGCATAAAGAACAACCGACTTAAAATCCAAAAAGGAAAGTGGAAGCCTCTCATTAATTAGAGACACTTATGTAGTGTTGTAAGCGTTGTAAACCTTATTGATTTATTTCCATTTCGGCTGTTAAGTATAAGTAGTGTGAAGTAGTGTAGTATACAATGTGAATGTAAAAGTAGTATGTAAAGTAATTAAGTAAACTACTATGTAGTGTAGAAGTGTGTGGTAGTGTAACTTAATGAATGTAATGTAATTATAAAAATAAATAAATAAAAAAAAATTATAATAATAATAATAATAATAATAATAATAATAATAATAATAATAATAATAATAATAATAATAATAATAATAATAATAATAAGAGATATAGAGCTCTGGGCTGGTCCAACACCGGAAGTCCCCGATTCACGGACTTCCCGTCAAATCTGGCAAATCTGATTGGCTGAGAATACGAAACGAATACTCTGCGCATGCTCAGAAAATCGGGTCCTGCCAGAGCCCTCGATCCCTGCCGCAGGTCAGAAGGATCGTGGGCTCTGGGGACGAGAATGCTCTTCCTTCAGTTATGGTAGTACTGCGTATGGCACAACTAGTTCCGGTTCCGTTTCAAATCATTTATGTACCCAGTGGCGGCGCTAAGATCGTTCTCTAGTTGTGTGGAGGTTCAGGAACTGGATTACACGTGTTCGGTTCAGGTTTGTGCGATGTGCAGTAGTACCATAACTGAAGGAAGTGCAAAGGGGGTGAGACTAAAGATATCTTACATTATGGTAGTGAGAAGGAGGAGATATTTAATACCGGAACCTTCGAGAATGAAACATGTGAAGTGTCTCTGATGTATAAAATGTGAGAAGTCAGGTTTATTATAAGCAAAATATACCAAAAACTAAGATCTATCGACTTAAAAATTGAAACAAAACTTGTTTGAAAAGTTTAGAATTTCCCTCTTTTTTCGGATGTATTTTAACTTGATTTGTTGTTTATCGGAAATGTCACGCTATCAGCAAAAAACAAAAAAAACAAAGAAAGAACAAAACAAAATCTTGTGAGTCATTTTTAAATACGTTTGTAACATGACTAAGTTAGTTCAGAGGGCCAATAACTAAAATCAACCAATTAGATTGCTCTATTGCCGGTCTAATGTTCTCTCGGTAAATGGACCGAGCGCTGTCCTGAATGATCCCGCGCGATTACTCTTGAAGCCCTCGTGATCGCTCTTGAAGCCCGCGTGATCACTCTTGAGGCCCGCGCGATCATTCTTGAAGCTGTTTGTTGCATGGCTTACGTTCCTGAAAGAACAAAACTAATCCTTTTCTTTTTCTTCCAACTCTCTTTCCCTTCTGATTTGTTTAACGTCAGACGGCTCCCAGTCAGAATTGCGCGCTTTTTCCAGTCCGTGATTGTGGGATTTGTTTTATATAAATATAAACATTTTCAGCCCTGTAATCTCTTATTAACCAAGCATACTCAGGACCGTACTGGGAGAATATCGGCCCTCCGTCTTTCTTTTTTTTTTGTTTTTTTTGTACGGACGTCGAGGCGTTCGATCCGTACTGTCAAGACCTCGGGCCGATATTCTACCAGTACTCTGCCTAGATCACAGTGACTCCCCATATATTAAATAGTGTATTCAAATGATGATGGAAAGAGGAAGGAACGATCATTGGGACAGTTGCTATCAGAGAATTTTTCATATTCAGACTGCTGTACCATTCTTTTCAATATGTCCTCGTTTTAGCTTTTTGGAACTGTCAGTTCTAGTAGTTCTAAAGCAATCTTAGTTTTTTCGATTTTTTGCTTGCTGTAAACATGACCTCTCACACTGAATCAGCGGTAATTCTCAGTGAGACTTTGAACAAGTTTTACTCCTGAGGGCTCTGGCAATTTATCTTTATCCTTACTATGATAAAAGATATCTTTTTTTACCCCTTTTGCACTTCCTTCAGTTGCAGTACTACTGTGCGTTGCAAAAACCTGAACCTGGGTGAAGAGGTCCTTTATCGTAACTTCACGCTACCATTACGAAAATCTTTTACGATCCATGAGAATAAACCCAAGAAAAAGTAAATTGATTGCTAATTGAGCACGTCTTTGTAATTTTAAAAATCAGCTACATATTGCCCCAAAACATTTATTAATCCAATACTCAATTGTTTTATTATTATTATACAGTTGGGTAGGCTTTATGCATTCATGTCTCAAGGAAGTGATGAAACGAGGCCACCTGGCAAACGAGCTTTGGTCGAAAATAGCGACACCGTTTCAGCGCCACTTCCTGTCATTTCAGATCTGCCAGCAATGCACTGAAACAAGGTCGGGTCAAATCAAGGTGTAACATTTTCAAATATCAGCCGATTAAGCCGGAGTGAGGTGACATTGAGCAACCTTCAGAATATTTACTAAGGGTTCGCTGATATGAACCTTTATCCATACTACTTTGCATCAGTTACAAGAAGAAAGAAGACTTGATGCTTTTTCACAAGAGAAAAATGGCAAGTCCTTCTTTTCGTTTGTCTTTCGTCTGCTGCTAGATCCATGCAGAAAAGCAAGACAACAAAACATACCCAGAAATGTTGTCGTATTTTCCAGTTAAAGTACGCAAGAGTGCATTGATACTGTTGCTAGAAAGTATTTTTCATCACCTCTTGAGTTTTAAGTTGTTGCCGGGCAAATAGGCTGTCAACCAGATGCCTGTTTATCTGGTTTTGTGGTAAACACTTCACATTTTGGACCTGCAAATTAGTTTTGAGTACGATTTAGAAACCAAAACTGTAAAGTTTGAACTTTATCTTTCCCGCACGATCACTTTCGGTTTTGAATTGTATTTCTTCAAGCAATCCTGGCTTCTAATTAGATGATCTGCACGAAACAATACGAATTAATTAAAACAGGTCACACTTGTGCCGCATGCCGCGGGATCCTCACTGTAAAATATTCACTCGCTAGTTCAATTGATAAGCGAAGTAATATTAAAAAAGTTCATCTACCTAATTTTCCTCTCTAGGGTTTCAAATTGTTGATTTAGTGCCTTGCTGTCGCTGTGTCTGCCTCGTCAATCTACAAAAGCGGTTCACCTGAGGAAAAGGTAATGGTTGAAGCATAACAACAGTTATGATCCATCAAATATTTTCGCTCGCGCGCGATTGGTCTAAACGCGTCCCGTGACCGAATATTCCCCAGCTAAAACGGAATATCCGAGAATATTCCCCGATTTTCGAAACTGCGCGTGTTGCCAAAAACATTTGAAGGATAATAAACACAATAGCCTCCATTTGTCTTTGAAAATATGCTCGTATATTTGTCCTTGGACATTATCTGTTCCTCGAAGCTCAAAGTTTTCCTCAAGCCTCGCTCTCGGAAACTGTTCGCATCTCGGAACAGATCATGTCCACGGACAAATATCCGAGCATATTTTCGCGCCAAATGAAGGCTATTGTTTATATATTTGCTTTATCTACCACATGCGTTTTCAATTGATGTATTTGTTCCTATCCAAGGGCACATGATTTAGAGATTAAGACTTGCTTAGCGGTGTATGTCAGTGTGATATTAGTTGCGAGAAGGTTGTCTGTTTTCTAATATTGATTGCTTTCATCGAACCTTCAAGACCACCAAATCCGGCAACTAGCTGCCCTGATCTCCTCACAGTATAATTAGATGAGTTGAAATACATGTATAATTCTTCGCTCCTCAGGCTTTGTAGGATTCACCTGCTAGTAATCCGGTGAAGAAATACAGATTACAATTTGAGACAGAAGATGGAAAAGAGAAAGAGGAAGAGCAGGAAGAGGTTGAAATTACCTAAAGAAGCAAACAGATCAATACATTTTAAGTCGCACTACAAAGATTTCTTTTAATTTTTTGGTCTAGGAAAGTCAGATTTTATTTCAATTGTTTTAAATGACAACTCTTTCAAATTATTTCAACGTGTCTAAACATGTCAAAGTGAGCTTGTGGATATGGAATAGCAACTAATAACTTTAGCAAAGTTGTGATAAATTAATTGTATATGTTTTCATTAGATAATTACAATTTAAAAGAAAATACTGAATTAAACAAAGTTAAAAAGCCTTTTTATGTGCCACATAATGTGCCCAAGTGTTACACTATATGTATTCTATATATAGGACTGTTTCGAGATCATTTTTTGTCTTCGTCTCCTCCTGTAGGTTCATAAAGGTTTATTCGGTGTTCCTTAAAACCCAGAATAACTGGCCAGCTCAGAAACTGAACCGCAAAACAAGTTCTATAAGTTCCTCTTGGTATTGTAGAATCCCGGAAGAAAGGGCCTCCTCCCCCCTACAGTACGATTCTACCCCTGCCCTAAATCACTGCTCGTCGCCAAATTTGTTCGGTGTACACACAGAACTGTCTCCGAGATCATTTCTTTCTCAGTTGTAAAATAATGTGTATCTTTTTTCCTTTCTGTAAAACGTTTTGAGCGGAAACAGGCAGAAAACCAAAAGCAGACTGCGGGGAATTATACTTCGTTCAAGCTCTCACTTGGCCTTCACTACATGAATTCACTCTTTTCGCTTCACATAGTTTGTTTTTTGCTTTTGTTCTTTTGACTTTCAACTTGAGATTACGCGTGCAGAGGATGACTGTCTCTGGCGTGCAGTCCAAAGGATTCTATAACCTAGTTTCCAAGGCTTTTCCCTTAGAGAATGGGAGGGAAAAGTGAGAAAGCCTGGGAACGAAATTGAGGATACCGACACCAACACTGTGATGATTTCAAGTCTTTTTTTTCTCTTAATTACATGATAAATTTCAAAATTAGAAGGATACTCAACCAAAAATAAACAAGGATGGTTGAATGGTAAGGCTTGAAACAATCGGCAATTATTTTTTTTTTCTTCAAGTTCTTGTTCGTGACGAACTCATAAAAAGATGGGACAAAGAACTTGCCAATTTTTACAAAGAAATGTATGCCATGGGGGGCAACGCTTATTCCCTGGCGTACATTTCTTTCCAACTTTGGGATCCCATATTTTTATGAGTTTGCAACGGATTCTTATGAAGCATCGTAGATTTACTAAATTCGGCTTGGTATAATCGATCTATGGAGGCGATTTTTTGTGTAGTTGATAATTACGAAAAATTGTTGATATATAAACAATATCCTCCATTTGGCTGGCAAATATTCTAGGATATTTGTCCGCAGACATTATCTGTTCGAAAAGTCTATCCCGTGTTTTTATCCTTCAAATATGTTCCGCAGTTTTGACATTTGGGGAATATTACTCGGATATTCCCAGTTTTAGCTTGAGTATATCCAGTCAGGGACGGGCGCGCTTTGACCAATCGTGCGAAGGCAAAAATATTCCATGGATTACAAATCAACAATAACCTCCATTTGGCGAGAAAATAAGCTTGGATATTTGTCCACGGACATTATGTGTTCCGAGAATCACCTTTCCGAGAGCGTACGTTGAGGTAAACTGTGAGCTTGGAGGAACAGATAATGTCCAATTGCAAATATCCGAGCATGTTTTCGCGCCAAATGGAGGGTATTATGTTTATTATCCTTCAAATATTTCAGTTTTCTCAACGCGTGCGGTTTTGAAAATCGGGGAATGATTATTTCTCGAAGTCCCGAGTTTTAGCCGTAGCATATTCAGTCACGTGACGCGTTAAGACCAATCGTGTGCGCGCGAAAATATTAAATCGATTATAATGCGTCAAATCGGTAGGAAGGTCCATTTGTTTTAAGCGCGTACTATATATTTAATTGAGAAATAAACTGAGTGCATTGGTGATTATTGAATAATTGAATATTGGTGTGCTGCGGATGTACACAAACATGGCGTTTTCATACTGGGCTCCGTAAATTTCTGGGAAACATTTTGACGAATACCTGAAGTTTGAGGAAACGCACAGGCCTAAAACTTGGAGAAGTGTCTCATTTAGTTTCATCTTCCATAACATCACAATTTCTTAGCTTTTTTCACTGGATGGTTTTCGATATATTTTTTATCGCGTGACGGTCAAAACGATCTATATATTAAAAAGAAAATGGCACGAGCAAAAGCGACAGCTCCACAAGTACGGCATGCAAATAAATCTATCTAGAGAACACTGCGGTGTCTCGAACGAAGAACTCTTGTGCACTTTCATGGAAGCCAGTGTCTAACAAGGACGCAGATATAATAAGTAGTGTACAGCTGTACTGGGAAAAGTTCTAAGCGGGGCGTTTCCCAAACGAAAAATTTATGCATTCGACATATGTCAATTAGGTATTTTGCGCAGTCTATTTAACGTTGTTTATTGGTGCTATTATGCCTCAGGTACTTATCTTTAATTAAAAAAAAATTATATCCATCCATAGACTTTTCATTGAGTCCACGCCATTTTTAACTTTTTGAGGTGGAATCAGTTCCGGTCCCGGATCATTTGCGGTCCAATTTGGGGACCATTTGCGGGACGGGATTATTGGCGGGCCTGTACAGTGCGATGACCGTTTTTCGTAAGTTTCTGTGAAAGAACAGCACATACTGAACAAGCAACAAAACCTGGAAAGGGAAAAGTGATTACATACATAGAGGATATTACACGGTGGCAAGAACATATGAATTTTAAGTTGGAGTGGCAAGAACAATATCTCACGAGTGAGCTTCGCTCACTCGTGAGATATTGTTCTTGCCACGAGAGCATAAAATTCATATCCTCGAACTAACGTGCAATCTTCTTTTTATTATATAGACATACTGTGACGGCGTTTTTGACGATTTTCCGAAGATTTCCGAAGATTCTTTAAAACTTGTGCGAAGGTCACACGAATATTCCGAATATTTTCCGAAAATGTCCGAAGATTGCCGATGATTGCCAAAGACTTTCGAGGAAGACACGAAGATGTTTCGATCATACACCAACGAATTTAAGTACAATTTAAGAGACAAACTTGATATCAAATTATCGATATCTTCACTGGTGAGGATATGGAAAATACGCCACCCGAGTCCCGGAAGTGGTTTCGCATGAATTTTAATTTACGAGTGGTGTATTTTCCAGTAAAACACTCGGGTCTATATAATAAAAGATCTGTATGGCACGCCGGAATAACAACGACTGAATACAAATCCAAAAAACCACAACGCTATATACAGAATTTTGAGCCAAAATAATAGACTTGATGAGGTTACGTAATTTATTAAATCCATTTTGAAATCACTGGTTATCCTTGCAATCTGATTGGCTCTCAGTGGTGCGATTTATTCACGAATCGCACTAGTTTTTGCTCTAAATCGCATCTTTTTCTCAGCCAATGACAATGGGACAGTAAACCAAAACAATCAATCGGATTTCAAGATTAGTTTAAAGTAATCAATAAAATTTCAGGAAAATGAAAGGCAAAAACCCATTGTGTGGAGAATTTTGCAACTACATGTACTATTGCCAAAACTTTGCTATTGTTTTTCCAAAACAAATTGACGAATTTAATTAATTACAGTTTCTGAATGACGATTATGAGCTCCCTCAGGCTGAAGACCTACTTTAATGGAAGTTTCAAGCTTTCAGTGTCCATTTTGACGAATATTTTGGCGATTTTTCTTCAACAACTGCTCAAGATCCGTATGATACCGAGTCCAGTAAAACATAAACAAACGAAAACCACACAACAACGAATTCAGAGCCATCTCAAGTAGGTAGATTTTTCCAGGTTTCCGGCAGTTACAAACGAAGCAACAAAAGAGTTCAACTCGGTCGCTGTGAATAAACATAGTCAAAATACGCCCCGCTCCACAAAACAGTGAATGAATGAACGTCTTACGAAGCTGGTGCAAGTCCCGCCATCTTGGAAATATCTTGAAACAAATGGCGCCGCAAGAACTTGACAAGGTCCTGAGTATTGAGTCCTTCACCGAGGTCACAAAAAGAAATGGAGAAGATAACTAGCTGGACTCCCTTAAAATCATGCCATTAAACGGTATGAAAGAAAAAAAACGTACCATCCACTGGGCATCGTGCACTCGAGAGAGTTTCACAACTCAAAAGAAATCCATGGCAGAACTACGCAGGATGCACCTTCAAATTCCTTCTCCAAAGGCAATGAAAAGTCTCAGCCTCAACCACAGAAGAAAGAAAGGCCTTCCATCATTGATTCAGGCGACGAGAATTGAACTTTTATACCTGAAGTAGAATATATTCGTTCCGACTTCAAAACTGCTTGTTTCTTTGTCATGCTCGGATGAGTTTTCGTCACATGACATCGTTTTGCATACTAAATGAGACGTAAAGGCGTTTCCGGTTCCTCTTTTTCTTTTTAACAAACCGGCTACTGGACAAATGCACCAAAAAGCTAAAAATTTTGGCGATAAAATTGTGTGATTTCAAAATGGATGTAATAAAGTGGCAATTGAACTGAGTGGAGTGCAATTTGGGTCTGAAATCATACTTGTGATTTCAAATCACGCGTATGATTTCAGACCAAATTGCACTCCACTCAGTTCAATTACCATTATTAACAATAAGCGATTACATAACACAACGTGAAATAATTCGTCTGCATCTAATCTGCACGGAAAAAGTGGGCAAAAATGAACTAATAAATGCAGAAATTGAACTGAACGCGCCACTAAAATAGAAACAAAGGCACAACAAAAAAAGGCAACGAATTAAAAAAAAGTAACTCACGTGGCTACAGCAAAGTTTTACGGTATAAAGCAACCTGTTTAGAGCGATTTCACATAAAGGCTTATCAGGTTATGCAGAAATAGATACCTGTACAGCGTAGAAAACAGCAAGTCAGTTTTTTTGTATTTTCTATCTTTAAACTGTCTCTTTAATAATCATCAGTTTGTTTCCAACATTTACCGAAGTCTTCGTTGACGCAACGTTCCGCTGCTGAACTGCTTGTCATTGGTAATAAATGTTCTGTGTTCGCGGTATTATTGTTTTCTAGATTGAACATGTACCACCTCAGTTTTATCTTCTCCTACTTGTTAATCCTTTCAGTTATTACTACTACCTTTGGATTAGCAATCAGAACAAACAATCCAAATAGAGAGGTAAAATAAAGAATTGGCTTATGTTACTGCCTTTAATCAAACTCTCTGTTTGCAACCCTAACTGGCGTCTCTCTTGAAATTTCCATGGCATTTGTGGTCCGTTTTACGCCATGAATGAACTTCTAATTTTAACACGAGCATAAAAAATGGAAAAGAGCGTGAACATTAGCTTCAACAAATCGAGGGGCTTTTTAGAATCTGACATTTAGCTGAAACCCGCGCTTACGTAAAGACTTTTGCAAGAAAGTGAAATTGAAACTGCCAAAATTTCGTTGAAATACACTAAGTTTACATGTGAAAGGATTTTATTTATATTTTTAACACTTTGTAAAAGGTGAAAAACGTCTTTGCATCGGGTTAGACACTAAACAATATAGCCGCTAAGTCCTTGGATATCTTTTTCTCCACATAGGAACCAAAAGAACTGCCCAAAAGCAAGGTAATAAGTTTCTCGCTCTTCATTAGAAAAAAGGGAATATGGTGAACAACTACATGTAAAGTAAACAAATAAAGAAAACAAATCATGTTGTTGCTGATGTTTATTGTGCGTTGTAAACTGATTCAACTATGTTGTCACCATAAGGTGGGAATTAGAACATACAAGCCATTGAAAGGCTAAACTATTACATTAAGTGTAAATAAAAATGCGAAAGAGATGGTTTTGAAACATTGCTAATTGTTATTCTAATATTTTAACTTTTTTATCTTTTCAAAGCGGGAAATTGAAGCATTGTTAGCAGATGCTAGCTTGGACCACTTTCCTGAAATGGTTCCCAATCGCCAGGTAAAATAATTTTTTTTTTCCCGTAGACATAATTATCTTACTTTTCGCTTGATCAATTCAATTCTTGCTTTACCGCATGTTATTAAACTCTAACCCAGATCTCCCATGGCTTAACGTCAGAGATTAGCTTGCTATTTGATTTTATTAATAAATTCATCTGATTACCGCTAGTCAAAAAATGCTTTCTTTAAAAGTATGAAAAGTGTAAATAATAATTTACCGAATATAACTCACTTTCCTGTTGTTTATGTCCCATTGAGACTAACAATGTTACTTCATTTCTTTTATTTTTTAAAATAAATTTTCACAATATTTGGCACCTGAATGTAGTAAGTGATCGAATGTTAAAAGCGTGTGAGATTTAGTTTCTTGTTGTGTTTAATCATCACCAGTTTAAAGATCGCATACATGTACAAGTTATGTAAGGCTTTCCATTGAATACCATGGAATATTCCAAGAGTCCCTTGTATTTTCTCGGTACACACACGAACTGTCACAATATTGCCTTCTATGTTCCTTATTTAACAACGCAACGGGTACTACACGACAACACGAGCGGACAATATGGCGGATACCAGAGACTCTACTTCAAGCTCCCGAGGCCCGATGGGAGCACGTGGTATGACATAATATTACACGAACCTTAAGGCGAGTGTATATACCAAGACAATACAAGTGATAAGTGAAATATTCCATGGTATGATACCACGAGAGAGCGTTGCATAACTATTTTATACCATGAATAGAAAATAAGTTGGTAACACAGTCAATATAACGTACGCGCGGCGTATGATGGGTAGGTTAAATGGAATACCGTCGAATATGCAACGACTTTGCTGCATTCTGATTGGCTGTATTTTCTATGGCGTGGCATAAATGCATATGAAGGTAAACTTGAGGGATCCTAACTTAGAAAGCGATATTCGGCCATGATATTCATGCTGCAGTTAAGGTAACTCTAAAATGGCTTACAAAAGAGGAGAAAAAAAATTAAAACCAACTGAGTGAGATGACTATTTTGCTTTTTGCTACATAGGAACTGGAGGCCTTTTTGAGACGATCTCATAACGTTGTTCAAAGCTAAACTGCAGGGATCGAAGGACTTGGAAGACCAAGACAGCGAAAAGTCCAAGCGCAAAGGTAAATGATTTTCATTAATTGTGTTTAGTAGACTGACACATGAAATGAATTGTCTCCATAGTTATAAAGCCGAGTTAGAATCGGTCTCGGAAGAAGCGAATACATAGGGAACAATACTGTGTAAAAAAGGGTTAAAACTTTCCAGGACTTGTCCTCTAAAAATGGCAAAGGTTGGTCACCACTCCTGAAAATCAGGAACTGATAGTTTAGGAAGTAGTTTGACGTTAGCTAGTTTGCCCGGGGTAGGTACTCTGTAAGTCATTAGGTACGGGTGTGACCCTGGAACATTGAAACCCTTATCCTATACCAGACCATGATCAGACAAGGCACCTTAAGCCCCTACTCTATACCAGACTAGCTATTTTCCATGCAGAAACTTTGTCACTATCGTACTCCAACATGCGTTAACACGTAGGGGCCAAACCACCCCCCAAATGTTTGTCAGTTCTTGGGTATTTCACATTATTTCGCATTACTTAAAAAGTATTGACTCTTTCTACACCAAACTTGGCAGATGAACAGGGGACCTATTGCCAATTATTTTTACGTGAAAAACGCCAGTAAATGTCAAAGTTGTGACGTCACAGTGATGACGTCATGTTTTTTGCCACTTTGGAAGTTTTTAATATGCATATTTTTTACAATGTGTTCGAAAGAGCACATCAAGGGGAGTTGAATCCTGAAAAAAATTTGTCCATATCACAAAAATTAAATGAAATATGGCATTTTTAAATATGAAAAATAACTCTGCAAAACATGGGGTCCCCCCCTTGAGAAAAATCCCCAAATCGGAGCCGTAATTTTGTTCCAGCAAATGCAGCTATGTTGCACATGTGATGTGCCAGACGACTAAAGTAAAAATAAAGAAGAAAATCGGAATAAAAAATTATCCCTCTAGTGTTATTGCGTTAAAATTAGTTTTGTTACGTCATAACCTGTGACGTCATCCGTTTTTTTACTGTTAATACCATCCTAACAAAGCCGAAAATCAAATTTCTAAAACCATACGATTTTTGACAACATCAAGCTGTCTATTTTTCTCAGCCTTCCTAGAATAAAACTGAAAAAAATAAACCAGAGAGACTGAATTGAGAAGGACAGTATGGTTAAGCAAATTCCGGGGGGGGGGGACAACAAAAAATATTTAACTTACCATATCTCGAAAAATAATCATCATAGCAAAAAACGGTTTCCGGCATTTTACTCCTCAAGTCAAGGCCTTTCCAATGACATAATCTTTTTATCAGATTTTACGAAAAATTATAGCACGTTTTTGTGACGTCATCAATTATGGCGTCATCATCTGACATTTTGTCACAACTTCCAAATTAAAATAAACTGGAGAACAAAGAAAGCTCATCTGCCAAACTTGGTTCAGAAATATATAAACCAAGCAAATATAGCTTTCATAAAACATTAGGGGGGTGGTTTGGCCTCTACGTGTAAATGAGCCAATATACTTTCGAGTTTCATATTCTATTATGGAACCCCGGGTAAAGAACCCTGCTCTACACTAAATTATTCAAACCCTGGCCACTTGTTCGGGACATTATATCCTATTCTAGACCAAAGCTGTCTGACTTCTTTGCCGTATCCCTGACTAAATTGCTTGCAAACCGTACCTTACACAGCGGCACATACCAATATAGCTTTTATAAGGACTGCCTCCCCCCTCCCCGGCTAGTTTGTCATTAACACGAGTACCTAGAGCAGTTATGGCCCTCTCTCTCTCACGCAACGCTACGCTCTCGGGAGAGAGCGTAACGAGAGAGCGTAACGTTGCGCGACAGAGAAAGGGCCAGGCACGGGTTGTTCGAAAGGTAGATAACGCTATCCTCCTGATAAATCACCAATATTTATTGGATAGGATAGTTTGTTTTCTTCACACTTAACCACTGGATAACGTTATGTGGACTCGCTAGTAACAAGTTTTTTTTTTTAACAAGTCTTGATTTTGCTTTTATTAAGTCTTTTGTCTGCTTCCCTAGATCGGCAGGACTTCTGGTAACGTTTTGACAAGATTTCGGTTGATAAAAACTTTGCAAGGTTTCATTAACATCCCACTAACTAGCTTATTTAATTTAAGTTGATGCAGGAACTGTTATTGAAGGTGACGAGCTTACAGTCGGTCTTCTACAAGAGATCCTAAATGTTCTCGCTAACGTAAACCGCGCCGTTGGTGTTGAGAACCAAAGTAGACTTGGCTGGCAGCAAGGTTCTACCTACTTCTTTTCTGGCACTGCGGATGAAAACTTGCCTTATTCTGTTGATAATGGTAAAAGTGAATTCTGTATTTACATGCGGCCCGCTAGCATAGTGCTAATCATGCTTGAACTTGACCAACACAATATGACCAACACGACCGTTACACCTTGTTAGACAACAATTTGTTTTTCTAATAAGATTCTTGCACAAATATCCTTCGCCTTTTTAAGCCATGCTTGTTTTGTGATAGGATTGTCCAAGTGATATCCCCATTTTTCAGAATTGGCCTCTCTTAAAAAAAGCCGAGATTCATAACTAAGAAGAAAATTAAACCGTTGTCAATAAAGCGCAGACCAAAAACAAGTCACTCAGTACAGAGTTTTTCGTTGAGAGGTCTTAATATTAATTTTAAATTTAAACATATGATAAACATTTCAAAAGGAAGACACGACCTTTGAGTTTCAGTATTCATAATTACAAAGTCCTAAGGGACCGTTCATTTTTATAAGGTAGGGGGGGCTGGTGGGATTTTGGGGGGGGGCATGCGAAAAAAAATGGCTTTCGAGGGGGGGTCATCCCAAAAAAATAAGGGAAAAAGGGGGGGTCACGTGAAATATTTTAGTAAAACTTTAAAATGGCATAATGTTTGAATATCAAAAAAATTGATATAGAATAAACATAGAAGGCAGGATACAAATTTATTACAAACTTTCCTTCTGCTTTAAAAAAACTTTTGGCGACAAAAAGCATTTGTAGCTACTGAAAAGAAGTATTTAACACTGTTATTTTCGAATGCAACTTTCACTGGCACTCATCTTCATCTTCGCTGTCATCGAGTTCTTCGTCGCCGCTTGTGCTGCTATGGAAGTCTGTTTCACCAATGCTGCAAGAAGCAGCAATGCTTTCCGTCAGAGTGTACTCTTCAGGGTACATGAAGGTGTAAACATAATCTCTGACTTCCTGCTCAAGGTTTGTGGTGAAATAATTCCCTTCCAAGAGCTGTGCAATGTATGGCCCATCTCTTCTAAATAACGACGTGGCAACATCCTCAACTTTAATACACTCTTCCGGGACGGCCGTTCTAGGACGGTACACAAGGCATTGTGGAAGATCATTTCCTAGCGGGTTTCCAACACAGATTCCATAAACTCGTTCGACGTTGTTTTCAGTCCGCTTCCTCTTTCTTTCATTTGAATTTCTGCGGTTTTCTTTTTTCCTTCTCCTTTTGTTGATGTGCTGTTTGAGTGTGCCCTTGAATATGCTGTTATAATTGCTCTTCTTATTTTCTAGTGCTTCCATGTCCTGCGTGACCTTCGTCAACTTAGCTTCTATACATTTGATCTGTTTTACATTAAAGCTGTGGGCAAATTCTTCGCCCTGCTTTAAAGCAAGCCCAGTGGACTGAAAGAGTGTGGAATCGTGTTCCTTTACATTTTTCAATATGACATTCAACTTTTCCACAATTGCTCTGAGCTCTTTTATGGAAAAGTTCAGTTTTCTTCCATCACTGGGCTTCAACTGGTACCCTGGCACGGAAAACTCACCCGCCCTTTCTGAACAGCCATCCGCACTTAGAAAGATTGCTTCTTTTGCTTGTAAGATGTCAAACTGCCTGGATCGTTCAGCTGTAAACCTTTTCTTAAACGACTCGTCGCTTTCGCCATTATTGCGCATTTTGGAATTTTGCGCATTTAAAAAGCAGCAAGAGTGAGAAAGTAAAGGCAATTGTAAGACATTCATGCTTGCAGCAGAAGAGGCCTCTCAGAGCTGGCCAACCAACACTGAGAAATGCCAGGACATTGACACAAAATGACAACAGGGCAAGTGCTGACAGCAGTGAAACGGATGAAAGTGACAATGAGGAGTATGACAGTGATGCCGTTGACTCTGGGGGAGAAGATGACTCAAATGGCGTCATTCTTGCATTCATCAATTCAGATGAGGAAGATGCCAATGAGAGGCCAAATGCCACACGCTCAGGGCGAGCCATAACTAGGAGATCCGAAATTGACTTCTCTTTCTTTTGATTTGTTTTTTAAACAACAGCTCTCTGTCGTATAGGGATTGTAAATATTGTCTTCATAGTGAGCACAATAACGTGAAATAGGGGGATAATAGACAAATATTAAAAAAGTTGAAATCTAAATATTGTTTGTTCAATTTTTTTTTTTGCGGGGGGGTCATCCCAAAAAATGAAAGCTATAAAGGGGGGACCATGTGAAAAAATTGGTAAGCTGAGGGGGGTCATGCGATTTTTAAATGGTGCTTCCCAAATCCCACCAGCCCCCCTCCCTCATAAAAAATGAACGGTCCCTAAACGTCGTTGAATTGACAATGAAAAGCGTGTTTTCTTAACTGAAACGTTGTGTCGAAAGACCAAAGTCTATTTGTTCCGAGAGACAAATAATTTATTCTTACTGGTTTTCGTATCCAATAAAAATATTTATCATTCGATACATTTTTTCTTTCTTTTCATAGGTTGAGAAACCACCACCTCACCTGTAAATAACTGCTTACAAATGATAGTCTGTTCACGCCTAGGACCGTCTAAACGTGTTTTGCTGCAAATAATATTCTGTTCACGCGTAATTGTAACCGCGCTCTCTTGTGAAAAATGACGGATCGCTTCCTTGAGTTGTCAGAGAGTGCTTTAAAATAATATGAAAAGAAACAGACAATCAATTAACAATTATTGGACTTGGTTGTCGCAAAATATCGTGATTTTTCAGTGTCTCACTGCTCAATTATTTGCCTCAGCCATCGGCTTTGGCAAATAATTCATCTGCTGGCCACTGGGAAATCATGATATTTTAGTTCAATAATTGTTCATTGATTGTCTGTTTCTTTTGTTCTTTTCTTTTATTTTCCACAGCGTATGCCATAGTTTACGGACCTCGCAAGACGTCTGGACCAGTTGCAACGGGAGTTGTCGGAGTCGTGGCCTACTAGATTCCACGCATCGACAAAACACTTGCTGTGATGTTCTCTGTTCCGTTTGATTATAACCTTTACCAGAATTGGTGGAATGCTAAGCTGTCCGTGGAAACAAAAGAGCCAACTATGATCAGCACTTTGATTTGTATTATAACGCAAACCCCTTCAAGGCAAATGGTTGGCATGTGAGATCCCTCGGTTCTGGTCTGAAATTTCGTGGCTCTGTGTCCAACTCTGGTAAAGCTACCTTGGAGATTCATGTCCTTAAAGAATGAGCAACTGGCATGTAAACCAAGAATGCTTGCACAACTTGCACGCATAACCGATTTTAGTAGTAACAGTCTCTACTCTGTGGTAACTTAAGTTAGAGACTGATGTTTAGCACGGTAACCACTCACCGAGTGGATGAACGACTTCTAAGTAAAAATCTGTGGGACTTAGTATTGAAGAGTTGAAATGACAAATAAACGTGTGGTAGAAAAGAAACTGTTTCATTGTTTTTCACAAGTGAACTTACATCGAGGAGCTTAATAACCTAGCCAGGGGAGCTCCTCTTAAAAACGCCGATGGCTTTCCCTTTTTAACCCATAACCCTAGTTTGCAGGAAATTAAAACGCTCACCAAAACGTTTGTGCAACACGGAGCTAAATAAGAAAACTATCACGAGTAGAATGGCTCCGTGGACGATGTTTCCGAAAAAATTAATTGAACTAAGTGCAAACTAATTTATATGCATATTTTTAGCCTCCCTTGGCCGATAATCTGGGTGACACTTAATTTTTCATTGATACCGAAATTATAGTCCAGTATTTCTGGTTTCTTTCAACCCCTGAGGCTTTCTTTAGTTCCTTTGCCGAGAACCTTTTAAACACTTTTTGATCCGTAGTGTTAAGCCAATATGTCTTTGTTCGTTTGTTTGCAATTGAAGTGAAAGCTTCTTGTTTCCTTTCAACTTTCCATCGATTGGCTTAGGGCTTCTCAATTGTTTTAGTCTAATGACTTCTTGCAGCACCTTAAAATATGCTGATACACTGAAGGGAAAATATTTTACTCATGGAGGGATGCTCACTTGTCGCCGTTACATTTCTTGCTCAGAGAAAGCAGATCGCTTTGTTGCGTTCGAGAGAACGCAGTTCTAATCGGGTAATGCGGAAAAATTCGAGTTTTTGTGTCTGTATCTTTTATGGACACCAATTTGGCCCCCCAAACAAATTATTCAGGAGCGAATGACGTCATCACCATGTTCGTCCATGTGCTTTCTTTGGTGTGTTGTGCAATGTTACGGACTTTCGATTGTCGACGCAGCTTATTGTGGACTGTAGCGGATGAATTGGTTATTTAAAGTTCGAAGTCAGGGTTACTGGAATTTAAAAACCTTGTCTTCACGAAATGTGTACGACTTTTCGTGCGAACAGAAAGCTGTAGTTTGGCTGCGTGTTGTTTACCCTTCTCTCTTCTTAATTGGACCAAAACCAACGATGCTTTCTGCTGAATAAATCAAAGGATGAAATGTGCAGTTTCATTTCAACTCCCACGGGATTGCTTTGGTACACCAACCTGTCCTCCGTTTCAATGTTTCGGAAGTGAAAATGCCTTGTAGCTGTTCTCACAAAGCCAAGGCGATTCAAAATCGTGTTCGTAAACAGAATAATTGCCTTAGTTTTGGTAATAAAAGCGCGTCGTCTCGCATACCGACGGAACAGGATTTACACGGTCAGTATAAAATATGGACTGCAGACTGTGGACTGCGGACTGCGGACTGTGGACTGCGGACTGCGGACTGCGGACTGCGGACTGTGGTCTGCGGTCTGCGGTCTGCGGTCTGCGGTCTGGGGTCTACGGACTGCAGGCAGCGGATTGGGGACTGCAGACTACGGAATGGGTACAAAACACGTACTTTAGAGACTTAAGTATAAAACACGGACTAAGCATTACGGACTCGGTATAAATTACGGACTCAGGTATAAAGCGAGGAAGCTAGAGTGAAGCCAGAGTTACTCTCGGTTATCGCTTCGAGCAACTCTCGCGCTTCTTTCGTGCTGTGCAAACTTCCCGCGTGCATCAATAACTCGATATACGCACGCTAAGCATAAACCAATTCTTTAATTGCTGGTTTTCATTGTCACGCAATTCAAAATAGATCAAAATAAAAAAAAACAAAACAAAACCGGTCAATAGATAAAGTCCAGAATTTGGGAAATGAAAGAAGGTAAATATGCAAAGACTCTCGCCCAAATTCTGGTTCCAGCAATTTTTCTTATGCGAGATATGCGGAGAAATTTTTTACCCAAATTTACAGAGATTTGAGTGGAGATGCCATGCTGGTGCCCATCCTTATGGACACCAACATGGCGGCCGGAAACCAACAGAAACATCTGTCACTGAGTTTTGTTACAAAAGCGTGAATTTAACTCTCGAGAAACTCTAAAACATTAAAATAATAGTTTTTCTAAGACATGAACTGTTCAGATAGCCAAGTTCCCCGAAATAAGTCACTTTTTTAACCATCATAGCAGCGCTCTTAGCTGTCATGTAAATGCCGCGTCACGCAAAAGCTTAGAAACTCAAGCGTAGTGTATCACAAAACCAAGAACCCGTTCGGAGCGAAAATTTGTATGAATATTAGTTTTCAGCTGCTCTTATACATCATTAAAGTAAAATCTCAGGAAGATCAATAGTTTTTTAGTTTGAATTTTAGTGACGTCATGTGAAATCAGATATAGCGTATGACATTTCTGTTTTCGAATGTATTTGGTGTCTGGGTAGTGTTAAAGTAATTTTGGAGCCAGTCCGCGGGCATTTAAGCCTGATTTGGTACATATAACTTCTTGCAAAAATGTTAGTAGCATCGAACATACTGCTAGAGCTGTTTTTATTGCCTTTGTTTTTTACTAGGAAAGGACGAATTTTTACGGTTTAGTTAAAAAACATATAACTGTACTGTATTTACAAATTTTCAATACACAAAATTAAAATTCTGTTCACAATCTCGGCCTCAGGTTTATCCTCAAAATATTCTAAAAATTTCGTAAATTTCAGCCTCGATTTTCTCATAAAGCGTTCCTTGAATAGACAAGTTCAATACTTCCGGTTTGCCTGGGAACCGGAAAACAGGAAACAACAGTCGTTGCGTTGTTGGTTATTGTAGCCCCAGTCCTCCTCCGCGTTTAACTCATTTTGCGAAGCGCGCCCACTGCGACAAGACTATTTCAGTTCTTTGTTCCTCGATTTTTATCGGCTGCAGTGCGATGGGCAGTTTTGAAATGCACGTGAACTTTATAAATGGTAAAGTCGACCAGCTGAGAGGAAGCAATTCCAATGCAATGACAAGGAACACACCTCGATCTTCCGAGGTACACATGTGAGCTTGCTAATGTGCAGTAATCTGTTGTGTTCTTCTTGTAATTTTAATTAAGCTTAAAAGTTTAAATGAAATGATTTTGCTTTTTTGTTTTCAAGGATCTTCTTTGTTTCCTAAGTCGATGTCGGTCTTTTTCATTGAAGAATGGATTCAAAGATGGTCACAGATCGCCGAGCATGGTGGGGGGAGATTACAAGCAAACGGAGCTAAATACACAGAAATCGGTCAACTTACAAGAACTAAGAAGTGAGCGCAAACATTACATGCACTAATAATTCGACGTACTCACCATCCTAAATAAAACCCCGAGAATAAGTCTTGAGCCGGACAAGTGGTGAGCAATCTCGCCCCCTGGGATAATGTTTACATAAACATTCGAGTGTCGCTTCATGTCTTTTACATCAATCACCCGGGTTGTGGGGTGTGGAGACCGGAGGGCTTTTTGTGGTATGCTTCAGAACGTTTGTTCATTGCTACTAATTAAGTCTCTTTTTTTTTGTTTGATCCCACCACCCCCCCCCCCCCCCCCGCCATCCCTCTGGAAATTCCACTTTTATGCTATACTTTTCTTTAAAAATTGTGGGTTTTGAGACGCCCCTCCCCCTGGGAATTCCCAGTAAGCCTAAAGTAGACCATTTGGCAGTTTACATGCAAGTGTGGCAAAAACATTAACTGGCTGTTTAAAACAGGACATATTATACAGAGTATTAATTATCAATTTCAATGTGTGTGTGCTTTATGTTATGGACATTTATTCTTAGACAACAGGAAGTTTTTCTTGCGGCACTCCAATACATTTAGATGTAGAATCACTTGGTGGCCAAACGACTATTGAACAATTACAGTTAATAAAGGTGCCGTACTAAATAAATATATTATTTTTAAAAGCTTTCATACTTCATAACATGAAAAGTTACAAAAAGAACAGCTTCGTTAAGCGTCCATGTTATATTTGATTGAAACATTAACTATTGGCTGTTTAAAATATAACGTATGTAGAACAAATGACATGCATGCAGGTGTTCTTATAAATGTTTTGTTAATTAATCTTCAGACAACAAGAAGTTTTTCCTGCAGCACTCCCGACACATTTTGAGACTGACCCGCTTGTTGGACAGAAGAATATCGAACAATAGCAGGTAATTGCAGGGGAAGCACTATAATATTATTTTTCACAAACACTCGTACTTTATAATCTAGATGTGAACTGGCTGTTTAAGGTATCATGGTAGGTGGATTGACAGTGTTTCGAAATCGCGCTCTTACGCTCGCGCTTTGAAAGAAAACCGCATCAAGCTAGACATTTTCTGAAAGCTTAATAGTTATGGAATACAATCATATCTTTGGAATTTTCTAATAACTCAATGTCGCAGTAATATTAAAAGAAATACCCAGAAACACTGCTTCGCCTAAATTGGTTCGCTTCCGCGCGTGAATTATCGGAGCGGCGCGGTTAATATCGGAAATGCTTTCTCACACATCACCCTCAAAAATCATGCCTGCGATTTTCCAGATGTGGTTTGTTTTTTTTTACAACCTCCTAAAGTTTGATATTGTCAATGCGGACGTTCCTTTCTGCAAAAGAGGCCATAACTTTGAAACGGAAGCGAAATTAAACAAAGCCCGACACACTTTTTCGAACGAAGTATCCTTGAACATGGCCGCCGATTTTCAGCTAATTCCGTCGGAAGACGCGCGTAAACGAACTAAAAATGTTCACCCTTAGATGCAGTTTTATTTTATCGAGAAAAAGACGAAAAACGTTTTATGGGATTTCTATGATTAGGTGTTTAAAATTCCTGCATGTAAGAAGATTTGATGACGCATTGACAGATGTCGGCACGGGTCAGTTTACAGCAACAATGGCTTATGACTACTTGAAATAAACAGACGTCTACAATTCTGGTGCGAAACCAGTCGAAGTGTTATCGTTCCAAGGACAAAATACCAGAACTTTAAAAAGCTTTGTATGTAAACTGCCGTGATTTCTTTTACGCTAATGATTTCGTCGGCAGAATTGGTATTATGTTGCTCAACTTTAGACCTCTTCGCTCTCCAGACATTTATTAAATCCATGCCTCGAGAAGCCAAAAAGAGGAAATCTCGAAGTGGAACAAGCAAGCGGGCCAGCAGGCGAACCTTGCAAGTCGATGTTCAGCCGCAAACAAATGAAAATCCGAGGGACAAAATGCTCTCGGAAATGTCAGCTGCCGGGTAAGAAGTGATTCTTTGAGCAAAAAATGTCCCTAACCTCCGCTAATCGAAAGGAAGTTGTATCTGTAAGAATAACATAATATGAATTAATGGGAGACAACTGATAAGCTTCGCCATAATTCAAAAAGTTGTCCTGACTCGATCGGGAAATTTCGTCGAAAAATGAAGACAATTATAACCGATTGTCAGCATTGTGTAAGCTAACTGATTTGTTCCTTTGTGTAGCTTCAACGGAACACACTTCGCGGACACGCTGAAGGCTTCATTGGCGGGACTAGTGTCCTCGAATGACCGTTCGTCTTGATTGTAGTACGACCCACGGTCGCTCAAAGCCAAAGATCTTGCTTGTTCCACACTGAATTCGTTGATTCCAGATTTTCGCTTCTTCGGCTTCTTCGAAGAGGCAAACGGACAAGAAGTTTAACTTGTGTTTTCGTCCGGACATTAAGAAGAGCAAAAGCTAAGCTTGTCAAGAACAAAAGCTAACTAGCGATAAAGACAACCGGATCAAGAACAATTCGCGTGCACGTCTCTTTCGTTCAAATGAAATGTCACACCGCAATTCGCATTGTACGTGACAACCGGTGGTGAATTTTAGAGGTGACAGGAACTTGTCAACGCACCGTCAGAGGTTAATGAGATTCAAAAGTAGTTTTTCTCTTTATCTTAAAAAAGTAAAAAAGCTTTTCCTATCATTCTTTTTGCAAAATATTTACCTCAGTCTTCTCAATTTGAACAGCGAAAAAAAGAAAAAAAAAAAAAAAATTCGCATTTTTCGTAAAAATTCACCTACCATGATACCTTAAAATATAAAGAACATTTGGCAACCAAAATGCAGGTGTGCCTAGCTAATGTTAAACACAGGCGGCCCAAGCTCACAATGCGAGGAGTTTTTTTTTTTTTTAATCTTTATGCGAACGTTCAGCGCGCGAAACGTGACACGGTTACCGCCGACATCTACTATTACATAACGACCGAGTTTGGTTACGCGAAACGTGACCTTCGCCTTGCAGTATGTGGTGGTGTTGTGTTACAACGGTTTGAATTTATAAAGGTTTGTATGGGGAAAAACGGTAATCGACATTATAGCTGAAATTTCGGTATTTTTGCAATAAAAATGACTCACCTCAATGCCTTGTTGTCTTTTCTATTGTCATCTCGCTTCTCAGCTCGATCCGAAGCTATTTAAGCAAGTTGTCCCTTTTTGGTTTTCCTCTACTAAGAAAGAGTAAAGGCTACACACTCGATTCTGGACTGACCCCCGCAAGAAGCGAAAAAAAAACACTGAATTCCCGCCAGCCGCCCCAATTCCTCCGCAGAATCATAGTACAGGTTTAAGCGCTCCCTTGCAGTTAAATTCCAAGCCAAATTCATCTCCACAGCGCACGATACAAAGCTCTGAATTGAAGAAAGCTGACCATCCGGAATCAGTGATCATGCTGCCGGCACCATTTGTGGACACATTCGAAACCCGAGCGGAATGCCGGGCTAACAAATTGACCCTGACCAGGGGAAGGGAGCGCACAGTTCTCGACAAGCCAGGTACTTTGAAACGCCTTGTACGCGAATTACAAAATGCGATTTAAAAATTTACACAGCGAATATTACTTACCACGTTTTCCATTGAAAATTCGAAGACATCCTTCAAAGCAAAGCTAGTTAAAACTTTCACGGACAATCCAACGATTAGATTGAGATTGCCGGTGCGAACGAAGCACTTTTTTTCAAAATTTGTAAACACGTCTAGTCGTTGCTTTGATTGGCTGTCACAACAATGCTCCGTCGGCGGCCTGGACAAAAATCTTCCCAGAGGACCGTGGAGCAGAGTACCTGGCTTGTCGAGAACTGTGCGCTCCCTTCCCCTGGTCAGGGTCAATTTGTTAGCCCGGCATTCCGCTCGGGTTTCGAATGTGTCCACAAATGGTGCCGGCAGCATGATCACTGATTCCGGATGGTCAGCTTTCTTCGATTCAGAGCTTTGTATCGTGCGCTGTGGAGATGAATTTGGCTTGGAATTTAACTGCAAGGGAGCGCTTAAACCTGTACTATGATTCTGCGGAGGAATTGGGGCGGCTGGCGGGATTTCAGTGTTTTTTTTTCGCTTCTTGCGGGGGTCAGTCCAGAATCGAGTGTGTAGCCTTTACTCTTTCTTAGTAGAGGAAAACCAAAAAGGGACAACTTGCTTAAATAGCTTCGGATCGAGCTGAGAAGCGAGATGACAATAGAAAAGACAACAAGGCATTGAGGTGAGTCATTTTTATTGCAAAAATACCGAAATTTCAGCTATAATGTCGATTACCGTTTTTCCCCATACAAACCTTTATAAATTCAAACCGTTGTAGCACAACACCACCACATACTGCAAGGCGAAGGTCACGTTTCGCGTAACCAAACTCGGTCGTTATGTAATAGTAGATGTCGACGGTAACCGTGTCACGTTTCGCGCGCTGAACGTTCGCATAAAGATTTAAAAAAAAAAAAAACTCCTCGCATTGTGAGCTTGGGCCGCCTGTGTGTTAAATTGACATTAATTTTGTCTTCAAATAGCAGGAATTTTTTCTTGTGGCACTCCAATACATATTGAGACTGAACCACTTGGTTCCTGAAAGAAAAATTAACAGGTAATTGCATGGATAGCACTTCAGTTCGAAAGCTCTTATTCTTCATCATATGGATAATGATTATTAACTTTTAATTATTTAATTCTGCTCGACTGTTTAACTGTATTGAACAACAAAACTATTATACTGCAATTAAAAGTCCCTTTTGCCTATTATCAATTTTAGTTTCTTTCTGGTTATACTACCCAGTCTTACTTCTTGACTTTAACGGGGGTGTTTCTTTGAATTTTGCTTGTGAAACTGTTTTTATTTTTAATTTCATCAAAGCTTTAAAAGTAAAATTAAATTATGTACGCTTTGTTGCTGAAGTGACAGCTGCAATTATTGTCTTAAAGTGAGTAGTTTATTGGGAGTCAATTTTAATTTCAATATAGTTTTAAGACTAAAGTTGACCTGAGCCGTCACTAAATGTACAGATGAGCTATATATTTTATATTTTATATTTAATATTGTCTTTTTCAGAGGGTAATACCACATACTGGAGGAGCTGAAATCTCCTCTTCTAGAGAGGTATGTAAATTACATCTCTGTTATCCAGGTCACGATTTTAACACTTGCAAACGCCCAAAAGTAAATGGTTTTTAACTCATGGGTTGCGTGAGCTAGCTATGGGTTGTAGAGGAGGATTTGATTTTGTAAAGTAGAATTGGTTGATCGTATGTGACCTCTCATGCAAAAACATACACTAATGGGTATCCCTTCAAACGGCTAAAAACCTTGCCCCTGCTGTTCGTCATCCGTTTGTGATTGTAAATGTGAATGTACAGTACCGCTCAGAACTAAGCAAACCAAAATTCACGTTAATAACGCGTTAACAACGCGCAGGGGTTGATGTGCGCCTTTTCAAGGACCAGACAAGTTCTATGTCTTTCATGCCGACTGAATATTGCAGTGGTTACATACATACCATTTTATTTTGATTTATTCAACCACGAATAAAATGATTTGCATTTCGAGAAATCAGGTTAAAAAGATAATGGGGCTTTCAAAAGGCGCTGTAAAAAAGACAACAGACCACTGGGAAGTTTCTATTAATTCTTTTATATTGGATAAAGATGATAGAATCAGTCATTATCGTTACTTACCATTTTGCTTTAAATCATTCACTCGTGAAAATATGTTCTTCTGTTTGGAATAAAACAATATTGTAAGAAGTAACGCTTTCAAACTATGCGGTACGATGAAATTTTTTTACTGACGCCAGAAAAGACAATTGAAGAGACCGGCAAATGTTCACCTCTCTCGTCCAGCTGTTATCAACTTCCATGATATTCGCGCATACTAGAATCGTTACATATGCGATTTGTTTTCATACATTCCATCACTAATAAAATATTTCATATTTCATCCTTTCAAACAAAACAGGCCCTTCACATTTGAGGTATCCAAGCATTGATGAAGAAATTTTCGCGAAGCTTGAAGAAGACAATAGCTAACTGGGCCTCAAAATGCCACGTAAACAAGTCATTTCAAGATGAAAATCCAAAATAAAAACCTGGCGCATCATTGAAAGCAATGCAACAATTATTCCAATTCCAGTCTTGTTTATTTATTTTGTCGCTGTTGTTGCTTGTCTTGTGGAGAGTGAAATTCAACACTTGGTTTGCGATATCTCTTCTCAAATAAAAGGGCACGTGTCCCAAAGTCCCAGATAAGCTAGAAAACAACTAATGGAACAAAATTGTTTTGTTTAACTCCTTGTCCTGTGCGGTGAAAAAAGGAAATATCAAGGTGTCAAACATCTGTAAAATTATCAGCCTTCACATCTGCGAGACGCTGTGTATAAACACTGCAATGGACGTCATAATTTTCATTCATGGCTATTTTCAATCCCGGAAACAAATTTGATCGGGGCAGATTTTGATCACGTGCTAGGTAACTACTTCTGAACTGTGAGTCGTGCATCACGCAATCAACAAAACAATGCCTTAAAATCGTAATTTTCGTCAAACTTCAGCTAAACACTTGATAACCCATGTGCCTAAAATTTACCCGTTTTAATCGTTATCAAAAATTTAGTTGGAGGACGGCTTACCAGAGCTCTTGCCCATGGGGCACGTGAGCAGATACTTCCCCGAGATGAAAATCTACTTTTCCTGGATGACCGGATGTTTTTTTTTTTTTTCCAGCCTTGCCTATTCAGTCCTGGTGTAATTTACAACGTTCTCCAGTTTTTTAATGCCAGGTTAACTGAAATTGTCTAGTAGCTTTTAATCTGCTGTTAATTTTGTCAATGTATATGTCGTTATTTCCATCGGATACAAAGAAATTTTTGGTGAATATTAATGCCAGGCTTGGTTTAAGAACAAAGCTTATACGGGTGAACGAGTTTAGATTAGGCGTCCTTCCGAACTGAAAAAAAGCAACTTTTTTTTCGATTGCCAAACCCCCCTCTCCCCCTTTTCAATGTTGAAATACGCTCCGTGGACACTGTCACGTGGTTACAACATTGAAAAGGGGAGGGGGGGTCGAGATGTGAAAATTGGAGATTGAAAAAATCACGCGTTCAACGAAAGAGGTTTTTTTGGGGGGGTGTCTCAACTGCTTTTGTCCATGATTGTAGATCCAACATGCAGAGAGAACTTGTTTTCTTAAACAGGCTTTCTTTTCTTTGTCTGACTTACGACTACCATAGATGACTTTCTCTTTGATGTCTTGGAGACTTTTAAGTTCAGATGGGAACTCATTTCTTTGTACTTGCTTTATGATCCCCATTTCTGGTTCTTCTAAGTCAGTTACATTGACTTGTGTACTAGTACAATTGACATCATTAGGTCCAGCAGGTCCTTCCTCAGGTGCCACATCACTGGACACTTTCCTTTTGGCCAGACCTCTATCTCTGAGACTTCTGTTGTATTTCAGGCAAAGCACTACAGCCATCTTCGCTTATAACCAACTGGAGAATTGCTGAAATCTCTTGAGAATATCACTGCTCTCTCTCACCATGCTAGTGTTAATCTTGACCTTTTTGACTTCTGCAGAATCTGCATCCATGTGTTCTTCATATGTTCCTTCCTTCAGCCAGCTCTCTACAGGTTCTTTTTGGAAGTCAGGACCCTTGATCAATTCTGATTTCTTCATAAAGTCCTCTGGTGACATACCTCTTGACCCTTCATCAGCAGTATTCAGTGCAGTTTCCACATAGTGCCATTGTGAAGGGGTGGTGTGCTCGTGGATAAGCTGAACCCTGTTGGCTACATAGGTATGAAAATGACGAGACTCATTACTTTTAAAGCCTAAGACAACTTTACTGTCCGTCCAATAGTGGCCCTTAATGTCCTCATACTCCAATTCCTTCTTCAACTTGTCACCAATATTGACAGAAATCGTGGCAGTAGCCAGTTTCAATCTTGGGATACTGTCTTCCTCAGTGTTACGTGGGCCTTTCCCATAACAAATGACACAATGTTCATTTTCCTCGAATATGAGCATATTTCATCAAATATGAGCACTATCCATACCCACACGTTGAAGCAGCGGACGTACAGTGGGGCTGCACCGACACAACCTTTCCAAATTCCGTGGGCTTTGAAACTTCTTGGCACTTTTAAACTTTGACATGCACATGCAGGGGATGATTCTGCACCGAACAGGTGCACGGTCATACAATACTCTTTGGCTTTCTGCTCCAAGTCTTCATTTGGCCACCACAGAAATCTGAGGAAACTTTGATCTTCTCTTCTAACTCTCACTTGAAAAAACATCTTCTCAACATAGGCCATAAAGGCGTACTTCTCCTACCAGAATCTGGTAAGGATGCAAAGTTCGTTTCACCATTTTTCCCATCTCCTTCTGGCTGCGTCGTCAACTGGCTCATCTCAACTGTTAGAACGACAGGTGACTTGTAACATCTTCTGTCCAACAAGTACTACCGGAGTAATGAAAACTAAGAGGTTGTAAATAGAAGTAACCGTCAGAAGGATGCCTCTACGTGTGCAAAGCTATCCTTAAGTTCAATCGTGAAGTTGAACGTATCTGATTTGATGCACCAAATGACTCCTAGTGCTCTCTCAGTGGATAACTTATCTTGGCCAAGTGCAAGGCTCTTCACATTTTCTTCTCTGTGTTCATCAGGAATCGAATTAATGATGCGTTCCATGTTGCTCACAAACTTAGTCAAGTAAAATCCTCCATTTCCGCACACTGCCTTGACATCCTTCGCTAGTTCAATAGTTTCGTTTTCAGTGGTTGCAGATTTTAAAACATCATCCACATAAAAGTTCCTTCTAAGGGAAGGCTTTCGTGGTTCCATAGTTGGCACATGAAGGAGATGATACTGCACCAAACAGGTGCATGGTATTTGGCTTTCTGTTCCAGGTCTCCATTTGGCCACCATAGAAATCTGAGGTAACTTTTATCTTCCCTTCTAGCTCTCACTTGAAAGAACATTGTAGGTATAGACACTACAGAAATTGATGCCACAGTTTAAATGCACAGTTTTTGATCATGGTTCGGATAAGCGCGAGAGTAAATAAGAGTAATTATGGGTGTGTGTGATGTAACGCGATGTGATGTGATGTGATTCAACTGAAAAAATAAACAAGGCAAAATACCAAAATACAAAGATATAACTGCAAACTAAAAGCGGAGGGAAAAAAACAAACAAACAAACAAACTGTGACGAGTCTAGCAGGATAAATCTCTTGACAACAATAATTCGGAACTTCACAACAGTGGAATTCTAGTCCGAAACGCGGTAGAAACGGGGAAAAAACTAACCGCCAGCCGCAAACAAGCACTGGCAAAAGGACACCAAACTATGCATAATGATCGGTTAAGTATTAATGTGTTGGTTACGTAATTCCCATAGGTAGGCGAAAGACAGTTTGGTGATGTGGGCATTTGCAATCTTGAATGGTTCTCCAAACTGTCTCTTTAGCAGTCCCTTGGCTTCTTTGTAGGATCCTTCTGATTCCATTAATAACTTTTTTAGGTTTACCTGAAGTGTACTGACCCAGAAAATACAGCCTTTCACAGAGGTCTTGAACATTTGATTCAATCAAAGACCAAAGGCAGTCGTAAATGCATGAAATTCCATAGCATCAATATAAAACATTGGAGGCTTGATGGTAGAAGGCTCCTTGCTTGCTGGAAAATCATAATTTGAGACAATTCCATCTGCTTTCTTTGAATGTCCACAATGTCTTCAAAGGTATTGTCCTGGACTCTCAACAGCTAACAGACAAACTTGTTGAGCAACCTGGAGGGCTATTAGGCATGTTGCAGTGTCTGTGGGTTCCCCAAAAATTGATCTCTGATAGAATACACAGCTGCAGGCCCATCTACAAAGTGGGATCGATTCAACGAGGTATGTGCACTTTGGTGTTTCCAGTGGGGTTTGCTACACACCTAGGAGTCACAATGTCTACATGTTTCTCAAAGTCCAATGCCGCAATTTCTGATCTGCATGCTGTCATTGGGCTTGTGTAAATAGGGGCTGTTTGCCTCATAGTATAATTCCACTAAGAGGATTTGCTTGAGAGGGTTTTTCGTGCCTTGAGACATAATAGCGGAAAGAACTTACAGGGAGAGACTTTGAAGCAGGGTCCAAAAGTGAAATGGCATTTGATGAGCGTGAACTAGTCACCATTGCTGCTGTTGTCATGGGTACAACCGACTCTGGTTTTGACAGGGAGGTAATGTTTGCGTCCTTCATAATGTTAGCTGGGAGAAGACTGGACACTGGAAACATAGGAAGCTTTTGTGTCTGTAAACAAGTAGGTGTGTAAAACAACTCTTCATTGTTCATTTGTTCATAATTCCTTTCTTCTTCCTTTGCCTTAGCTAGACTTGTCTTGAGCTCCAATTGTTCCTCGGCCATTTTCAATGCCCGCTTTCCCTTCAGAAAAGCTGCTTCAACTTCTAAGGCTGCAAACCTAGTCTTGGCAAATTTGATCATCCAGAGTGACTAGACTTTCCTCAGGGATGAGACTGGTTGGAAGCAGCAGAATTTAAATCTGCAGACTGAAGTTCTTTGCCTTAGACAAATATTCATAGACAGACTGCTTAAAGTTAAATACATCTCCATTGTGAACTTCATACCAAGAATTAGCACTGGCAGTATCCGATTCATTCTCTAAAACTTTGAGGACATTATCCTGAGCAACTTGTAGCTTCACAAGTAAATTGTTTAGACCTTCCATTTCAAATGACACAAAGTCAATTTTGTTAAAATCAGCGGGAAGAGGCTGCATTTTGTTTATCTGCCGAGTCATGTGGTGAAAAGCAAAATTTCTACGATCTTGTAACCTTTGTAGTTCGTACTGTCTACCTTTATCTGGGTGGAATTTTCTTCCTTGTACCCAATTCTAACTTCTCAGCTCCACTGAGAAGTTAGAATTGCTTTTTTAACTACCACCACTGTTTTTTTACTTTGTTTTAAACATGGTGTCACAACCGGTCTGAAATCCAGTCTCCACTTTTTGTCACATCAACATAACCCAGCTACTCACAATCATTCAAGCTTCAACACGGCTACTCGTAATCATTGAAGCTTTGACACAGCTACTTCAGCAACAATTCAGTGCCACGATGCCGTCTGACACTCTGCGCCATTTCAAAGCGTGACAAACCCATCATTTTATTTACAAGCCATGCGATCAAATTGCAACCACTATCGTCTCTGGGAAACCCAGTTCCATGACTACTGTTGACTTGAAGGTTACAGAAACTCTGCTGAGGACAGATTCACCAAAACTGCAGACCACTACATCTCTGCAAAACGACCCTTCGAACTAGTGGTCCTTTGTAGTGCGATCCCCACCGCTGAATGGAACAGATGTAACCGCATCCAAAATACTGGCGGATGACACTGGAAAGCCCTGGATTTGGCTTCAAAAATCAAAGAGCACTACATTGCTGCCAGCACTTTAAGGCAAGTCAAACAGACAAAACCTCTATTTCAACATGCGAAACCACAGTACGCATTGCCACCAGATGCTGTTCTTTTGGCCGATGAGTTCATGAGAGCGAAATTTCTTTTCGGTCTCAATGAGTCCTTCAGCTCTTTTTGAGAAGATATATTTTACAGAGATGGTCAACGGAAACCTGAGGACCGACAATTTACCTTGGCTTTTGTAGTGGGCAAGCCATATCATTTGAAGCAGAAGTGCTTCGCCAGCCACCACCCCCCGCCCCTGACAACTGGCCCTAATAATCAAGTCAGCAGCTGGGCCACCTCCAACACCTTCAGATACTTCAGAGCGAGTCTGGCCCGAACCACGATCTTTAACTCTGGAATTCATTTCAAAGAACTGCACCTCTCTCTTCAAGGGGCATGGCTTCCTCAGCCCGCCAGTAGATTTTGACCTGGATCCTAATGTCAAACCTATCCATGCCTCCATTCATCGGCAACTCATCTCAAAATTGGAAGCAGCTGATTAGAGTACCTCAACCAAGGGAATGGATGTCAAACATGGTTGTATGGGGGAGAGGGCCTACCCCACCAAATAGGGAAAGATAAGGACCTGTTCAGACCCCCTCAGACCCTTAATAAGGCCACACAACATCCAAATTATCTAATCCCAAACTTGGACGAGAACCTCCATAAGCTACATGGAATGAAATACATCGGTCGTAGACGTCAAAGAAGCCTTTCAAAACATTCCCCTGACATTACAATTATCCTTGATGACCACCATGTTTACACCATGGGGTCGCTACAGACAGACTAGGCTACTATCTGGCATATCCTCTGCATCAGTAGAATGGCAGCGCTGAATCCAAACGGTACTTGAAGATATCCAAGTCATCCGTTTCGTCGATAACATTTTAATACCCAGCTGTGGTACTATTGACTCAGAAGCCAGAATTGACCATGGCTGCAACCTTGTTGCTATGCTTGAGAGATTTGAGCCGCATCATGTAAAGCGGAATGTTAACAAATTGAAATTCCTGGTTCCAAAGGCAACCTTCCTGGGTCACATTATCACTACAGAGGTCTACAACCCAACTCTGTCACTGTCCAAGCCATAGTTAGCATGCCCACCCTAAGTGACAAACAAGCAGTTTCCAGGTTCCTAGGGGCAATCAACTACCTCAGCAAATTCTGTCTACAGCTTAGCAGCATCACCCAACCTCTACAGAACCAAACCGAAGAGGACATACCATTCTTGTGGTCAATACAACACTAACAAGCATTTGATGAAGCAAAAGGCCTATCACCTCTGCTCCATGCCTGGCATACCACTACGTCAAAGCAC
Organism: Orbicella faveolata; assembly: GCF_042242905.1. Taxonomy (NCBI): domain Eukaryota; kingdom Metazoa; phylum Cnidaria; class Anthozoa; order Scleractinia; family Merulinidae; genus Orbicella; species Orbicella faveolata. The sequence goes on from NW_028301569.1 coordinate 4,283,019, forward strand.
CGGTGGTCCTTCAAGTGGACAACTCCGACTACAGTCTAAGAGCAGCTCTCTTTCAGCCTAGCAAACAACACAGTAACAGCACTCCTGACAAATCTTCCTTACAACCCTTCCCATATAGCTCCAAAAGCCTTACCCCAACCAAAGAGCAGTATGCGCAAATCGAAAAAGAGTGCCTTGCCATGATTGAAGCCTTCAACTGATTTTTCCAAGGCTTCTGGGGAAATCAAAGATGACAGTGCATACCGATCACCAACTTCTTAAGTCAATCTTCCAGAAGGATCTCACCTCGGTACCTAAACGCTTGCAGAAGATGATGCTTTTCCTACAGCATTACAACTTTGTGGTGGTTTACAGAAAGGGTCCCTCACTTAGCAGACACCCTGTCTAGAGCCCCATATCAAGACGAGGCCACCAATCCCTCTCTACCAAAACCTTCCATGTTTTCCATCTACATCTTGTTCACATGGACCCCACCTCACCGTCCAAAAGGATCCTTACTGGCACTACATGCAAGCTACTATGCAAGGCCACAGCATCCTGCCCAGACATGAAACTTCTAGAGCATCACTTCCTTCATGGTTGGTCACCCTCTCAAGAACATCTACCCCTTCAGCCTCAAGCATTCTGGCATTTTTGTGAAGAACTTGCTGTTGCAGATGGTATCCTTCTCAAGTCTACTTGTGCTATTGTCCCTTTCGCATGTTCGGTCTCACAGAGACAAGACATGCTGAACAAAATTTACCATTCCCATGGAGGAGGCGAATACTACCTTCTGTTCACTCAAGATGCCATTTTCTGGCCAAGCATGTCTAAAAACATTGATAAAGTGGGCCCACTGATAAACACTCAATCCACTCCCAATATCAGGCTTACCAAAGCCGACTTTGCCAGCCGTTGCATACCACTGTGCTGTCTCACAGATAATGGCCTTCAGTTCATCTTGAACAAATAAAAGGAATTTTCCCAAACCTATGGCTTTGAACACATTACCTCATCTCACTATCTACTGGTCTTGCAGCTATGGCAAAGCTGAGGCAGTAGTCAGTGATGCCAAATCCACTCTTAAAAAGTCAGATGACATCTATTTGGCCCTCCTCAATATATGAAACACTACCCCTTTTGGCCACTCCTTTTCACCAGCACAATGGTAAATGGGCAGATGTACTCACTCCACATTACCACTCTCCGAAGACCTCCTCAAACCCTCTCCTGCAGAACCTTGGATAGTGTGCTCTGAGATCACTCTACAAAATGACAAATACACCCAACCTCCTCTGAAGCTGCTACCCATGTCAACGTTTGAGATGGGTAGTAGCATATATCGGAGAAATTGAAATTTCTTCTCTCAGAAAAGTATGTAAATTATTGCTTGTCACTGTCATCTTGGAAGAAGCGGGCATCCTTACTGATGTATGCAAATGTTATCCAGATCAGTTACATTTACATGTAACACGTGCTTAAAAATGTATTGTATGAATTAAAAGACATCTCGTCCTAGATATTCTTTTGACACACCGTAAAAAAAACTCTCTAAACTGTCTAGTAAACCTGTCAATTGGCACTAAAAATATATTTTGCCAAAATTAGCCTCATCAGTTGTACGCCATATTAGATTCCGTAAAAAGCTGCCATGAAACACAATTGCTGTAGATACACAGTCACAGAATGTCCTTCATGTTCTGTCATGTGAGACCACTGCATGAGGAATGCAGAAAAAGTTCCATTTGCTTTTGGAATTCATCAATGAATTTTCTAGTACTTTGTCATAATGCCCTCACTGATCTGGCTAGTCACGGTGTCATTTGAAAAAACATTGGTTACGTTCATCTTGAATTTCTGAATTTTTTATTCGTGCTTCACCCTGCAATGTTTCCATAGGGCCGATTGCTCTTACTTATTTTCAAGTGACTTCAGGTGTTCTGTTCCTCTGGTATAGGAACTTGCCACGGTGCATTTAATTTTGTACGTCGCACCATGTCTATCACACGGTCCTCCCCTATCCACCTTACAAACCAGACAGTTCTCCCTTTCACATTGGCGGGGTTTGAATGGACAGCAGCTTTCTTGACAACTTAAATCTTGAAACCTTGCTGTTTAACCTCTAGCTGGTACTTCCTTTGTGGATGAGATCCTGTTTTTGGCCAGTACAAAGATGACTGTCTCGTCTCCAGCTCTTTAGCACCAGTTGTTTTTCTTTGCCGTTTTTTCTTCTCTTGCTCTTTCTTTCTCCACTTGCTGGGTCTGTGTAATGGTCGTTCTCTTTTCTTATTACCCTCCTGTCTTCAGGGCAGAATCTTCAACCTTGTTCTGAATTTCTTGCTGCATCTTGATCGAGTGTTGCATCCGTAACACTACATTCTAGTACAGGGTATAGTGACAAAGGCTGACATAAAGACCAATGCGTTCCCAGTGTTCTTTCTGTCCCTGTCCTCCCTCACCTACTGCCTATTCCCTTAGGAAGCCTCTGAAGCAAAGAGTTCTAAAGCAAAGGGTTTAATTTAATTTTGATATCAAAAGAGTGTACCTTAATTTGTTAAACTAATTGTAAAAACTGTTTAAGGCAGTAATAGTGTCATTCTGATGCCAGCAACATAATCAGGTGTATTTTCACCTGTGGTTAGTCATGTGGATACTTTTGTAGATACTTTGAGACTTGAGTCTGAACTGCGTGATTTGTACATTTGTACATTCGTACATAAATAACAATTAATGTGACGAATTAAGGACCAGAAAGTACAATAAGATTGCAATACTATTTATCTAGGCGTAGTCAATCAATAAACTGATAACTGATCGAAAATAGATGAAGAAAAAAAAGTTGTGAGTTATCAATGATTGATTCATCGATTGGCATCAGTACTGTTATCAATTGTTTTCGGAAATTATTTTTTGTCCTTTTACAATTTACAGTGATAAAATCACGTAGGGGCCAAACCACCCCCCTAATGTTTAATGAAGGCTATATTTGCTTGGTTTATATATTTCTGAACCAAGTTTGGCAGATGAGCTTTCTTTGTTCTCCAGTTTTTTTGAATTTGGAAGTTGTGACAAAATGTCAGATTATGACGTCATAATTGATGACGTCACCAAAACGTGCTATAATTTTTTGTAAAATCTGATAAAAAAATTATTTCATTGGAAAGGCCTTGACCTTAGGAGATGATTATTTTTTGAGATATGGTAAATTAAATATTTTTTTGTTGTCCCCCCCCCCCGGGATTTGCTTAGTCATACTGTCCTTCTTAATTCAGTCTGGCTTAAGTCATCTGGCACATCACATGTGCAACATAGCTGCATTTGCTGGAACAAAATTACGGCTCCAATTTGGGGATTTTTCTCAAGGGGGGACCCCATATTTTGCAGAGTTATTTTTAATATTTAAAAATGCCATATTTCATTCGATTTTTGTGATGTGGACAAATTTTTTTCAGGTTTCAACTCCGCTTGATGTGCTCTTTCGAACAGATTGTAAAAAATATGCATATTAAAAACTTCAAAAGTGGCAAAAAACATGAGGTCATCACTGTGACGTCACAACTTTGACATTAACTGACATTTTTCACGTAAATATAATTGGCAATAGGTCTCCTGCTTATCTGCCAAGTGTGGTGTAGAAAGAGGCAATACTTTTTAAGTAATGCGAAATAATGTGAAATACCCAAGAACTGACGAAACATTTGGGGGTGGTTTGGCCCCTACGTGAATGTTTGACAAAATTTTGTCTATAATGCTTTTATTGACTCAGTCAATTTATCATAGCCAGCACATGTTTTACGATTATCGACAAAAATTAATAACAAGAATGGAAAAAAAACTGGCACAAACATTTTGGGCTTTACATCTTTCTTTGCTAGTTTACAGGGCCAGAAGAAGCTCAACCCAGAGTAGCAGTGTACAATCCTCCAGTCTCATTGTAGCGTCGGTACTAAGAGGGGGCAAAATAAACAACAGAGTGAGTGTTCTAGTGATTTCAATTATTTGCATTACGAAACAAACTTAAGACTAGATCTCAGATCAGGCCAAAAGGAAAATGTAATACAGTAGAATACTGAAGATGAACGTCCCGTGTTTTTCCAGGTATTATTTTACATCCAATAGTAAAGCCATTTTTGAATAGTCTGGATGGTTATTGTCAATTTGTTTTTAATCGATAATGATCGATTTTCTTAAAGAAAAGTATTAACGACTGTTATCGATTTTTGCCAATCAATGGCAATTGATAGTTAAAGAATTTTTTCTATGAATGCGATTGCTATCGATTGCTGATAGTAGTCGGTGATTGATATCGATTAAATTGATTGATTTGTGGTAACGATTTATATCGATTGACTACGCCTGGTATTTACTAAATGCAACCTTACAACAAGAATTGCAACATTCGCTTTTACAAGCATTAATTGCCATTTTGGTTGGTTCTGCTATATCGATGTTTTGTTGTATTGCTGGTTTGACATTTGTTCTGTATGATAGGAAATGTTGAGGTGCATCAGCTACTGTCTTTTGGCTTTCCTAATGGTTGTCTCATATTCCGTTCCACCAGCAGGTAAGTCCTTACATGCACATTAATTTTAAGACATTGACTTAAGGCATATTTTCTCTTACTGATCAAGTTTAAGGTCCATATGTATACTTAACAATTATTCCATGTGCGTACGTTGGATATGAGTTGTCTATAACCAATGTGATTATCCAGCAAGCATGAATGGAAAAATTGTTTTTAATTGTTAAATTTTATTTGCAAATTATGTATGCTTGTATATATACTTGAAAATTTAATTATATTGGATTCTGGTTTGATTTTACAAAATGACTGGAAGTTGATGTAATGAAAACAACAAAAGGTGGGAAATCACATGACATGCGTGTCATTTGTAAACTTAGTTGAATGAAAATTTTGAAAGCTGAACGAAAATTGCAAGTAAGTAGAAATCAAGGAAAGTCTGTCAAATGAAGGAAATACTACCTTGGTCTTAAAGTTTGAAAAGCGTTCGGGTCTGAGTCATGGAGAAGTGTAAGAATTGTTCTAGTTTTCATATTGCAAGCCATCTTACGTGACCAACAACAAACAGTGTGGACTCCGCAATAATAACAACCCCAGGACCAAATGCAGCCAAGACCCCTGCCCTCAGAGACACCGCTGCAAAACCTGCAATGGAGACCACCCTGCCTTCAGTCATGATGACCCCTCTCCAAAAACTAGAGGCCAGGTTGATAAAAAATCATCAAACTGCTTACGCCTTGCTCTCTATGAAGCCCCAAACACCAGTAAATATTTCCCTTTTAACGGAGCTACTCAGGACCCACTATATCCAGGATTTTGTTACTAAACTTTCCTTTGGGATAAGCTAGGGTTTTCGGGTGGGTTTCCAGTGCAACCATTTCTTCAGAACAGCCAAAACCCTTCCCCCAACTCATCGACAACCCTTACATATTGAAGAAAACCTCGTAGAGGAAGTTGAACTTGGTTGCCTAGCAGACCCCTTCGAATCCCTCCCTTTTCACAATTTTCCAATCGATCCCCTTGAGCTTGTCTCCAAAAAGAACCGCCAAAAGTGGCATAGTTGCTATCTTCCACCTCTCTTACCCCAAAAGGTCCCCAGACAGCCTGAATGCACACATCCCCATTGAAGCTTTTACCCTCCAGTATATATGCATTGATGTTGCCATTTCTCTGGTCCTAGAACATGGTCCAGGCTGTTTTATGAAAAAAAAAAAAAAAAAGAAAAAAAAAAAAAAGGAAACTGACATTCAATCTGCTTTCTTTATTATTCCCGTCCACCCCATGACTGGGAATTACTAGGCATGATCTTGAAAGGTCAGTTTTTTTTTTTGACAAGGTCTTCCCTTTGAGCTGAGAAGTGCCCCCTACCTATTTAACCAATTTTCTTATGCCCTTGAATGGCTAGTCAAAAAATCACCTTAAGATCTCCTCCATCATCCATATAATGGACAATTTCTTCATTTCCAGCCCCCTCCACTCTCTCATTGTGCCACAGCCCTTCGCCAGGTCCTTACTCTGTTCGAGGAGTTAAACATTCTCCTTGCTCCAAAGAAGACCTTCCGTCCCACCAGGTCCTCGAGTTTCTGGGTATAACACTCGACTCTGTCCGTATGGAGATCAGGCTACCAGAAGATAAATTTCACAGTGCCTGCCTTATGCTCATTTCCTGGTCATCTAAAAGAACCTGTTGTCTGCGTGACCTTCAGTCCCTCATTGGAACCTTGAAGCCTGTCGAATTATCTTCTCGGGTCAACCCTTCATGCAATTAGAATTAGAGAAAGGAAAAAAAAATCAAATGAGTTATTTTTGATCAGCAAGGCTAAAGATGTCCATGGCAAACCGTTTTTCGGCTCCATTATTTCTGAATCACAGTAACAACATGATACCGGAAACAATTATTGTTACCGTGAAATCCTAGGGGTTGCAGCACAACAGCATGTAAATGGAAAGTTTACTTTTTTATTATTTTCACCTTAAAAGTCTCCCAGTACATCATGTCCGTAGTTGCAACTATCAGCGGACACAGAAAAAACAGATACAAAAGACAACCAAGGCCTCTGCGATTGCCATGAAGGCTGAAAGGAGTGCTTTTACTCTTCCTGCTTGTATTTGGCTTGTTTTTCCGAAGTGTTAACACTACTAAACGCCATATCCTGATCTAAACGACCAAAACAGCTGATGCTGATGCGTGGCCACGTGTTTTCGTGGATGCAGATGCAGTACATAGCATTGCTCAGCGGTTGACAAAATGAAAATTGAGGCTGCAATGATTTTATTGATCAAGTCATTGAAGATAGCTGTCCAAAAGGGTGGTTTGATCGCAAAAGAAAACTGCAAGACTTTCTCTGTTTTCTGCAAGTTTCAAATGGATAACAGGGGATCAGAATGCAGGGACCCCATGGGAAAATAAGAAATGTTTTTTCTTCTGGTAGAGTCAAACTAAAGTCGTCCAGAGGGGGGGTTTCGGCATTGTTTTGGTCGTCCCTGCGATTTTTTAGTTGTCACGGACAATGGGATGACTGCGAATATGGATCCCTGCTACAGGGGTTTCTTCAAAACCTACGCTTCCAGGGTAGATGGCCCTCTTCTCATCAACTCAACCCTTCCACTGGCATGAGCATCCAATTGGCCGGAGCTCTATCCTATTTGCCTGGCATGCTCTGGGGTCCCCTATGGGCCAACAGGAGAATTTGCTTTCACTCTGGTAATCAAGCAACGGTTGCCATTCTGTCTGCCAAGAGTTCAAAAATTCCCTGGATTATGAATAACATTCGTTTAATCACCTTCCAAACCTTAAAGTTTCATTTTATTTCTACTGCAAAACATGTACCCGAGGTTGACAATAGCATCGCTGATAGTCTTTCTCGCTTCCAAATGCCCCATTTCTGCGTTCTTGCACCCGATGAATCGCCCGTTCATTGTCTGATCCCTCCTTTCCCAACCAATGTTTTACCCTAAAGGCAGCCAATTTCATCTACCAGGCAGTGCTTTCAGTAAGACCCGGCTCCCACCTGAGCTCCGGCGGGTACTCTCTTAGTCTATTCAATGGTTAGTTATTATTGGAAAGATAATAAAAGTGTTAAAAAAAACCAAGCAAATAGTTAATTTATACACTACCCTGTGATTTTAGCACTTTAAAAGCCACAAGTAGTCGTATTTCATTTGCGTATTAAACGTAATGTTGTCGTAAACATCATTGTCACTAAAGGTCACACTCCAGCGCACATTACATGATGTACCTTGTGTTTTAAGAAGTCTCGTTTTCATGCATCGTCAGTTCCATGATGAAGCGGCAGCAGTCCATGCTGTCGTTTCTGTTTGCTTAGTATATATTGAAAAAGCTGAAGACACGTAGTTCTTTTGGATGAACATGAAGACAACCACATAAGGTTTTAATGTAGTATTTCTTGAGTCCTTTAACAAACACACAGTGTGACAAGTAACATTCTATTAGCTTTTAGTAAGGCATACCTAAATCTCAGTAGTATATACACAACTGAAAATAGTGTATAATATGCACGAGACTGCCAACTATACAAAAAAATACTTTTGATAAAAAATACTCTGATAAAAGTAATGAATGCTTGGGTGTTAATAGTTTGCATCAAATCACTGGAAATCGTCTTTCTGAGCTTCCCGATTTCAAAAAAATTTCTCGGGGGGGGGGGGGGTGCATGCCCCCATACCCCCCTAGAGTACAAGGGGCCTTCGGCTCCTTTTCTCAGCTCCGGCGGGTGCTAACAAAAGGTAGACAACTACTTCAAATCTTACTGAAAGCACTGCTACCACTGTTGCAGCCACCATTCGTCGGACACATCCATCAGGCAAATACCAATGTATTCGTTTCTGCTTGCATCTTAAGCTAGTTTCTCCTAATACTCCCTTGTTCCCACCAGTGAGGCTATTCTAATATACTTCCTTCCCCACCTTTCCAATGCAGTTTCTTATGGCACTGTTAAAGTTTATCTGGCAGCTGTGAAAAACTTACATACCGAGTTTGGCTGTCTGCTGGATTGCACCTCCATGCCCCTCCTTTATAAAACACTATGAGGTAAAAAAATGCTTACACACTGCCCCAAAACAGGTTCCTTACCTCATCACCATTTCAGTTCTCCACAGTATTTTCACGAAGTTAATACCATTTCACTCCCAGGAAGTCAACTCTTCCATTTTGTGAGCTGTTTTCACCCCAGCATTTTTTTTTTTTGCGAGGCAGTGAATTCACCTGCAATAGTAGGTTCAACCCGTACGATCACTTATTGAGAGCTGATGCCATTAAATATTGTCTGATTACTGATTCCTATTAAAAACCTGATTGTAAAATTAAAAATACCAGCATTGTAGGCATGATAAGAACACAACTTTTATTTTCAGACTTAAGTGGTAGTCCCGCTAAAAGCGGTCCACTCGACTTCAGTGGAAAGAGTTTGACACATACATAAAAAAGCAATTTGTTATTTTGCAATTCCTTATTTTTGCTTTGCTACGAGCCAAAATTAAACTCTGTGGCCAAAAGAATATTGAACAATGACAAGTAATTGCACCGAAAGCGCTGTATTATTTTTGCAAGCGTAACACTCATGCTCGATCATCTGAATGTGAACTGGCCATTTAAAATGTAAAGAACATTCGGTAGCTAACATGCAGGTGTGCCTAAATGTCATTGACAGGAATTTTATCTTCAGTTGACAGGAAGTTTTAGTTGCGACACTAATATATTTTGAGACTGAATCCCTTGGTGGCTGAAGGAATATTGAACAAATTAACAGGTACGCCGTAGTTAATTTTGCATGATTGTTTATTCGTATTAAGCAAAAATCTATATTAATTTTAGCTAGTTTTTGGTTATACCACACAGTGTTACCTCTTGACTAACAGCTTGTACAGGTGATATTTCCTTAACTTTTGTGGGTCAATTTGTTTTTATCTAAGTTTCATTTTATGGAAGCTTTTAAGTAAAAATAAATAATGTGCACTTTGTTGCTGAAGGAAAAGGTGTTCGTAATTGTTGTCTTGAGCATTTTGATGGGAGTCAGTTTTTATGTCAATAGCCTGTTTTAAGACTAAAACTGAACGGAGCTTTCATTAATTGTGCAGATGAGCTGTGTATTTTAGATTTATTGTTTTCTTTTTCAAAGGGTAATGCCACATATTGGAGGACCTGAAATTTCGTCTTCTAGAAAGGTATGTAAATTACACCTCACTGTTATCCAAGGCATATTATTTTTTGTGCACTTTCACTTCCAAAATGTGAGTCGTTTCTAAAGTTTAGGAACCGCAAGTACATGTCATATAGCAAGCATTTGCAACTAAATATTTTTCCATTATCATAAGAAACATCTATTAGAGCAGGAGGAATTCTTGGTAAATTCAATTTCAATCAAGGGAAAAGTGACTGAACTCTGCTATTTCCAATTGTAAGGGGAAAAGAAAAACGCTTTGAAATAGCGGGGATGCGGGAATTAAATGTGATTTAATTATTAATCAACATAATGGAATGAATTTAATTATTTCCCAAGAGTCAGAAGAGAATACCTTAGGACAAATTTCTTTACAGTAGAAGAATAAAGTAAGATAAGATAAGATAAGATAAGATAAGATAATATAAGATAAGATAAGATAAGATAAGATAAGAACTTTATTAACGTGTCGAAGTCGCTGGCATACAATGTATACTAATTGGGGACACCTACGATGAAAAGCCCAAATGATATAGTTTTACCATGTTCTGAAATCATGATGATGCTCTCTCTCTCTCTCTCTCTCTCTCTCTCTCTCTCTGAACCGGGAACTTCGAAATTGGCAACAGTAAATGTCCGAAAACAGGGCAAATCCAACAAAAATGATTTTAAATCCTAAACATGCAATGGGAATTCGGAAATAGGAGATGTATCAGCTATCTGTAGTTTTCCCACCGGTAGTCTCGTATTCTGTTTCATCAGCAGGTAAGTACAGTACATGTAAGACATAATTTAAGTTTAAATTATTCAATGAATTACCTCTTACTAACTGAGCTCGAGGTGCACTTGTGTACTGTAAGATACAGACCATGTTTATTGCCCTTTGATTTATGGCCCAAGTAAGAAGCACGTAAGCTATGAGCGAAAGAAAAAAAAGGTGGATCCGTAAGTTATTGTACGTCGGGATGGAGAAGACAATATATATTTAGTTATATTCTTTAACCAGATCAGTCTCTTGGCTCACCCTTGGCTTCGGCCCAGCTGGCTCACTCCTCCTGTCTGCACTTTTTTTCACTGTTCTTCTCCATGTGATCGTTGGCCGTCCCACTTTTCCTTCAGGCTGCCACTCCTTTTTCATCCTGCAGTCATTGTTCCCCTCCATTCTCAGCACATGCATTTCCAGTACAGTTCCATGTATTCATCTCCTTTGGAACTCATCACTGATCTTATTCATGCCTGTTATTTAAGATATGGTCATTTTTCCTAAGGTGTTGTGCCCAGCGTATTCTGTTTCCTTCCTTTTGGATCTTTCTCAGGCATATGAATTGGAATCTATCCAGCTTCTCCTCTTCTGTTGCAAGTTCATATTTTGCAGACTTCTTATCCAACTACAGCACTGAACACACCAGCATCTTTCGTTTTCCGTGTTCCTTTTCGAGATCTTCATCAGGTTGAAAAAAGGTTGTCATGCCTTGCTTAGATGTTTCTTGATGCCTTCCGTGACTGCACCATCCAATTATCACAGTTGCGACAGACAAACTCTTCTGCATCGCCCACTTCTTCGTTTCCAATCTTTACTAGGGCTTCTCTCCGTGCAGTTATTCTGGTCACTTTTTACTGCATTCAGCTCCAGTCCTTCTCTTCCTGCAGTGTTTACCACTCGGTCCGTCATGTTCTGTATGTACTCGTAATTTGATAAAACAAGAACTGTGAAATCAGCAAAGTCAAGACACGGCACGAAAAATTGGATTTACTCTAAATTTGATCCTGATTAAAGTCGAGGTCAAATATGATCATAGCTCTGATCCAAACTTTGACGTGCGTCAAATGTATGTCAAAACTGTCATGGCTTTGCCGATACATTTGATTCATGACAAAGCAGAGGGCAAATGTGATGTTAACTTTGACTCCACCTTTGACCCACGTCAAAGGAGGAATCAAATATCTTATGGATTTGCTATACATTTGATCCCTGTTAAAGGTGAGGTCAAACATGTCAATAACTTTGACTTAAGTTTTGACGCGCGTTAAAGGCGTTCAAAGACACCACGGCTTTGCATACCTTTGATCTCTTATGTCAAAGGCGTTCAAAGGCGCCATGGCTTTGTACAACTTTGATCCTACGTCATGTCATGTCAAAGGCGAGGTCAAATATGGCCATATCCTGCGACTCCTCTTTTAACGCCCTAATAGCCTGCGTTTTCGTATTTTTTTCTGTTTTAATGATTAAATGAAAGGTTGCTTTCTTGCCAATGTGTATTTTTTTAATAAAAAAGTTTTCACTTGACCTGGAGGTGGCACAAGAAAACAGCTCGAAAACAGCGGGAAAAACGCGGCTGCCAGCGGCTTCCCGCATTTTTCTGGCCAATCAGAGAGAGACTAAAGGTCGACGAAGTCGGCTGTGAGGAAAGCAGACATTTTTCTTAATTTGGCTTCATTATGGCGGATCTGGTGAAATTTTCATTGTGTTTTGGACCAGGAAAGGTAAGTCCTTGAATTTCGTTCATTTGTTTTCAGTGTTCAGAGAATAACGGGGTCGAAAAAGTAAATTAAACGCAGCAATGGCTACATAAAGGACTAAAGAGCTATGAATTGCGTATATTCATAGTAGGACAGATCCTCGGCGAAAACATTTTGGTCGAAGATTAATTGCACTTGACTGAATCTCAGTTCATCGGCAAAGCTCTTCGTTAAGAAAAGACAAGACTTTATTTTCAATTCACATGTACTTATTTACAAAAGTTGACAAAGGTAATATTTTTTCCTTACTCAGTCAAGTCTTGTGCATTAAATTGAAGTGTCCGTCATAGCATAGATTTTAGCATGGTCAGTGCTTGAAATAAACGTAACTTAATAATTAAGCTTAAACTTAACCCTATCCTCGTATAAATTGTTGTGTACAATGCCTCTGGTAATTTCTGAGCTTAGGCAATTCCCTTGAAAGAAAGCTCATGTAAACGTAAAGAAAATTTGCATTGAAGGAAAAACTCAGTCAGCCATGCATGACAAACCATCTCGACCTGACTTAATTATTATATTAATTATATCATTGAAAGAGTTGTTGACTCTGAAAATTTAATCTATGGATAAGTTTTTGCTTTTGTCTCAAGTTACCATTCTATTGAAAAAAGCTCTGTTTGCTGCCACAGTTGAAATTTTGATGATGTTTGTTCATTGATGTTGATAAATGACTTCAGTGATGTGAATTTAACAAATCGAATGTGGTTTAGCGTGGTCTGCACTCTTATTGACAATGATACGCATCATCACAGTGACCAAAATGTTGTGGACTCGTGAAACACAGCCGAGTGAGTCCACAACAAATTTTGACCACTGTGATGACAATCAGTTTGCGAGATCAGTAGCAACTGTAGTAAAAATATGTTTTGATATTTGTTGTATCAGGCTTATGGATCAGTCATTTGGAACTCCACTATCTCCTGGCCACCCCCACCCCCCTGCCACGAACTTGCCAGGCATTTGACATTTTGAACTGTCTCCTGGGCTAAGAATGGTGTCATACCAGGTGATCAAATGCACCTACCCTGTGACATTTGCAAAACTGAGTAATAGAAATGTAGATTGAGTGTCAATGGAGTGTCGATTGAGTGTCGATCAGGTGTTGATCGAGTGTCAATTGAGAGTATTCATCAAAGGTATTGATCGACACTCGACCATGGATGTCTTTAGTACACATAATCCAGCTTATCTTTAGTGGGTGAAATTGTTACAATGTTTGATAAAAATCAAACTTGCCATTAGTTGCAAATTAAAAAAACTGACCTCATAATAATATTATTATGTGACCTCTCTGGACAGTACCAATAGTTTTAGAGTTTCATGTCTTGGTCTTTTGAGCAGTAGACAATTAAATGCCAATTAAAAACTGACTAGTGGAAATTTGCTTATGAATGTTGTTTTTATCCTTCAGCTAGCCATTCTAGGAGAACTGAAGATATTAACAGAATAAATTGGGAGAGGATACAATATGCAACTCTGTAGTTCATATTCAACTCAGATGCAGTTTAATCAGGCAGTGCTCCAAAGTGTGCAAACATCACAGCATTTTGGTGAGTAAACGGCTGGAATATTCATTTTGTTATTTCTATATTTTGTAGCATAGACCATCTTATAACTTCTTCAGCCACAACTTTTTATATCTTTTTTCCAGCAAAGAAAGTATATAAATAGATTTAAAAAACCTGGCTATAATTTATTAATATTATTTTAATTGATCATTTTTATTATAGTCTCATCACTCTGTGACAAAAAGTTGTTTCTTTTTGGTTCATTTAAGGACATTGAGTGAGGAAATGTTGTCTTTCTTATGGGACAAATACATCAACTGGCTCACCTGGACGAAAATTAAGAAATTAAAATGTTGTTGAAAACATGCAAGGGATGGGAATCTTTTTGATAAATGAATCAAAGTTTGCAACCCAGTCTCAGGAAATGTTGGTTTTTGATTGGTAAAAGCTGAGTTTTGCATCTAAATTTTGGGTGGTTGTCTGCAATATCAACTGTTTTGGTTTGGCCGTCAGGTTTCCAAACCAATTTTTTTCAAGCAAAATTAATAATATGATTAATTCATAACTATTGATGGGATCAGTAGAGAATTTAAGGTGTTGAGGATTTGATAATAACTTAGTAAAAATAATTGACAAAGACCTTCATTTGCTTTACTCAATTTAAAATTTTCTTGGCAAATTTGTCTGGATAATGGCCATTTCCCTCTATGAGATGCGGCTGCTGGGAGTCATAGTGGTTGTATTCATCATCTTGCACTGGATTTTTGTTTCAATGAATGCAACAGCTATGCGATTCCATGCAGGCATGTCTCGTGTTAAATTATTTAATTTCAGGATTTTTTTTCAGTGGAAAAAAAGTGTACAAGTAGTTGCTAACTGTTGATACGTTTATATGCTCCTTTTCACATATGATCTTCAAGGAAAATAAGGAAAAAGATAACACTACTGATCATGAAGAGATCTGTGGAAATTACACAGGAACAGCCATATTCCCAAAGGTGTGTGTATTCCTCATTTCTTGTCACAGTTTATGTCAGATTTGTTGGTTTTTTAGATTGCTATTTTGCAACCATAAAAGATCTTTGTTGTGAGATGTCTGTAAAAGACAGGCAGACAGATGGACTGGTAAACTGGCTTTAAGCTTTTTGTTTATTTGTGCCAAGCTGTGCACTTTTAAAATGACCCCAAGTCTTTATTCTCTTATGAAATTCTAGCTGGGGATAAGCCCTTGTTCAGCCGGTGAAATTAGCTTGTTAAACTGGCTCTTAATGACATATCTGTGTGACCAAATCTCTAAGTAGAATGGAGAGAAATACAAAAAAAAAAAGGCTACCAATTGAGTTCCCTCTTCTATCCTTGACTCATGCATTTCTCTGAAAAGTGTTATGTACTCTGATGAAAATATTTGTCCACAGACAGTACCAGTTCCCAGATTAGCAAACAGTTTTCTTAGAGCAAAGCTCAAGGAAAACCATGAGCTTTTGAGGAGCACATAATGCCAAAGACATATATCCTTACATATTTTTAAAGTCAAAATATGGAGCTATTGTGTTAATTATCCTCAGTCAAGTACATTACGCAACACACTGGATCTTTTGAAAATGAGGAAAATTACTCATATTTTGCCCGGTTTTACCTGGGGCATATTCGGTCACGTGATGCGTTTAGACCAACCACGTGAGCGAAAATATGTTTATGTACTACAGACAAGACTATTTTCACCGTTCTTTTGTTAGTGGACTGAGTTTAAGATTAAAATTCCAAATCTGCGGTAACATTAAATACATATTTGCTATTGACAGAAGCACAAACCATTCGGAGGAGGAGTAATGATCTCATTGGTCACGTTTTATTAATGTGATATTAGCAAAAACCATGGGTTAACTTTAAGGAATAGAATGCCAAGATTCACCCTTAATATTCATTTCCAACGTTTTTGTCTGTTTGCTTCTGTTTAGACAAATACGGACAAGCAATGGTTGACAGGATGGACTTATCCAGTGAAGATGCATTGATTAATTTCGTCAACGCCTTAGACTTTGTCAAAATGTGTCTTCCCTAGATAGCATGGGGATTCAGTTGGTATTGACCCCAACAAGGCAGTTTAACCACTTTGATGAGAAAGAAGTGGAAAACACTGTATTCCATTTCACTTATAATGCAAGAATTAGCAAGTGCAAGCAGCAGAAAAGGAGAATTGCCAAAACATTAGGGGTTCCATGCAACGGACTGTACGTTCCATCTGGAAAGGAGGCTTTTACACTAGTTGACTTTTGTGCAAAGTTTGCCATATCTTTCCCGAAATATTGCAGTTATCCTCTCTATTGTCTAGTCTGGTCTAGTAAATTTAAGGAACTGAGAATTTAGCCACAGTACTTCAATGTTAGATAAATGCGCCTTATACCATGGAAAATTTGTTGACTGTTGTTTTCACGATAGATAGAACAATGTTTTCCTCGTGATCAGTCGCATTACGTGTAGTTTGAAACCAAGCCTGTAACGTGGCTTTTTGAAATCTGAAGCCCAATACATTTGTGTAAGGTGCTTGAGGGTATTTACTCTTGATAAAAACGGGGAAAAAAAAATTAAAACTGAGATAAATTAAGTTGAGTATATTTATTTTCCTAAAATCAGGTGCAATGATCTTTCCGGGCCGCTTTTCCGTTAACATTTGTCAAGAGTTTTGGTACAAAATAACCTTATGAAAGTTGACATAATCTTCAAAACTTGTCAGACATAAAACCAGAGTACGGATATGATTGCATCCTTCGTATGCGGTGCTACAAAGCTAGTGTAGCAAGCAGAAAAATGCGTATAAGATGTGGATCGCGCGAAACGTGATAAACGGTCGCGAATCGCGAAAGAGGAGCGCGAGCGACAAGTTCGGGCGAGACACGCGAGCGCGGAACGCGCGGAGCATCTTTGACAAACCTTTGGCCTGCGTCACAGCCATCTTCGACCACGTCTTTAGCAAACCTTTGACTTGAATCGCAGACAAATTTGATTACACTTTTGACCCGCCTTTGACAGTACGCAAAGGCGCATCAAAGGATCACCTTTAACCCTATAAACACAGGCGTTCACAGGTGAGTAAAAACGGCCTTTCACGCCTTTGATTTGGTGGTAAAGGTTTATTCACAGATGATCTTTAATTCGCGTCACAGATCGTCAAAAGCGTGCAAAGGCGACCTTTACAAAACCTTTAACAACACATTTGACGCGCGGTAAAGGCGATTTTTCGTGCCGTGAGAGTAGTTGTGGAGTTGCATCTAACGTCATTTCTCTGCCCTACTGTTGTCCTCCCATCACCCAGTCGACAGCGAGCATTAACAGGAGCCCTGACACGACACAACCTTGATTAACACCGGTGGTGATCTTGAACCATCTTGTCTACGTTCTTCCTCATTTAGTACTGAGCATTTAAAGCCATTGCAGATGTTCCTCCCCACAGTTCGTCACGGTGTATTGAGTCGAAGGCTTTTCAAAGTTAACGAAATGTATTTATAATGTCGCCGGCCACTCCTTTGCCTGTTCCATGGTGTTGCGAAGGAGAAATATTTGTTCGAATGTGCTCTACTTATTCTGCGGTAAACCAGCTTGGTCCTTCAACAGGGCACCATCCACTCCGTTTTGGATCCTCTGAATGATGATTTTCTCATTACTCCGCTGTCTGCAGGTAGCAGTGTCAAGTCATGCTAGTTGTAACACTCCTTCAGGTCTCCATTTTTAGGCAGCTTAACTATCAGACCTTTTCCCGTTTTCCAAAAATTCTCAATCCGCATCCCAGATTGTTTCGTCCACTGAAAGAAAAGACTTAAAGCTGTACATTCTTTTCATGCCATATCCTTTTAAACAGTCTTATCAATTCTTTCACTGCCACATTGCTGTCTGTTTTGTGCAACTCTGCTTGGATCTCATCAACTCCAGGTGATTTTCGGCTCTTTGTCTTTTCAGTACTTGCCTCACCTCTGCATCTCTTATCTTGGCAGTGTCCATCTAGCCAATTTCATCTGTCTTCATTTCGTGTTCCTCAGTCAGGTTCGTTGGAGCCTCTTTGATTAGTGCCTCTTCAAAGTAGAAGTCCATCTTTCAAGTCGAGAATCCTGGTCTTTTATTATCCGACCTTTTTTGTTCTTGACTGCTGCAATTTGCTATTTCTGAGACTTTTACCACTGTAAGATGATGAGTTAATTATGTCAAAAATGTAAAAAAAAATTAAAAAAAAAAAATGGGTGGTCACCGACTTCGTTTGGAGAGAAGATGCTCGGAAAATCACCCAAAATATGAAAAAATCGGGCTTCGTTAGCCAATAAGGCCACAGTGTCTGCAAGCCCAAAAATATTGCAATTAGATCTTTGAAGTGAAATGTTCTCTGCCAAATATTGTTTAAGTGGGACCAATTAAGGGAATTTAGTCAACTGGTGAGGTTTCTTAAGGAACAAGTTCGCATTTAGCGACCATAGTTTCACGCGCTTTGCAGCCGCAATATGGCAGGATTCGATGTCCCGTGGACAGAAAACTTGAATTTATTTTAACTTCCCACATTGATTTTTTGTTCGTTTTTGGACAATGTGGAAATAATTGTAAATAAAATCTGTTTCTGGAAAGAAAAGTAGGGGTCACCCAACGTCCAAGATCGTTAAATCCAGGCAAAGCTATTGCAATGGTCATCTGCCCCATCATTGCTCATTTTATTACTTACTGGCGCGCGCTCTCATGCATTCCGTGGCATTCGAATTTGCGTGGCAGTAAAGATGCGCAGAAACAATTAGCGCGAACGTCCTTCACGTAAAGTACCTACTTGGTTTTGTCTTTCTTGTTATCTATTACCAATAAACTGTTATTTTCTGTTGTTAATTAATTTTAATCTTTTTCTTTCATATGGATGTTGGGGAACAAATTAGCTGGTAAGTATCATTCTTTTTGCTTTCCAATTCATCAGATCAATTTCTTTTGCACAAGAGAACTTAATAACGAGTCACATAGTAGTCTTGGGTTTCTTTTTTCCGTAATAAATTTCTCAAAAGGACCAAAATATTTTTTTTTAAGTAAAAACTATATCAAGTCTAAAAAAACACAGTAAAGTTGTAATTTCTGTTCACAATAGATATTTACTTCCCGTTTATAATTGATTTTTATCTTTTCCATTTTGTTGTCGATGTTAGGGAGCAAATCAGCTTGTAAGTAGAAATAATTCTGTTTACTTTTCAATTTATCACATCAATTTCTTAATGTAAAGTTACTTACCCGTCGACTAAATATTATTTTGAATCTAAAATAACACAACAAAATACTAATTCCTGTTAACAATAAAATAAAAACTCCTGTTTATAATTGATTTTCATCTTTTTCTTTCATATGGATGTTAGCGAACAAATTAGCTGGTAAGTATCATTCTTTTTCATTTCCAATTCATCAGATCAATTTCTTTTGAACAAGAGTACTTAATAGAGAGTCACATAGTAGTCTTGTTTTTTTTTTTTTTTTTTTTCTGTTTCTTATTTTTGTGATTCATTTCTTATGGGGAATAGAATATAGATTCCTTTTAATAATTGAACTTCATCTTTTCCATTTTACTGTCGATGTTGGGGAACAAATCAGTTTGTAAGTATCATTCTTTTTTTTCTTTTCAATTGATCACATCAATTTCTTTTGATCCAATGTACTTAGTGCAAAGTTATTTAGTAGTCTTGTGTTCCTTTTTCTTTAATAAATTCCTTAAAAGGTAGAAAATATTATCTTTCAGTTAGAAACTATTTTGAATCCTAAGTAACAAAATAGAATATATTAAATGTGGCTAAATATCATTAAGGCAAAGTTAGACTCACACCAATGCATTCAGCAGTCTTCCCCTCAATGGCACGTGACCTGCGGGCAGCCCTGAGGGGATTCGTAGGGCTCTTGCGTTTCATTACACTACATGTGCAGTTCACTTAGCTGATCCTTGCAGTTCATTTCTCAGCTCATTCTAGCGAATCCTTGAAGATTCTTGCTTCCTCTCCTCCCTCCCTCTTGGTCTGCTGGTTTCTCAGTAAGTATTCGGTCAGGTACGTTATTTCCACTGGTATCTTCCAGTGTGACGGTGCCAATTAGCAGCCACTTTTTGCGGTAGTCCCCACTTCCAGGGTTGTCATGAATAACGTCTGTATAATGCTATAGGCATCAGTCCCAAAGCTTATCTATTTGTGCTAACGGCTATTTCCTAACGTGTATTATCGTTGGCCTCACGGTGTAGTCACTTGAGATGTAGATCGCGACGTTTCAACTTCTTACTGCTAGTCCTATTCAGGCGATGAGGTCGACTGATTGCACGGCACCATTTATACCACGAAGGTCAGCTGTGATTGGTGCATTTCGATCCTCCCATTGTTCCATTGTTCCGGCGAGTAACTGTTCTCTCAGCGGGTCGCTGTTGTACCGTTCTCCTGTTGTTGTGTATTTTGATAGTGGGTATCCATGCTTCGGAAATTTCAATTCCACTAACCCTGTTGATGTTATTAGGGTGAAGTCTTAAGTGGATAGCTTCCCTGACCGCACTTGTGTACCAGTGAGGATCTCGATCAATAAACTTGACTCTACCAAATCGGATAGTGGCCGGTCTCGTGGGCGTGTTCAGAAACGGCTGAAGTCTGGGCACGGGCGAATCGTATATCCCTGTCGTGTTCTTTGATCCTCTCCTGCATAGGTCTCCCTGTTTTCCCGATGTAAGACTTTGCCGCACTCGAAGGGAACAAAGTATCAATGAGAAGATTGAAATGTACCAATCACAGTCATTAGTTTTAGTTCATCACATCAGTTTCGTTTGAGCCAGTGTAGTTAATGTTAAGTTACTTAGGTTACTTGTGTCTTCTCACGAGGAAAATTAAACACTATTTTTAATCTTAAATAATACCATTGAATTTTTTATTGTTTTTAATGAGTTTTTTTTCTCCATTTTATCGTCGATGTTGGGGAACTAATCAGACAGTAAGTACCATTCTCTTTACCTTTCAATTCATCAGATGAATTTTTTTATTAATGTTGAGTCTGAAATATACAATAAAATTAATGACTGTTAATAATTAAGTATTGATTCCTCTTAATAAGTGAGTTTCCTCTTTTTTGTTTCATGTCAAATCAGTTCATAGGTGTCGTATTACTTTTACCCATTTCATCACATTGCTTTCTTGTAAACCAATCTATTTCATGTGAAGTTTCCTAGACAGTGCTCTGGTGTTCCTTTTTCTTGAATTAATTTGTTAAAATAGGAAAAATATATTATCTTTCAATCAAAAGCATATCATGGTGATATGCTTCTGCTTTCAATTAAATACTATTATGAAACTGAAATATGACTGTCACGGTAAAATATGAATTCCTGTTAATTATTCATTTTCATGTTTTTAATTTATTGTCAATGGTGTGGAACAGATTAGCTTGTATTACTTTTTTTTAGTTCATCGCATCAATTTCTTTTGAACCAACTCACCTAAAATACAGTTTGCTAGTCGTTTTGTGTTTTTTTCTTAATACATTTCTTAAAAGGAAAAAATATATATTATCTCTTATTTAAAAAAATTTTTTGAATCTGTAATAATACAATAAAATTATATATAAAATACAATATTAATTCCTATCAACAATAAAATATTATTAAATGTAAAGAATTAATTCTCATCTTTTCCTTTCCATGTGTTTGTTGGGGATCAAATCAGACTGTAAGTATTATTCGTTTTTTTCAATTCATCACAACAATTTTGCTTTGAACCAATTTACTTAATGTAAAGTTGCCTAATGGTCTTTTTTTTCTTTTATAAATTTCCTCAAAGGAATATAATATTGTTTTTCATGTTAAAACCGTTTTGAATCTTAAATAACACTATGAAATATTCATTCCTATTAGCAATAAAATATTAATTTGAGCAATATTTATGTCTTCCTTTCCATGTGCTTGTTGGGGAACAAAATTAGGTTGTAAGTATTATTCTTTTTACCTCTTAACTCATCAATTTACATCAATTCCTTTTAAATTAATCTACCTAATGTTAAGTTACCTGGTTGTCTTGTGCTTCTACCTTTACTAAATTTCTTAAAAGGTGGAAAATATTTTCTTTCAATTAAAAGGCAACTATTTTCAATCTGAAATTAATAACACAATAAAATATCACTTTCTTTTTAGAATAAATTCGAAAAACATTTTAGGAAGAAAATTAACGAAATTAAAGCAACATGACGTTTCTTGATCACTCTCAAATAAATAAATAAATCAAAAGTAACTGCAAAGCACACTTATAAAAAATAGGAGGAGAGGAAATAATTAATAATAATAATAATTACCGTAATAATTCCCCTAAGCGACCACCCAAAATGTCAAACCAAGGTGCTCGCTTACGGGAGGTGGTCGCTTGCGAGAGCTTAGACAATATTGGGTCAAAATATGGCTCATTAGCATATGGTAACTGCGAACACTTACCCCATGTTTTTAATTGTTTTATTCATGTCACAAGTCGGTTTTGAGAAAAAAATCCGTTACTTCTCATTGCGATATTTCCGTCTCTTGTACTAGCCAGGATCACGATAATGTCACAGCACATTACTATCCAATTTGCGCTTTACTCTGTCAAGTGGTCGCTTACGAGAGATTAAAAACAATATTAAATTTTAAACCTTTAGTTCTGAAAGTGGTCGCGTCGCCTACGAGAATCGGTCGCTTATAAGCTGTTTCAAATATAGTGATTTGGCTTGCAAACTTTTGGTATTTCCACTCTATTTTCATTTTAAAACAACGTATGTTTCAGGACTGCCGTCGGGAAACATCAGAACTCTCGGAAAAACAAAACTAACTAGTTTCCTGAGGGAGCATACATTAAGTGCCTTGTAATATATTTAGACTTTCCCTTAAACAATCATGCACATAGCAAAAACAAACAAACAAAGATGGCACAATTTCTTTATTTACAATCGTCAATACTGCTGAATGAAAAAGTCTTAACTTAATTACCAATGTCTCAAAGTACATGAAAAAGTAAAATATGCTTTTATAACCTCAATAACGAATACAAAATCATTTGGAATTGCAAAAATCGATGGTAACATTTTGCTTCAGAAAATGTTCCTGCGTAAAAGTTTACAGTCTCCTGGCTATCGATGCGAAATTCTGCATAGTTACAGGGGAGTTTGGCACTGTGTTTCTGTCAAGGGAATTTTCACTTGTTTGCTCATGCATCGCCACAATTGCATTGCTAGCTCACTAAAGATTTTCAGCAGAACAGGCACTACTGAGAGCATGGGAGATTTCTTTCTGCTTAACCTCCGAAAGACGCCTGGAGTAAGAGCGAATGCAGCTCTCATATTTGTGTCCTGAAACATGCATTACGTGGCGAGCCTCACAATTTCACTCATCCAAGAGCGACACGGCCCTTGCCCTAATACAGTGATTAGTATTCTTTTTTGAAAGTTTCAGCTCTTTAGAAATTGAACTCATGAAAGTTCCAAGTGTATTTTTCCCGCGGGGCACATTACAACACCAGACTTCATCAGAATGGCTAAAATTTTCCGTCGCTCGCTACTTTTGCCACAAGCATGACAGTGCTGGATTTAGCTTAGACAGATAAAGTTCAGAAGTTTTAACTGGACAGTAGGGACTCCCAGGGGAATAATTGTTAAGTGGTGTTCAAAGTTCAGAAATCGGCTGAGGTGGTTCGCAGGGAACTCAGGTAACTTGGAAAGAACATTAATCAACAAATTTCCTACAACAAATTTGCTTACAAATTTGCTTACAAATTTCTTTACAGGAAAGAAATTCTTTCAGTTAAAAACTTCTTAATCAAGAATTAAAACAATAAAATATTACTTCCTATTAATAATAAGACATTAATTCCTGTTAATATATCTTTTCTTCTTTTCCATTTTATCATCAATGTTGGGGAACAAATCAGCTCGTAAGTATCATTCTTTTTACTTTCCGATTAATCACATCAATTTCTTTCAAACAATTTTACTTCATTTCCATTACACTGTACCCAATTAATTGATTTTCATTTTTTTCCACTATGTTTTCGATATTGGGGAACAAATTAGCTCGTAAGTATTATTCTTTTTACTTTTCAATTCATTACATTAATAATGGAGTAATAAATCTACCCAATGTAAGCTTACCTAGTGGTTTTGTGTGTTTTTTCTTTAATAAATTTCCTTATAAGGAAAAAACAGTATCATACAATTATCAACAATTTTGAATTTTTAATAAAACAATGAAATATTAATTCCTAATGACAATAAAGACACTAAATCCTTTTAATAACTGATTTTCATCCTTCCATTTTCTTGTCAATGTTGGGGAACAAATCAGAGGGTAAGTATCATTCTTTTTACTTTTCAATTCAGTGCAACAATTTTCTTTTGACCTGATCTGTTTTTCTTTTACTTTTTGATTTTGTGTTTCTTTTCCTTTAATAAAATTTCTTTTAGGAAAAAATCCTTTCCGTGAAAAACTTCTAAACCTACAACTTAAACTATAGAACACTCATTCATTTTAAAAATGAAATATTTATTCCTATTAATAAATAATTGATTCTCATCTTTTCCATTTTATTGTCAATGTTGGGGGACAAATCAGCTGGAAATTATCCTTCTGCTTTTCTTTTATTTTGGGTTTCTTTTCCTTTAATAAAATTCCTTGTAGGAAATAAAAATTCTTTTAGTGAAAAACTTCAAAATGTAAAATAAAAAAATAAAATATTAATTCTTATTAATAATAAAATAATCACTCCTGTTCATAAGTATTTTTTTTTTCTGTTCCATTTTACAGTTTATGTTGGGGAACAAATCAGACGGTAAACATCTTTTCACTTGCTACTTAATTTCCAGTTGTTTGGTAGTTTTCTTCTTACTTTTTTATTCAGTTACTTTTGATAACTAATTTCCATAATTTACCTTTCGTGTGTATGTTGGGGAACAAATCAGGTGGTAAGTATCATTCTTTTTACTTTTCAATTCATCGCATCAGTTTCCTCTGAATCAATGTACTTAATGTTAAGGTACTGTTTCTTATTTTAAAAATAAATTTTCTTATTAGAAAGAAAATATAATAATTATTGTATCTCAATTAAACACTGTTTTTCATCTAAAATAACACAATTTAATTTGTTATTCTCGTTAACAATAAAATATTTATTTTTTTTAATGAGTTTTTTTTTTCTCTTTTTCATTGTCGATGTCGGGGAACAAATCAGAGAGTAAGTACCATTCTTTTCACTTTTCAATTAATAACATGAATATTATTTTTAATTGACCTACTTAATGTTAGGTTATTTTGTGGTCTTCTGTCTCTTTTACCTTAATTACTTTCTCTAAAGAAAGGAAATAATATATTTCAATTAAAAACTATTTTAAAACTGAAATAGTGCAATAAAATGTTTACAATAATTTGTTAGAGTGGTATACGTCGAGTGTCGTAAAACCAAAACCAAAGTAATCACTCTGGCGAATAACAAAGGACACAGGCAATACAGTCAACCAATCAAAACAAGTAACTACAAGAAGCTGACGCTAAGCGCGGGAACACGAGTGCGAGTGAGTTACAATTGGTTTTAATTTTAATGAAAAAGTGGCGCGATTTTTTAAGCCAATGGTGAAGCGCAGTTGATGGAAAACCAATTACGTTTCGACACTCAAATGAAAACCGCTCTAATTCCTGTTAATAAATATGGTTATTATATGGCTGTGTCTCACAAGGACTGGGAACTACCGAATTCACGAATTTGATTGGCTGAAATCGATATTGACCGCGGTCTAGATTTTCCCATCTAGACCGGAATCTAGACCGGTAATGTTTTGCGGTGAAAAAGTCGCAAACTTTAATGCAAAAATATTGGCTTTTTTCTTCTAACAATATTTATTTATGGCAGTGCCAAAAAGTGTGATAAGAAAAGAAAAGAAAAGTAAAGTAAAGAGGACGAGAACACTTCGGCGGTTCTAAGTTCAGCTCATCGCCGTTCGCAAGCAAAATTTTGGCTAGTTAACAAAACAGTTACATTAAATAAACAAGGACAATTCCCTCAGATTTCGATAAATGCTACCGTCGAAGCGCTTAAATTAACCGAAATCTAACGCTGAGAGCACATTATAGCGGCGCGTACGGCGACTGAATGGAAAGAGGTCAAAGAAAGATCCAGCGGAAAGACGAGCTCACATGGCAAAATGTCGGCTAGTACAAACCAGTTACATTAAATAATTAAATTTCTCTCGCTTGCCATATAATAAACATATCATTAACCGAGCTTACTCGCTCTGTATGGGTGAATCTTGAGCTCGGTCGTGTGTACAGACCTCACTGCGTTCGGTCTGTCCTCACGACCTCGGTCAAGATTCTCCCATACAGACCTCCTGCTCGGTTAATAAGAGCTAAAACATTTTCTTTCAATTAAAAATTATTCTGAATGTGAAGTAATACAATAAAATATTAATGAAACCACATTATTGATAAAGATGTTTATTCCTGTTAATAACTGATTTCTGTATTTTCTATTTCATTGTTGTTGGGGAACAAATCAGCTAGTAAGTAGAATTATTTTTTTCAATTTATCATATTAATTTCCTTTAAGATTACTTCCCACCCTCAAGGGGACAGAAATTTTTTTTTTTCTTTTATTCGACATTATTTAAGTCAGTCATTTTATGTAATGTTTGCAAAAGAAAAATATCAAAAATCTCAAAAACCGGCCAATTGATTTCGAAAAAACGTACTTTCAAAAAAAGCTAATAAACCAGGAAGTTGTCATAATCTCGTAAATGGACAAAACCATCAGGGGCAAATTTCGCGGCAAACTCTAATCTTAGAGCTCGTATTTCATGTTATTTGGTATTGTTTTATCGCGCATTTGACTTTTGAAAAAATTTGAAAATAGAAGTCCTTTGCACTTGCTCTCAAGTTGAAATTTCGAAACAGAAAAACGTCCTTGGACCGAGGAAAAGAAACAAATAAGACCAAAGAAGAAAGAACGGACCCATTTCTGTGTAGGGAAGAAAACAAAAACACTTTTGTGAAAGCCACAAAGGCTCTTTATTCAGTTGGCCTGAGCTGTATGTACTTTGATTCGTAATCGTGCTTATCGGTACATTTGTTGGCTTTACTTGTCTTGCCGCAGGTCGTTCTTTTGCCTTTGGCTATTTTGCCCGGTTTAGTGTCTTTCTATTCAATGCGACAGCGAAAAAGAGAACGTGTTGCAATGCGATGTATTCCCCGGGAAATCCTGATCAATTTTCATTGACGCCTGGAGGTCCTGTTGTTCCATTGCTTTGGGGTTTCATTAGGCGAGATGATCTCCTTGCGTGGCGCGAGTGTTTTTGCGAACATTTAGGAGCTAAAATTTTGCATTTGATTTTGAGAGGAATACATCCACTTTGAGCGATTGTATGGGGTGTGCAGATTTAAAGGTCAAATGAACCAGAATTTAGACATCTTTTCTTCAGCCATTTTATAGCGACGAAATGTTAAAAAAAAACGCGCTGAAGGAATCCTATGCAGAAATTTTTCTTTGTAAGCCGTGAGAAGGAGTAAAAAAGTTACAAGTACGAAGACAACCGATGGCTTGACGAAAACGTTTTCAAAATGACCGCGCACTTTAATGAAAAGAATGGAACTGAGACTCTGCTTTGTGACGTCATTGTTGTCTTGAACATTGCTGCGTTTCTGCGTCATTGAGTCTTTCATGGGAAAGCTTTTCGATCTAAATACAAGCCGTATTTTACTTCCGAAATGGCGACGGACTTCGCCCACTGTTCGACGGGCATTATTCACTTGTTTTTCGTTGTTTTTTGTCCAATTGCCGGCTTGCAACGTTCCATAGTGAAGTTAAACATCGTCGGTACCGCGTCTTTCTTAATAACTGTTACGATATGTAAATTTCTGTAGCTGTAATTGTCAGCGGACTTTCTGCCGTACATATAAATTATGTATTTTGAATCGTTAGTTTAGTCTTCTACCATTAGCTGAGTGAATAAAGCTTCGAAACATGGTGTCAGGATAAAAAATCGCTGCGTAACTACAAGATGTCAGGCGACGAGGGAACTACGGCGACAAATACAACTTATACAGCGTCCGTTGGAAGTGCACAAATGCAGCAAATGACTTCTTTGCCGAGTGGAATACCAATGCCGAAACCGTTAAATCTTGACAACGTTGCCGCTAACTGGAAAAAATTTAAAAGAGCCTGGGATAATTACGCCGTAGTTGTGAGGCTCCAGCAGTTCGACGAAGAATATAAGACTGCAACTTTTCTTTCTGCGATCGGCGAAGAAGCTCTTGAAATTTATGAAGGTATGACATTCAACCCGCCCGAAAGTTCGAAAGTACTCGACTCTGTTGTTCAAAAATTCGAGGAATATGGCATCGGACAAACCAATGAGACCTTCGAGCGGTATTTATTTGACTCCAGATCACAGAAAGAGGATGAAAGTATCGATCACTATGTATCAGCACTTAGAACACTTGCGAAATCGTGTAATTTTTGTCAGTGTTTACATGATTCACTTATACGTGATAGAATAGTGTTTGGCGTTAAAGAGCCTGCCTTGAGAAAGAAGCTGTTGCAAGAAAGACAACTCACTCTAGAAAAAGCAATCGACATCTGCAAAAGCGGAGAAACAACTGCACGTACAGCATTTAAAGGATCTCGCCACAGCTACGGATCCGAATGAAATACACGCTTTGAAACATCGCAACGAAAGAAAACCAAGATTACGGGAAGACCCAAGAGATTCAAAGGGTGCCAAAAAATGCAAGTACTGTGGAGGAAATCACGTGCTCAAGAGGGGAAAATGTCCCGCCTACGGAAAGACTTGCGGAAAGTGTGGAAAGAGTAATCACTTCGCTAGAGTGTGTATGCAGCATGGACGAAGGAAAAAACCGGTCAACACAGTCTCAGTCTCTTCCAGTGACTCTGGTGAATCACTGTTTACGATTCAATTAACTCCAGAAGTCGACTCGGTGCACGCGATACAGAGCAACATCCCATCAAAGATTACTGCGGCTATGAAATTAAAGGGAGACCCGAAATCAATTTCCAAATCGACACCGGAACAACGTGTGATGTACTAAAGCTAAGCTCCATCAAAGGAACGAAGTATGCTAATAGGATCACGCCCACAAATCAAGTCCTAAAAATGTACAACGCCTCTACGCTCCAGTCGCTTGGAAAGTGCAAGGTACAACTGACGAATTCCAGGGATAAAAGGAAGTACAAAGTTAACTTTACCATTGTAGAGGATGAACACTGTGTCAATATGATCGGGAGTAAAACCGCCCAGCAAATGCAGTTAATTACAATCAGAAATGATAAGATCAAGACGTGTTCCGAACCTGCAGAGTGCGCTTCTACAGCAAATGTGGATGTGAACCTGACAAGTAGCCGACAGTTCGAAGGCCTTACCCTGGAACACGTGTGCTCCCAGTACGAAGATGTTTTTGATGGCCTTAGCAATCTGGGAACTCTATTGCGACTTGAAGTTGACGAAACGGTTAAACCTGTCCAACAACCGTTAAGAAGAGTGCCTGAAGCTTTAAGAACCTCGCTTAAAGAATATCTTGACAATCTGGAAGCTAGAGGTGCTATCGAGAAAATTGAGAGGCCGACTGAATGGGTAAATTCCGTGGTGATCGCAAGGAAGGCTAACGGTAACCTTCGCCTTTGCCTGGACCCTAAGCCCTTGAACAAAGCGTTACAGAGATACCATTTCCCTATGCCAGTCATTGAAGACATACTGCCGGAGTTGGGCAAGGCTAAAATCTTTACTAAAGTCGACTGCAAGGATGGTTATTGGCAAATAAAGCTTACAGAAGAGAGTTCACTGCTTACGACCTTCGCCACACCCTTTGGCAGATACAAATGGAATCGTATGCCCTTCGGGATTTCACCCGCTAGTGAAATATTTCAGCTCCGTTTACATGAAGCTGTTGAAGGCCTTGACGGAGTATATGCAATAGCAGATGACATCCTTGTAGCAGGCACTGGAGAAACTATGAACGATGCGATAGCAGATCATGACCTCAAAATTAAGAAGCTGTTGAGGCGATGCCAAGAACGTAACATTAAGCTAAACAAGCAAAAAGTCGCTTTCAAGCAAACAGAGGTACCCTACATCGGACATCTCCCGACCTCAGAGGGAATAAAAGCAGACCCGTCCAAGGTTGAAGCAGTACTAAGGATGGAGAGGCCGACTGATGTAACTGGTGTTCAGCGGATTATGGGCACCGTGGGTTACCTAGCAAAGTTCCTGCCTAGATTATCCGAGGTCTCACAGCCTCTCCGACAGCTCACCAAGAAGGGAACAGAATTTTTATGGGACGAGATCCATGATAGAGCATTCAGCAGGATCAAAGAGATGGTGACAGCCCCACCACTGCTCAAGTACTATGAGCGAGAGAAGGATCTAGTCATTCAGTGCGATGCAAGCGAAGGGGGCCTGCGAGCCGCATTATTTCAAGATGGAAGGCCGCTGGCATACGCAAGCAGAGCCCTGACTGCAGCTGAGAGGAACTACGCCTAAATAGAAAAAAGCTCCTTGCAATTGTGTTCTCAACAGAGAGGTTTCACCGGTATACGTATGGAGATCGGTAATTGTCGAGTCAAACCATAAGCCCTAGAAACGATTCTTGCCAAGCCGCTGGTCTCTGCTCCTAAGAGATTACAGAGGATGATCTTGAGACTGCAACGTTGTGATCTGGACGTGCGATACAAGAAAGGAAGTGAGCTGCGTCTCGCAGACACTTTGAGTCGGCACTACCCCAAGTTGGCAGAAGCAACTCAAGATCAGAGAGAACATGTCCTGTTCGCAAGATCTGCCTTTGAAGAGGGACTGGAAGTCGAGCAAGACGTTCAAGAAATAAACCACTTGCTGGTGAGCGGGCACAAAGCAGAAATGTTCCGCGTAGAGACTAAGAACGATGAAATTTTGCAAGCTGTGAAGACCATAGTGGAGTCTGGGTGGCCAGCAGAAAAGAGAGAGCTACCTCCAACAGTAGCGATTTACTATGATATCCGTGATGAATTAGTAATTCAGGATGGTGTACTCTTCAGAGGAGACAGGTTCGTGGTCCCTAAGACCCCTCAAAAGCGCATGCTTCAGACATTGCACTCCAGCCATCAAGGAATAGAATCGACGCTGAGGCGCGCCAGAGAAACAATTTATTGGCCCAATATGAAGAGTGATATAAAAGATTTCACCTCAAAGTGCAAAACGTGTGCGTCCTACAGCAAAAGATAGCAGAAGGAGACACTCATCCGTCATGACGTTCCAGATCGCCCTTGGGCCAAAATTTCCACCGATCTGTTCGACTCAGACCGCAAGAGTTACATGGTGACCGTAGATTATGTCTCCGGTTTCTTTCAGATCGAAGGGTTGTATGACCTGAAGGTTTCCACTGTCATCAGGAAACTGAAGTCACATATGGCACGATATGGGATTCCAGATGAAGTTGTGTCGGACAGTGGTTCGCAGTACACAAGTCGAGAGTTCAAAAACTTCGCCAAGGAGTACGGTCTCAATCACGTGACAAGAAGTCCCTACCACCATCAGTCTAATGGTAAAGCTGAGTCTGCTGTCAAGGAAGCAGAGAAGATCCTTAAAAAAACTGCAGCGTCCAAAAGTGACCCTTACCTGGCGCTGTTGGCTCATCGCAACACCCCACAGGAAGGATTTGGTGCCAGCCCTGCCCAGCGTCTGTTAAGCAGGAGAACAAAAACAAACCTCCCTACTTCTAGCAACTTGCTGAAACCTAGCGTGGCTGAAGACACTCTAGAGAAAGACAAGCTGAGAAAGTTGAAGCAGAAGTTGTATTATGACAGATCAGCAAACGACCTACAGGACCTTCAGAAAGATGACGTTGTTTGGATGCAACCCTTTCGGCTGAACGAGAAAACATGGAGGAAAGCGAAAGTGCTGAAGCCACTGGGCAGAGGACCGTGTGTAGTGGAGTCAAATGGTCAGCTCTATATCAGGAATCGGAGACACCTGAAACGTTCTGCAGAGGCTGATAGTGTTCCAGCTGAGGAATGGTCAACGCCTTCAAACCACCATGACTCTAAAGTTAAGGATCACCCCACCAATGAACAGCCAACGCTGAAGCCAGTGGCAACGACGAAAGTTAATCAGTCCACGACCACCACTGAGTCAAATAAGGATCAGCCCTTATCGGCCACTTCAGTAGACCAAGATCGAACCATCAAAGATCAGCCCTTGAGACAACAAGTGTCACCTACGGGGTGTGAAAGCCAAGTCCGTACAAGAAGTGGGAGACTGGCCAAACCGCCTAGTCGTTATACAGATCTTGTAACTCTTAAGGTCTAACGAGTGACATTTTAAGAACTGTTAGCGTATAGCAGAACTGATTCTCTTCTTTTTTTTTCTGTTTTTTCTCTCTCCTTTTTGTTTTCCTTTTGAGGGAAGGATGTTACGATATGTCAATTTCTGTAGCTGTAATTGTCAGCGGACTTTCTGCCGTACATATAAATTTTGTATTTTGAATCGTTAGTTTAGTCTTCTATCGTTAGCTGAGTGAATAAAGCTTCGAAACAATAACAAGTTGACGAAGCTTGAAAGAGGGTCCCAACAAACTCCTTACTACAAGACTTTGTTCAAAGCTGTCTTCGGTAAAGTGTTTTACACAAACGCGCGAATGCTTCGAGAGTATGAAGCATTCTCTTTTCATTTGTACAAGCCATTCTCTTTTAAGTTTTGGGTCCTAGGGGAACTTGAAAGTGCTAACTTTTCATTTTCACTGGTTTTCCTCTGAAATTCACTGTGAACTTGAAACGAAAACAGTTTCAAAGTTCCTGCATTTCTTGAGCAAAAACTGAACCTTGTACAAGCCACGTGACCGGAACCTACACCCTTCCCATACACTTGCACTCAGGCACCCAGACGTGTATGAGAAGAAACGTTTCCCGCTTCATTAGTTCGCCAGCCAGCGGAAACCACACTTCATGTCATTCTTGGGGAACAAATCAGCTCATATGTGTCTTTTTTAGTTCAATTCATCGAATCGATTTCGTTAAAACCAATCTATTTCATGTGAAGTTTCCTAGACAGTGCTCTTGTGTTCCATTTTTTGAATTAATTTCTTTAAAGGAAGAAAATGTTATCTTTCAGTTAAATAATATTGTGAAACTGAAATATGAGAGTAACATATTAATTCCTGTTAATAATTCATTTTTATTCTCTCCATTTTATTGTCGACGGTGGAGAACACAGTTTGTATCACTTTAATTTCAGTTCATCGCAACAATTTCTTTTGATTCAACTTACTCAGGGCGCTCTCCATTCGACCAAAAGTTCCGGTGTGAGTTTTTGGAAATTTCCATGGGCGAATGGCACAGAATTTTCCAGAGTGGAAAACGATAAGCCTCACAGTTTTGTTCGCTTGAGATTTTGAAATGACTTAGAGGTTTAAATCGCAAATATAGAAGCAAACAGAACACTGATAAGTCGACATCGTGACCTTTTATTGACCACAACAGCAGGGACCTTAAACAAACCAAAACGGCAGCGAAAACGTCGCAAAACAAAGGGTTTAATGAGTCGTACGTTGCCTTTGCACACGTTATAAGTCTTTGTACATTTCTTAGCCAGCCTATGCAAAACAAACAAGTAAACCACGGGGGAATTATTTTTATCAATCGCTTTCTTGACGAATTTAGCTGTGGCTGGTATTGATCGACAAATAAGTGGAAAGATTCTTAAGTAAAATATTAATCCATTTTCGAAAACGCGTCGCCGTTATCATTGCGTGAGATGTCCAACTCGCTGTGATCGTGGCCAAAACAGCTAGCACTGAATCGAAAATTGCGAATTTGCCCAAATTCCGACAACCTCGTCAGGTATACCCAAATTTTCGAACATTTTTTTTTTTTTTTCTGGGAATTTCCGTTCCATTTGACTTCCATCCCGAAATTTCCGGAATTTTAGGTTGAATGGTTCGTTTTTCGGAAATTCGACAATTTCCGGATTTTCTGGAACTTTTCCCGGAAATTTACTTACCATTTGTCTCCGTTTCGGAAATTTCGAGATTTTTGATTGAATGGAAAGCGCCCTTAATGTACAGTTACCTGGTGGTCTCGTGTTTTTTATTTTCCCTTAATACATTTCTTAAAGGAAGCAAATGTTATCTTTTATAGAAAAACTTTTTTGAGTCTGTAATAAAGCAATAAAATACTAATCCCTATTAACAATAAAATATTAATTTACGTAATCAATTTATTTTAATCTTTTTCTTTCCATGCGTTTGTTGGGGGAACCAATCAGTTTGTAAGTATCATTCGTTTTTTTTTTTTTTTTTAAATTCATTGCATCAATTTTGTTTTAAATCAATTTAATTAATTTAAAGTTGCCTAACTTCATGTTCTGTCGAGTGAGACCATTGCAAGAGAAATGCTGAAAAAGTTCCATTTGCTTTTGGAATTCATCAGTGTATTTTCTAGTACTTTGTCTATCATTATGCGCTCAGAGATCTGCCTAATTATGGTGTCATTTGAAAAAACGCTGGGTACGTTCATCCTGAATTTCTGAATTTTTTATTCTTGCTTTTCCCTGCACTGTTTCGATAGGGCCTATCGCTCTTCCCTATTGTCAAGTGACTTCAGGTGTTCTGTCCCTCTGGTAAACGAACTTTTTGACTTTTCTCCCAAATACGCGTTGCCACAGTGCATTTTATTTTGTATGTCGCACCATGTCTATCACACGGTCCTCTCTCATCCGCCATACAAACCAGACAGTTCTCCCTTTCACATTGGGGTAGTTTGAATGGACACCAGCTTTCTTGCTTGGTATGTCTTGAGGGTAGAATCTTCGAACTTGTTCTGAATTTCGTGCTGCATTTTGATCGAGTGCTGCATCCGTAACACTACATTCTGCTACATTTTTCCGGCGTATAGTGAAAAGCCTGATACAAAGATCAATATGTTCCCAGTGTTCCTTCTGTCCCTGTCATCCCTTAACCACTGCCTTTTCCCTTAGGAAGCCTCTGAACCAGAGAGTTCTAAAGCAAAGGGTTTAATTTAATTTTGATATCAAAAGAGTGTACCTTAATTTGTTAAACTAATTGTAAAAACTGTTTAAAAGGCACTAATAATGTCATTTTGATGCAAGCAACATAATATGGTGTATTTTCACTTGCGGTTACTCGTGTGCATACTTTTGTAGATACTTTGAGACTTGAGTCTGAACTGCGTGAATTGTACATTTGTACATTCGTACATAAATAACAACGTAATAAATTAAGCACCAGGAACTACAAGAAGATTGTTAGTTTCTGGTTACTCACGTGAACACGTTAGTAGTTACTTTTAGAACGACATCGCAATATGTTTGTGATCCATGGGAACGTAAATTGAATTACATTTTGCACGCAACTAACTTGCTCTGAAGATTAATTGAGATAGTTTTAACATGGTTCATGAAAAAAAAAAAAAAAATCTTGCGGAGGAAAATTTATTGTCATTAACTCTGCCAAAATGCAGTTGTATTCGTGTTAAGGTAAATGGGACGGTAGCTCAAGAATATCTACAAAATCAAGATGGTTCAACTGATCTGAATGCCAAAAATAAACGGAATAATGACTGAATGGATTGTTAAAAAAGAAACGATATTTGTCCAGAGGGTAGTGTTTTTATCCTTCCTGCCCCATTCAAGGAGGATGCAGAGGTAGAACGAAGTACCATTACATAGTGGTAACGGAGAAAGGACAGCCCCCCCCCCCCCACCCCCATCTCACTACCACCCACACCTTGTTGTTTGCAAGGGGGTGGAAGAAAAATCTACTGTCCTAGACGACATTTTAATTTCATTTAGTTTTCTAACGACTCATTAAATAAAGTTGTTTTTATTTTTGCCATTTACATGTAAGTCAGCTTAGTGTTTGGTTTTCATCATTTGGTTTTCTTTGGATTTTCTTGGGCAACTTGCGAGATTGAAAACTCAGACCTAAGGCTCGTAAACAGAGACGCTCGAAAACGAAAACCCAGACCCGAAAAAGTCAGACTCTCTGCGTGTCTCGAAAACTCAGACCCGAAAAATATAACAACTTTTCTTCACTTCGTGTTTACCGCGGATTACTTAAAGACGTCTTATTTACAGTTCGTCGATACAATGTCACAGGCAGAATCTGCAGAGAGAGAAAAAAATATTAGCCTGCGGTGGTACATTCCTCTCCCTGATCACGAAAATAATACCCAGGATTTGTATGGTTTTTCGGCTGCATTATAAGTATAAACCAAGTATATATATCTACACATTACGGATCCTTATTCTTCGATTAATTCTGCTAAATTCAGCAGATTTTTCCGGGTGTGAGTTTTCGAGACATCTTAAGAGACCTTTGAATCAGCTCCATAGCAAGTTGTCCTTAGTCAATTGCGTGCACGAGGTAATATCAAAGGAAATGAAACGGAAAACAAAACGATGTACCAACCTGTGACGATACAAACGACAGCAATGAACGTGAGAAAGATTTCCGCGGGCAATCTTGACCTTGCAACGACTACACGTATGGAGAAGTTCATTCAGTTTTTTTTTTTTTTTTTGTCACAATCCAGTCGTCTGTCCTTTATGATCCTTTTGTAGGCCGAATAGCGCCCTACGAAATCTGCGTTGCTGTGTAAACAATCGGCTGCGCCAAATGGACACCACCTCTGACGTCTTTCCTCGAATAATCTCGTTTGCGTGCTAATAATTGAAGAAAAACTGCCCCGCCACCAGCAATGCTAGGCGATTTTTCTGATCCGAAAGAACAGCTAATATTTTCAAAACCAAGGAAAAGCCTTTAGGTGAGATCGACATCTCGAAGTCCTGTCATCTGACCGTTGAATCTGTAACGCGTCACGCCTTCCGAAAACCAGAAAATCGATGGAAACAAGGGGTTTGCGAAGTCCCAAAATTAAAATTCAGGGAAAAGCCTCGCTCACTAATAACTTGCAGTTTGTTCTACTAAACAGCAAAAGAGAACAGCGAACTGAGGATTCACTCTGTTTTTCCATGCAGCGTGACGTTAAAAACAGAATTTTCGCGGGAAAATTTAGCCTAAAAAATGGTAAGGACTTGTCGAGTTTGAAATGTTTACATAGGTTAATAACAATTTCACAGCTTAGATATTCTATTTTGCAGTCCAGCTAACTATTTTTACAAATATTTTAGTAAATCATGAATAATAATCGCAGAACGTCGGTATAAGATGATATTCTTCGCTAAAAATTTGGCGGGAAATATTTCTGGCTAATGATTTTTTTTTTTTTGGACTTTGCGAGACCAATTACTCCGATTTGCCTGTAGATACCAATTTTAACTAAACTGGATATTGATAACAGTGCAAAAGACTATCACAAAAATTTCTTTCTGTGGAAATAAACTGCCGCACTTTTGAAAAACGACTCGCTGAAAATGGCTAAAATTTGGGTCACGCTCATGAACGATTCGGCGGCGATATTTGGCACCTCGTGAAAACCGTAGAATTAATGCGAAAGACCTCTAATAATTCTCAATCAACTAAAAAGGGGACAAACATTATCTCATGAAAATAAGAGTTTCTGGAATTTGTACGAAGTATCCCTTTAGGCTCACCTAAAGTTGCCCGAAATTTCGATCATTTTAAACCGCTTAACAGGCCAAAATCATGATGTGGTGATATCTCGAAGAAAACGAACGCCTACCTCGGCAAATGTCATGGTTGTTACTCTTTTCGGATAGCTTTTAATTCGTGTAAAGATGAATGTGAACGGCCGACCTCGATCTTTTGGTACTGCCCGGTTTTCTCTGACAATGACTCTTAATTGCCATTTCGGTTGCTTCTGCTGCATTGATGTTTTGTTGCATTGCTGGTTTTGACATTTGTTCTGTATGATAGGAAATGTTGAGGTGCATCAGCTACTGTCTTTTGGTTTTCCTAATGGTTTTCTCATATTCTGTTTCATCAGCAGGTAAGTCATTACATGTACATTATTTTTAAGACATTGACTTAAGGCATATTTCCTCTTACTGACCAAGTTTAAGGTCCATATGTATACTTAATAATTATTCCATGTGCGTACGTTGGATATGAGTTGTCTATAACCAATGTGATTATCCAACAAGAATGAATGGAATAATTAATATTTTTAATTATTAAATTTTATTTGTAAATTATGTATGCTTGTATACATACTTGAAAATTTATAATTTTATTAGATTCTGCTTTGATTTTACAAAATGACTGGACGTTGATGTGACGAAAACAGCAAAAGGTGAAAATCACATGACAGGCGCGCCGTTTCCAAACTTAGTTGAATGAAAAATTTGAAAGCTGAACAAAAATTACAAAAGTCCGATTCCGATATATTAAAATTCTAACTTGGCTTCGAGGCTTAGGGGAATAAAACAAAAGAAATCGCATCGAGGATGAGGGATGAATAATTAATTTCTTTTGTTTTATTCCCCTAAGCCTCGGAGCCAAGTTAGAATTTCAATATATCGGAATTGGCCTATTAAGTAGAAATCAAGGAAAGACTATCAAATGAAGGAGATACTACCTTGGTCTTAAAGTTTGAAAAGCATTCAGGTTTGAGTCATGGAGAAGTGCAAGAATTGTGCTAGCTTGCACATTGCAAGCCATCTCACGTGGTCCAACACCACACATTGTGGACTCCGCAATAATAACAACCCCGGGACCAGATGCAGCCAAGACCCCTACCCTCAGAGACACCGCTGCAAAACCTGCAATGAAAACCACCCTACCTACTGCCATGACCACCCCTCTCTAATAACTAGAGGCCAGGTTGATAAAAAGTCATCGAACTGCTGAAGCCTTGCTCTCTACGAAGCCCCCCAAACCAGTGAATACTTCCCTTTTAACTGAGCTACTCAGGACCCACTCTAACCAGGATTTTGTTCCTAAACTTTCTGTTGGGATAAGCCAAGGTTTTTGGGTGGGTTCCCAGGGTAACCAATTCCCCAGAACAGCCAAAAACCCTCTCTCGGCTCATCAACAACCCTTACTTATTGAAAAAAAAGCCTCCTGGAGGAGCTTGAACTTGGTCGTATAGCAGGCCCCCTTGAATCTCCCCCTTTTCATAATTTTCATATCGATCCCCTTGGGCTTGTCTCCAAAAAGAACAGCCAAAAGTGGCATACTATCTTCCACCTCCCTTACCCCAAAGGGTCCCCTGACAGCCTGAATACCCACATCCCCATTGAAGTTTTTACCCGCCAATATATATGCGTCGATGCTGCCATTTCCCTGGTCATAGAACATGGGCCAGGCTGTTTCATGAAAAAAAAAAAAAAAAAAAAAAAACCTGGCATTTAATTTGCTTTCTGCATTATTCCTGTCCACCCTATAACTGTGAATTACTAGACATGTTCTCAAAGGGTCGGGGCTTTTTTTGACAATGCCTTCCTCTTTGGGCTGAGAAGTGCCCCCTACCTCTTTAACCAACTTTCTGATGCCTTTGAATGGCTTGTCAAATAATCACCTTAAGATCTCTATCATCCACATGATGGACAATTTCTTCATTGTCCAGCCCCCTCCACTCTCTCATTGTGCCACAGCCCTTTGCCAGGTCCTTACCCTGTTCGAGGAGTTAAGAGTCACTGACTGGAAATATCGAGAATGGCTGGCCAGGTTAGAAAAATCGAAAATCCTGAGACTTTACCTAAAGAAAGCTTTTGGAGAGCCACTTTCGAAAATATTATTCTGATTTCCGTAGAATTTAAAGTCTTCGAGAAATTCGCAAAAAACTGAAATATAGCTTTTTGCCTCATTAAATATGCAAAAAATATCTGGAAATTTACAAAGTTCTCGGTATTCGCATTGAAACAATTTACAAAACTAGAACTCGGAGTAAACTTAGCATAAGAGCTTTACTTTTCTTCTATCTAACAATAGGAAGTTTTAAATTTTTCAATATTTTGAAGGATTCCGTCGACCGTTGAAGAATTGCCTTTTCAAGCCCCTATGAAAACGGCAAAAATTGCGTAGTTTTACGGACTTAAAACGCATCTTGGTGTGTCCGATATGGAACTAGAAAAAGTACTGTGCAAAAGAGTGTTGTTTCTCCTATAATAACATGGAAAAAATTTTCTGGGCAATCGAAGTTCACACAGGTAAAATGCAGAAGTTCGCGATAGTCTCTTCTCAAATTTGCATATTGCGGTATGTTCAGAGAACTCTATTCTCGAGCACCCTAGTCTGTTTTTTTTTTATTTGTGCGCCTTGCTTTGTGGGAAATATACAAAAAGATAGTTGATCCATGTCGTTATTACAACATTGCTTCATTATTACAAGCAAGATACAAAAAATCGATAGAAAAAGCCCAAAATATAAGTTCAAAGTTACATAGATTAAACACGCCGGATGTATTACGTGACTGGCGTCACGTAAGAGATACTTTCAGTTAGCTCCAATTGGAATTCCTCGATTATTGAGGTTTAAACACTTGCTTATAATAGAAGCATATAGTGTTTTGTCTTTCCCGTCTATACACCCTCGATTAGCCTGCAAATATTCGAACAGAGACTGGTCTTTTAAAGTATTTTTTTACCATTGTGTGTCGATTTTGATCTTGATGGAAAACGGATTAATTAGATGCACTAAATGGAACGATGAGGTTTTATTAACGTGATCCAGCTAGACCAAGGAAGCAGGTTTTCTTGAAAAATAGGGTAAGACTGTTTGATGTCTATCCCGCGATCTGACCTCGGTTGGAATTCGGCCTAGTCCAGATGTCGTGCTTCTACCGTGCCGAACTCAAATAAATTTGGCCCGGCAGTGGCATGACAAAAAGCTATGAAAGAGCCAAACGTCGAATTTAATTCAGTCGCGCAGAAGATCGGAAAAAGTTTGCTTTGCTAAAGACCCTTTTAAATGCTAGAAAGCAACTGCAGCTGATGCAGCAAGTGAACGAAGGGGAGGTGGGGGGAGGTGGGGGGCTTGAAAACGAGCAGTGCCGGCGCAAGTTTGTAGAGGGATCTAGGGGCATCCTCCCCCCACCCCGGCTCCGCCGTCCCTGGTTAGGGATGGCGAATGGTCCTTCAAAAACGTCGAATTTCACGGGTCTCGCAGTCTCCTTTTTTAGCGGTTATGTGCGTCTCACAGTCTCGATTTTTATACGAAGCTTTCTCGGACTTTCGACTTTTTGCAATTGCAAGGTTAAGGATTTCGAAGTTCCGATTCTTTTCTTTGTTTTAATAAATGACGTCTTCTCGTCACTTGATAATGAATTTCAATAAA
This sequence comes from Orbicella faveolata, assembly GCF_042242905.1. NCBI lineage: Eukaryota > Metazoa > Cnidaria > Anthozoa > Scleractinia > Merulinidae > Orbicella > Orbicella faveolata. Next base: position 4,323,960 of record NW_028301569.1, read on the forward strand.
GCAACCTTCAAATTTCCGAGAAAATGTTAATGCTTACTTCTATCAAATTGTCTGAATTCCACAAAAAGGCTGCTTACCGCAACGTCATTTTGGCGCCAAAAAACGGTTATTTTGTTCTAGGATATCCTAACGTAGTGTGCTATAGTCGAATTTCTAGCTCCAGCGTGTTCGCAAAGGCTGGCTAAAAGGCTAAAAGGAGATTTATTTTACCCGGTAAAATAAATGGTTTTATGGTTCTTGTTATGACTCCGTTCTCACTTCCGCCTAAGGGGTTTCCGGGACTACGCACGGTTATGACGTCACATGCCTCGATGCGCTTTCTCTCCCTTTACGTCGATTGAAGAAAGTATCGTGCCAGAATTTCATCCCCTCCTCCACCCCGTCTCCCCCAGTACATAGTCTTATTTTGGGGCACGCCAGCGGTTTTCACCCTCACCTTTGCTGGGAACGAGGTCGTTTAAAGGGTTAGCTCTTCTTAAGGGATCAGTGATTGGCAAATAAATGCTGTACACTTTATTGATTTAATAATCGGCCACTCACGTGGCCAATTAAGGTGTGATACTTTTTACCCACTTCGTCCGTTCTCATCAACTCAAACTTGGCCTACGCAGTGCTCACGAGCGGCTTTGTTAATAACATGCGTCATAAAGGAGAATCAAGAAGCCACACACAGCCCACGATAGCTCATGATGAAACCCACGAAGTCGAAGAACTTATCTGTTGTCCCCTGTGGAACTGTGTCAAGGCACAAGTATTTACGACAAAACGCACGTAGGGGCCAAACCACCCCCCAAATGTTTCTTCAGCTCTTGGGTATTTCACATTATTTCGCATTACTTAAAAAGTATTGACTCTTTCTACACCAAACTTGTCAGATTAGCAGAAGACCTATTGCCAATTATATTTACGTGAAAACTGTCGGTAAATGTTAAAGTTGTGACGTCAAGTGATGACGTCATGGTTTTTGCCACTTTTGAAGTTTTTAATATACATATTTTTTACAATGTGTTCGAAAGAGCACATCAAAGGAAGTTTAAACCTGAAAAAATTTCGTCCATATGACAAAAATTAAATGAAATATGGCATTTTTAAATATGAAAAATAACTCTGCAAAATATGGGGTCCCCCCCTTGAGAAAAATCCCCAAATTGGAGCTGTTTTTTTGTTCCAGCAAATGCAGCTATGTTGCACATGTGATGTGCCAGATGACTAAAGCAAAAATAAAGAAGAAACTCGAAATAAAAAATTATCCCTCTAGTGTTATTGCGTTAAAACTAGTTTTGTTACGCCATAACCTGTGACGTCACTCGTTTTTTACTGTTAATACCATCGTAACAAAGCCGAAAATCAAATTTCTAAAACCATAAGATTTTTGACAACATCAAGCTTTCTATTTTTCTCGATTATTAGCCTTCCTAGAATAAAACTAAAAAAAATAAACCAGAGAGATTGACTTAAGAAGGACAGTATGGTTAAGCAAATTCCGGGGGGGACAAAAAATATTTAACTTGCCATATCTCAAAAAATAATCATCATAGAAAAAAACGGTTTCCGGCATTTTACTCCTCAAGTCAGGGCCTTTCCAATGACATAATCTTTACATAAGATTTTACAAAAAATTATAGCACGTTTTGGTGACGTCATCAACTATGACGTCATAATCTGACATTTTGTCACAACTTCCAAATTAAAATAAACTGGAGAACAAAGAAAGCTCATCTGCCAAACTTGGTTCAGAAATATATAAACCAAGCAAATATAGCCTTCATGAAACATTAGGGGGGTGGTTTGGCCCCTACGTGACGTTCCATTGTACGACTTCTGTACAAACTCATTCTCGCTCATTCTTATAGCTCTCAACTAAATCTGGATTTGAGTTTTAATAGTCTGAGCCCCTCTCGCTCGCACTCAAAACACTTTGAAGTCTCGGTTTCGCAATCTAAAAAGTCAATATGTCTCGGGCTCGCAAAGAATAGCCCTGGTCTCGCCGTCTTGCGCAGTCTGGCATTTACCATTCACCGCCCCTCTGGTTCAGTTTGGCACGTGCACAGCAAGAGCATGGCGTTCGAAGCCAATTCAAGTCGCGCTACTGCCGTGCGGAACGGCATTAGGCCTGCCGTGCTATACGTAGTCGCGCCGACTTTAATTCAGCCTGCCAAACTGAGTGCATGCATGGTTTCAAACGTCGTGCTACTGCCGCGCTTGAGTCGAAGTTCTCAGTATTCGCATTGAAACAATTTACAAGACGAGAACACCGGATAAACTAAGCATTTCGAAAGCTTTATATTAAATTAAATTTTGAGAGGTTCCGTCGACTGTCGAAGAATTCAAGCCCATATGGAAACAGAAAAAATTGCGTAATTTTACGGGCTTAAAAGGCGTTTTAGTTTTCCCAATATCGGGTCGAAATAAATACTTCGATTAACTTTTGGTCGTCTTCAATCAGTATTTGGAACAAAAAATCTGGGCAGTAAGAACGCGCGCCAGCAAACACAAACGTTTTTAAGGCTAGGTGACCTTTTTTGCATAACTGAATAGTCTCTTCATAGAGTGACTACTCGATATATTTCTAACAGTGTTTTTTTGTCGTTGTTGGTGTCTTCAATTACTTAGCCTTAATAGTTTCCAAATAATAAAGAAAGAGGGAAAATCGATGGTTAAACTGACAACCGTTTACATAACACATTATCCCCCGTCATATTTTTCGGCTCAATCCCCGTAAAAAGTACCGCAAAAGCTCTCGCGGTGGACTTTTTGAAGATTAACCCCTAAAATGTACGACGAGCACCCCCGTTATTTTATATATCTATAACGACATGGATCAACTCTGTTTTTGTATATTTCCCCCAAAGCATGGCCCAAAAATGGAACAAAAACAGACTAGAGTGTCCAACAATAGAGTTCCTTGAACATACCGTATTGTGCAAATTGGAGAAAAGACTGTCGCGAACTTTTGCATTTTATCTGTGTGAACCTCGATTGCCCAGAAATTTTTTCCATATTATTATAGTAGAAGCGACACTCTTTTGCACAGTACTTGTTTTAGTTCCATATCGGACATACCAAGATGCGCTTTAAGCCCGTAGAACTACGCAATTTTTGCCGTTTTCATAGGGGCTTGAAAAGGCAATTCTTCGACGGTCGACGAAACCCTTCAAAACGCTTGAAAAATTTAAAACTTCCCATTGTTAGATAGAAGAAAAGTAAAGCTCTTATGCTAAGTTTACTCCGAGTTCTAGTTTTGTAAATTGTTTCAATGCAAATACCGAGAACTTTGTCAATTTTCCAGATAATTTTTGCATATTTAATGAGGCAAAAAGCTGTATTTTCGTTTTTTGCGAATTTCTCGAATACTTTAAATTCTAAGAAAATCGGAATAATATTTTCGAAAGTAGCTCCCTTTAGCGTTCTTTAGACAAACTTTCAGGATTTCCGATTTTTCTAACCTGGCCAGCCATTCTCGATATTTCCGGTCAGTGACTGTTAAGCATTCTCCTTGCTCCAAAGAAGACCGTCCGTCCCACCAAGGTCCTCGAGTTCATGAGTATAACACAATCCTCTGTCCTTATGGAGACAAGGCTACCGGAAGATAAATTTCACAGTGCCCGCCTTATACTTGTTTCGTGGTCCTCTAAAAGAACCTTTCGTCTGTGTGACCTTCGGTCCCTCATTGGAACTCTACAGTTTGCCTGTCGAGTTATCTCCTAGAGTCACCTCCTCATGCAACGGATCATCAATCTCACTTGAGGGGTCTGCAACCCGGGGCACTTTATTTCCCTCAACCAAGAGTTGGACATCCGTATGTGGCAACTCTTCCTTGAACACGGGAATGTGGTCAGCCGTTTTTTTCCCCTTTCACTGAGCCTTCCTCTCAAATTCACATTTTTGCAGACACTGCTGGCTGAATTGGCTACAGCAGGGATCCATATTGGTATTTTCTCAAAGTCGTCAGCCGGGCAAGTATGTCAGATGACATACTTGCCCAGGCAAAAGTTTACTTCCTCGTTCACACACCATGTGATGCACTTTTGAATGGATTCAATATGGTGGAACAATGTTGGGATAAAAACTGGGCTTAAACAATCGTAAAGATCATTGTGACTGAGGCATGCAATCATTTACAATGGAAAATAAAACGAGAAACTGAAACACCTAAATTGATTGCATGTTAATTATAAAGGTAGAAGTTTCCTCACTTACATATCAGTCCTGCGGCTTGCCTCCTGTGGCTTTCTTTCTTGCTTTCTTGCTCTCTTTTCTTAATTAAGGTCCTTAAGTGTATGACACGAGGGCTGGCAACAACTGCTCGAAACTAAGTTATCGTGTGCTTAATAGCAGAGATCAAATAAATGACTTAATTGTAATCATGTCAAAAAACGGGAACGTGGCGGTTAAGTAAAGACTACAATAGACCGTTCAGCGGTCGTTACAATGCTTCACAAATCACGTCAGTTTTTTTTTTTTTGGGCCAAACTTCTTCTTGTCCATTTGCTTAGTGGCCTTCTGTTTCTTTTCTTTGATTTACTTCTTGAAAGGAATAAAATATTAAGTCATGTTAATAATTTAGTTTCCTCTGTTTTTGCTTTTTTTGTTTTGTTTTGTTTTTTTTTTGTTTCATGTGGATGTTGGGGATCCAATCAGAGGGTAAGTATCTTTTTACTTTTATTCAATGCATCACGTGTCACTTCAATTTGTTTTCAACCAAACTACTTGCTTAGTGGCCTTCTGTCTGGCTGTCTTTGTTAAATTTCCTTTTCATTTGGAAGTTGAGGAAGAAATCAGGTCGTAATTAGTATTGAATGCACCACATCATTTTTTTGTGAACCAAATTACTAACTAAATATATAATGTTTTATAGGCCATTTCCGAATTACCTTTAGCCTCTTTCTCAAAGCGGTGCCCATCCTTTCATATGAATACGAGATTTCATCCACAGGCAAATTAAACTCATTTTTAACGAGTGATAGCTAGCATAGCGTAGCTAGAATGACTTGTAGCAGTTAGTTTAGGAAGAAATAATTCACTCACTCGGTCTGTCATTCAGTCAGTTAGTCAGTTGATAGGTCGCAAACAATTTTTGGGTGGTAATTTCGCTGACCAGGGTATTTCACGAGAGGGCCAACCATTGTGAACAGAATGGCTACCAAAGCGATAAACTGATCTTTTGCGTTTGTGCTCCCAAATTAAAGACTATTTGGTATGCAGCAAAGGTGATTGTAGAATTCGATCGATGAATAGCTTTGTCATCAGTTTTAACCAAAACTTTGCCAAAAATTATGTGCAAGGGTTTCACTCGAGAAGTGCTTTTTTTTTTCTGTGAAGAATTATTTCAAATTTCCATATCGTCTCATTTTTAGTTTGGAAAGTATTATTTTCCAAGTTGTAGTGGTGGCATGATTTCACTCCATCACTCCTTCACTCCTTCACGTCCTCCCTGACATTTGGAAACCTGGGGGGAAACTCCCATATGAAAAAGATGGGGATTCTCGTCGGAAAAATTTGAATTTAACTCCTAAAGGAGACTAATGTGGGCATTGCTTGAGCTTCGTTAGACCCCCAAAAGATACCCCTTAAAACGGAATAGGTTCGATTACTAGCCACTGTTCAAGTAAGGATCTCGTGCGCACTCGTAGACCCGACTCATGTAATCCAGAGACCATTGGAAATCAAGCCTAAAAATAGAAATTAAATGAGAGTATTTCTTTCATTATTACTAGTTCTTCGAGTGTGCCCTGAAGGATACTTTGACAGCTAAAAGTGAGGTCAGAATCCTTGATTTGTACCCGAGACGACGAGCATCCCCGACCTTTTCAAATAGGAGTCCATCGGGTTGCAAACATCCGCGGTCTACTCTGTTTTACAGTCGTGTGCACCGTGTCAAGTTAGTTATTTTCGAGAGGTAGAAGGTGAAACAATTTTTCCATTGTAAGGAAAATTCTTATGGTTCTTCCTTAGCGATTCGATTTAGAAAACGTTTTCGTGGCTTTCCTTCACAAAGCTATGTGATATTGTGAGTTCGAAAGCAATCGATATAAGCAAATGATTAAAAGCTCCAGACGATTTTTTAAACACAAGAAACGGAAAGACAAACGCTACCTTTCGGTAAATGATGTCTTGAAAGAAAAAGAAAAAACATCGAAGAAGAAAAAGAAAAAGAATCTCGAGTCACCTCTAGGATTCAAACTCCCATAGCCCCGCACGCTAGGCCAGCGCTTATCACACTGTGATAGTTGTTCATCAGATTTCGTGAGGAGAAAGTATTAATTATATATATATACATACTGAAGCGCTGGGTAGTCACATATAGCACAGCAGGCTCAAGTGAGCTCTGATTTTTGTGGCGTTGTCGAGCTTGTCCAAGAGGAGGTGACACAATTTACTCACAAACTGAATTGTTTTGATGGCAGTGTTGCTCATTCGTGGATCTATTAAGAAGTGGTGTCATTTAACGGACTCAATGGAGTTGTAAGGTGACTTACAGCTCCATGTACTAATTTCGAACGACTACGTCTGGACACAAACTATGAATGGACTCGCATTATTTTATGGAAAGAGTCAGTTAACTTCAGTCCTTATAAATTAGTAGGGCTACAAGCAAATGTAAGTACTTGAACTCAACACTATAAAGGACAAAATTTCAATGTACAATGTACACTTGAGTTATGAACTTCAGCCTGTTGAATTTTCGTTCTTAAATTTTGGTGTTATCATACTGAACCGCAAGGTGCATTTATTCCCCTGGCTCGACTTTAAGCACATATCTTTTCCCTCAGTTATTGTAATTTTCTTTGCAAATGTGTATTACTTGTCTAGAGTAAATAAAGCATTGAATGCATTTGTAGTATATGTAAGATCCAAGTGTAACATTTTTTCTATTATTCGTTCTTGCGTAATTTGTTTTTCCTCTGCGTACGCAAATTAGTTTATACTTCTTTTCGTCCTTTTGTTTAGTCTTTTTTTTGCGTCAATTTAGGTGTTTATTCCTTTCTGTCAGTTTTCGCGCCCTCGTTAGCGTTTCTTTGCTGTTTCATCTTCATTAGCGCCTTTCTAAGTTTCTATAGTTTTATTTTCCGCATGTCCTAGCGTATTTTCCATATCATAGCTTTGCAGTACAGTTTTGGGGCAGTTCATTTTGGTCCGCGCTTAGGGCAGTTCTATTTAGTTTTCGTGCTAGTCTCTTCGCGTTATTCGCAGTCCGTTTCACAACAGTTTTCTCTGGCCGAAACAATGTAAGTGTAATTCACAGTCCTCGTTTTGCAGTTTTGTTATTTCTTTATTCGAATTTAGCTTAGTCGCAACTTGTAACTTTTGCTCTTTTACTGTTTTAGTTTCAACCCACGCTGTTTGTTTCCACGCTATTTGCATCTACGCCCCTCGTATGCAAACTCTTTGTACCACGCCGTTTTGATTTGTGGAGTTGTTTATTAAAGGCCAAAGAGAGTTTTTATGCTTATTGCAGTTTCAGTATATACCCTGCTGCTGTAACAGCATCATTGCATTGATAACTTAGCAAAAACTGCATAATCTGGGTATCTAAAAGACTGCTGCCTTAATCAGTAAATATTTCAGTGGATCTGGTGCCAAAAAACTACGTTCCCAATAAAAGCACTGTTTACCTTGATCCCAATCTTCACTTTTTGGTCAACCTTTCTAGTTCAATCTATTACAAACAATTAAAACAAAGGATTTTCTCGAATTTTACCAAAGATCGAAATCCATGCTTGCATCTAACAAACTTAAGCCAACTGAGAGCTGGCTATAAGCAAGCATTGGACATTACTCCTAGTGTATACATCACTTTTGACCAAACAAAATGAGCTTGCCGTTTTTGACTACAGCACTAGGAAGACGTGTACAGATACATGTAAGGTAAACCGTGTAGGCAGGCCTGAGTAACAAATAGTTTCTTAACATTGAAATGTTTCATTTTGCAAACATCACAACACACACTTGAATGGAAAAAGGCTTTACGGGCTTGTTCGAAAGCTAGACCACCCTCACATCACAATTAGTGCCTTAACGAACAATTCCTCATTACACCCTTTCATAATTTGTTTTCCAAGTTCAGTAGCTCACAGTCACTTTGATTATTATTATAATTACTTTTACGTTTATCGCTTGAACATTTTTATTTTGCTTTATAAAAGCAAAGCATCCCCTAGTAGTACGGAGGAAAAAATAGCTTTTACCAGGATTCGAACCGCCAAACCTTTAATGCAATTTCCGATTCCCAGACTGAAACCTTGCCACTGTACCACCCTACAATTCTAACATTTCAACAGGGAATACGGCTATTAATTCATCACAGTTTGGTCGAAACTGCTGATTGATTGATGATTACAGCAGGCTTAAATGATATTACAAATATGGTCGTTGTTTTCTGCTTGAAATCACTCAATATGCTCACCAAATGACTTGTTTTACTGACCATGCTATCTATTCATGGATATTTGGATACTGGATGGGTCTTTATTCTCACTCTCCACTGAGGTCAGGAGATCACTGGGCACATACTCGTGCTCGTAAAAGTCATCTGACTACAAAGCGCATGGTTTGTTTCAAAAACCCTAGCTATTCGCCATTTTGATCAGTTGGAAGCCTGCTCTTGCTAGAGTAATTTCCATCCCTTGATTCAACAGTTCTTTTTAGTGCAATGAAGAAGTGAATATGGTTGTAATAACTCAACTACTATGAACAGAAACATCGAAATCAGAATCGCCCTTGACTCGATAGGAATTCTAAAGGAAAGGAGACTTAAAGTAAATGTGGATTTGGTCTTATTTGAAAGAAATAAAGCTCATTATAGTTATTTATCTGTAAAATACTGTGTACAAAACACATTCAGATTTTTGTTAGACTCATCACAGTCGTAACGATCAAAACAGCTCAAGTGTTCCACCTAATTAAACTTAAAGATTATCAGTAAATTAATGACTGCTGTTCAATTTATGATGTGTCACGCAACCATGACAAACTTAACCACCCTTGTAATGACATGACTGTTTCAAGTATCATGAGTTGGCTTAAAAGCGTTTTGATTATATGAATGGTTGTGCACCAGGCCTCGCTTTGGTAGAGAAGCTTAAGGCAACATGGTAATGGGCTATTGCTTGGTGGTCCTCTGTTTTGTTTTGTTTTATTTGTTTGTTGAAAGGAATACAATTTGTTAGGTGAAAATATTAAGGCCTGTTAATAACTGATTTTTATCTTTTTAAGTGGATGTTGGGGATCAAATCAGGTGGTCAGATCATGTCAGTTTGTTTTGAGCTAGACTTATTTTTGTTTATTCGCTTGGTGGCCTTCTGTTTTTTTTTTCTTTGAATTATCTTTTGCAAGGAACAAAATATTAAGTCCTGTTTGTAATTTATTTCCATTGTTTTTTATGTGGATGTTGGGGATCAAATCAGGCAGTAAGTATCGTTTGACTTTTATTCAATGCATCACGGACCACGTCAGTTTATTTTGAGCCAAACTTTCTTAAAAGAAATTGAAATTAAGAAAGCTGAAAAAAATCATTTCCTAAAAAAAGAAAAATATCAAAGTGATAATAATAAAGCATAAAGGAAAAAGGATGCTTAAGGACGGAGAAGATTAAAACGGATTACAACCGACGAACTTGAAAAAAATTAGGTTAAACTTTTCAAGATGCGTAAACCGTGACATAGTTCTTTTCAACTGGAAATGTCGGGTAGGCTTTTTTTCTTTCACTTCAACAATTCAGTTAATATCTTCACCTTGGTGTTGTAGTTGATCACAAGATACTCATAATCTTAGCATCTCTTTCTGAGGGAAAAACACACCAACATCCCCGTGATAAAGCCGTTTAACTTTTTTGACCGATATATGCCTTAAAAATGTATTAACGTGATGATTAAGAGTGCTATTTAGTACGACAGTGGCTCCTGGGAAACAATTTTTCAGTTTTAGGAGAGAATATGTAGGATGGGTTTGACTTAGCTAGACTAGCAACAGCAAAAGAGTAAAAACACTGTTAGTAATTGACGTGATATTTGAATGAAAATGCTAACTGTCTAGGGGGTGAATATTTGTAGAGCCGTTCATCCTGCACGGTGTTGGACGAAAGTGTTTAATCATTGAGAGGTAGCTAGGGCATAAATGATTAAACGACCACGCAATTGGTATATTTAACAAGTATTCCACAAGCGCCCATTGGATAGCCATGTCATATCCAAAAAGCGCGCGTGGAATAATTGTTTTATTTAAAACGCCCCCAAAATATAGAAAACTAATACAAAAATAAGTCCCAAAAAATTGCGGGAATTATGGGTATAATGGCTCATATAGAGCGTTTTCACATGACGTCACAGCAGCCATATTGGTGTTCCAGAACAATGAAACGGCGGCCATGTTGGTGTACCAAACCAATCCTGTGGGAACTGAACTGTTTTCTTATATGAAAACTTCCTTCTGTTTCAATAAATTTGCATGTGTGCTGGCCACGTTGTATATATGATGGCTAAGCCAATGAAAACTCTTGAATTGCATTACCCAGTGATCCCGTTCTTAATAATGTTCTAGATGTATGACCCTATAATGAAAACAACTTTACGAATGGTACGTGCTTCAGAATAATAGGCTGGTCTCGGAGCGTTCTTTTTTCCACCTTCTAAGGTCGTTAATGCCGATGAATTTTCTTATCACCTACGTTTTTATTTCCTTTTAGCGCCACCTGAGTACGTTAAAGTTGGTTGCTTTCAGGATAGACCTCAACTAAGAGCCTTGCCATCGCTTCTGGCCCTGTATCATACAACAATAGACTGGAACACTGATTTAAGTTATATTGTCAAGAAATGTGCGCAAGAGGCGCAGAAAATGAATTATATGTATTTTGGGTAAACCTGTTAATGATTACTTTAAAACTAAATCTAAAGTGAACAGTCTTGAGCCAGATCATCATCTCTTGTCTTAGAACGATTTCCCCTCCACCACGGCACCCCTTCACGCTCCCTCCCAACTCCTAAAAAGGAAGCTTAGCCAAAGTATATGGAACAATGTTTCTGAATCCATTTCCCACGCTTTTTAACATCGCAATAAAGTTAGCATAAATGTCAATGTTAAATACCAGATTTATCAAACCTTTTTGGAAGGGAAAAAAGTGTGCTGACTATGTAGATCAGTAAGTATTAAATGCAGGAAAGAAAGCCCCAATCCAAGCAGTTCAAGGAAAATGGGTTCACTTGATATTGGTCCCATGTGTTCTCATTATGAACTGAAATCAGAAATTTACGTTATGCATTCCGTGTTTTATTTTGTTCTCTTGATATGTATTGCCTAAAGACTATTTCGTTTCCTAATGAAATATAAACTTTGTGTCTGTAGTGTCGAGTCATTTTGGGAATGTTGGAGTGGAGATACTGCCCCTATGACGTATGACCGCCATGGAAGATCTTCTCAATGCACTGTAACCGTTGGTAGAGCAGACACAATTATGGTCTACAGATTTGTAGGAGATGGTCAGTAAACCTGTTAATACTTATGGTCTGGTTTCTTTTTACATTTGGAAGTCTTTTGCGCCATCGATTCTCACTAATAATCTAGCATTGTATATTTTCTTTTTATTCAGAAAAGGAGTGTCTAAACTATGCCATACTTAGTGCAGCTAGTCGCTCCACTACTTATCGGCTCCCCCTAGGAAGCGCGCCAACTTGTGACAATGGTCTCCCACCTGGATGGTACCGCTTCTTAAATCCAGCGGGCGATAAAATGGCTTCCTCGTGTCTTCCAAGTGGAAGATGCGGAACCGTGATCACTGGTTGGCTAGAAACGCCGGTTGCTAGTCCAAAAGCGGCTGATGGGATTGTAAGTGGCAAAGTCTGCTTCAGATGGGGATCAAACTGCTGTCAGTGGTCTCAAAACATCCATCTACGAAACTGCGGAAGGTTCTTTGTGTATAAACTGGGAAAAACGTTTGCTTGTCCTATGGGCTTCTGTGGGATAACTTCATCAGGTAAGTTGCATAATTTTTACACCGCCGTGTTTATCTATCATAAGTTTAAACTCACCAGCTTATTCGTTCCAACACAGTCCGTCACTGACAATGTAACAATGAAGGTTAAAATTTTAACTCATGGACGTACAAGAGGGGTCGGAAGTCACCCTCTTCCCCATCTTGCAAGGTTTTTAGGCCATCCTTTAACGGAGTTTAAACTGTGATGCTAAAGCTGTCTAAAGGCATCTATTTATCTGTCACTGGTAGAAATTCTTCTCATATCAACTGTTTCTCCACGTCACTTGACACTGCCATAGTAACCGTGTTTATTCATGGACGTTAAGCCAAATTTCGTCTTTTGACAGAATTCTCTAGAGGGCCTTGTACTAATGACCCAAAATAATTTGCAGTGCCTTGTTAGAATGAACACCCAAATTGAAGTAGTCGAATCACCATCCAATCCCCGCTTTTTGTAATTGAAGCTTGAAATAAAATGTGTCTGCCAATGTCTTAAAAGGAAGAAAAGTATTATCTTTCAGTTGTTAAAAACTGTCGTGAAACTGAACTTACACAATAAAAATATTTATTTCTATTAACTATAAAATATTAAGTCCTGTTAATAATCTATTTTCATCTTTTTTATGTGAATGTGGGGGATCAAATCAGGTGTTAAGTATCTTTTTACTTTTATTCAATGCTTCACGAATCTTGTCAGTTTCTTTTGAGCGAAGTTCTTTTTGTCCATTTGCTTGGCGGCCTTCTGTTTCTTTTCTTTGATTTATTTCTTGAAAGGGATAAAATATTAAGTCCTGTTAATAATTTATTTTCATCTTTTTTTTAATGTGGATTTTGGGGATCAAATCAGGTGGTAAATGTAAGTCTCTTTTTACTTTCATTCAATGCATCACGTGTCACTACAATTTGTTTTGAACCAAACTACTTTTTCTCCATTTGCTTGGTGGCCTTCTGTTTTGGTTGTTTTTGTTAAATTTCCTTTCATGTGGATATTGGGGAAGAAATCAGGTCGTACTTAGTATCATTTAACTATTACTGAATGTACCACGTCAATTTTTTGTGAACCAAACTAGTAAATAAATATAATGCCCAATAGCCCTTTCCAAATTACCTTTAGCCCTTTCTCAAAGCGGTGCCCATCCTTTCATATGAAAATGATATTTCATTCACATACATATTAAACTCATTAAAAAGTATTACTTCATTTCAGTGAGTCAAATCAATTTTCCTTTGAGCCAATGGTGGTCTTTTGCTTCTTTTTCTTTGATTTATTTGTTAAAATGAAGAAAATACTGATTGCTTTAATTTAATGATCGATTTTCTTATTTTCCTTTTCATATGGATGTTGGGGAACAAATCATTACAACTTCTCACCGCTAATACGCGGGGTTGTTGAGTATTCATATATTCATGCTATTGTTCTTACTCATCACTTAATTATTGACAACTATGATCTGCTGACAATGCGGCATGTTCCTGAAGAGCGCAAACTCTTTGATGTAGGTGATATTTTTCTTTTATTGAGAGAGAAGAAATCAAACCCTAGGGACTAAGGTTAAGTCTGCTTGATGTATTCATGGAAAGGGAGGATCAGATAACATGTAACACGACATTTTTTTGAATAAAACTTGGGGGCTCTGAATCAAACTTTCAGTCGGCTTGTAAAAAAAAGAGTCCTAGATTAAATCTCTTTTTAGAGCTACGCCTCCAATTATATGGTACTGTTGAGAGGAAAATTTGAAATCCATAAAGTGTACTGGGCTGAAACCACGTGTTGAAAAATAATCCTGATACATCGGAACATGGTCGTTCAGAAATTAACAATGGTTGCCGCTTGACCAAAAAAGTTCTAATTCTGGCGTTTGGTGATCAAAACAACTAATTCAAGATTTCTTTCTAAAGTTGTCTAAAGCTACATACATAACGAAGAAGCTAAATCCATAAAATGTCTGCAATGATTACTTCGAGTTTGTTCATACAATGCTAACGAAAGGATATGTTCACAAGTTCTTCGCTCATGGTCACTTTAATTACGCTATTGTCCAAGTCTTATGAAGTCACTTGAAGTTTCCTTCCAAAATATCTCACCTGTTTGAAGCCGAATAAAACCAAACTTATTCGAGATGCTTTCAGGTGTTACCAAGAGCAATGCCCAAAGGGATAATTTGATCCTTCAGGCTACAACATCCAGTGGTTTAAGCCATTTCAGAAAGACACACTTAAAGCAGCGTGAAGTTGTAATGTCAGCTGGCAAGTATTTTTTGCTTTTATTCAGTGTGCCACATAAATTTGCTTTATAGGCCAACTACTAAATTATAATGCCCAATTCCTTGATGCTTTTCTGTTCCTGTTTTTTTTTTAATTTTCTTAACAGAATTTAATATTTAGTAACATTATAGCTAACTGCTGATAATTGTCGGATACTACTGTAATTAAAGAAGGTTGTTTTTCTTGTACAAAATGGACAAGACAAATCATGAAGAAAACAAATTATGAAGAAAACAAAAATAAAAGCTACATGAAGAAAGCAAAGTATTGAATTATTTCTCATCCAATTGCTTGGTGGGCATCTTTTCCATTTTCTTTGTCAAAAGAAGGGTGTATTTTTTTAAAAAACTGAATGAAACACATCTGTAGTGATAATTGATCTTCATAGGTTCCTTTTTGTGGGCTTATGCATTTTGCGTGCATAAGCCCAATAAGCTATCAAAATGTTGTTAGTCAGTTTGAGGACGTGATGTCACATGAGAGAGCTTTGGAAGTATGGATAGTCTGACAGGTAGACTGGGTACTAGTAATTTGAAGTGATTCTTTTCGAAAGAAGGCAGCTATTCCTACATTTGTAGGACGTAGTCGTCGCCAGTTCTTGCAGTATTGCGTTGTCACTTGACTTCTTTGCTCAGCTTTTTGGCCTTAATTGGTTGCAGTTTTCAAGGTAAGTTATTTTTCATTTATCAATTGCTCTGTCATGCTGTTTTGTGATTAGTTTTCCTCCTTTCATCGGACATTAACTGCACTGTACTCATGAAAAGCTTACGAGATGCCTCATTTATTCTTTATCAGTTCATTCAGGTGTTGCTGATACAGGAGTTGTTTTTCTTATGCAAGCTCAGCTTCCAAAATACTGACCTCACTTCACGTGGAAATCTATGCGTCACGCCATTAGTGGTGAGAAATCAGGCTGTGCAATTCTGTGTATTTCCAAAGTTCTAGTTACTCCTCGATATTCTTGGTAAGTGAAATTTTCCTGACTGCCCTTTCAAGCCTAAGTCGTAATGTATTTAAGTCTCAGGGAAGTGTGTGTGTCTGCTGATGTATAATTTATATCAAACGGCAGGTTAAATTGGCATTTTGTTCTCAATAGTCATCTCGCCTTCGATGTTGCTTTGGTTAATCTAAAGAAAACACAAACTGAGCAGACAGTGTTCTCAGCAGACGAAGAGCAACATGACCATGACTTGTTGTCGTGAACAAAGTAAATGTGCTGAGTTGTTTGGCTCAGCGGCCATTGTGCCGCAAAATAACTGTACCGAGCTATTTAATGAATTAGCTCAGCGACCACACTGTGTCACACAGTGAATTTGCAGTGTTATTTAGCTCAGCTTGTCATGAAATAAATTGACCGAGTTGTTTTATAGCTTGGCAGCTATTGTGCCATTCTATCATGATACCGTAAAATGCCACGTCAAAGCCCTAGGCTTATATAACTTCATAAGGGGTTTTGGGTGGGCTTATAAACAGGGGGGCTTATTTCCAGGAGGGGCATATAAGCAGAATTTAAAAAAAAATGTTTCGGAATGACAAGATGAAACCTATCTGGGAATCTAATTAAAGGCAACATACCATTACATTTAGGGCTGTTACCCTATTATCCTATAACTTTCGATTAAAAATTTTGATGTTCGTAAAGCAACGCAAAAGGAACGCATGTATTAAATGGGTTTATACCCAGTAGGCCTTATATCCGGGGGGGGGGGGGTGGGGGCTTATATCCGAAATAATATCTTTGTTAGCAAATAGAAGGGCTTATAACCTGGGGGGCTTTGACGTGGGATTTTAGGGTATGTGATTTCGACACATTCCAATTGTTAAGTTGTAGTTTGAGGACTTGTTAACAATGATATTTTCCAGTGTTCTTTTGATTTCATGTATCATCAAGGAAAAACTATGAAGTGACTTGCAATGTTGTTTAAAACTAATAAACTGTCCTGGAAAGAAATAAAGTTTTTGTTTGCTCTGTTTGGGAATGATTCTTTGTCTCCCTTACCCTATTTCACATAGATTTCAACAAACCTTCTTTTGCCCAGCCCCCGGATTGGAAAACTCAAGTATGAAATTGACAGCGGTCATCATGAGAAATTTGAAAGAAATCCCTAAAGGGTAGATAGATAGATAGATAGATAGATAGATAGATAGATAGATAGATAGATAGATAGATAGATAGATAGATAGATAGATAGATAGATAGATAGATAGATAGATAGATTTTATTAGCAAACTCATTGCAGCCGCTGGAGCGGCTGAATTACGAATTACTTTACAATAAAAAAAAAAAAAAAGAATTATATTATACAAGGAAAAATATGCAAACTATTTATAATTAAAAATATGGCTCATAATAAAAGTGTTCCTAAACCTATGTGTCTTACAAATCGGTAGCTCAAAGTATCCCCGGGTTCGTGTGCAGTAAGTGGACTCGTTGCGTGGCGGCAGCAGATCATGTAGCTTATGGCATGGGTCTCTCATAATTTGATCAAATAAAGTTTCGCTCAGTGCCTGTCTCCTCTCATACAGTGAAGAGATGCCTGCAGCTACTAGAGCCTCAGCATAAGATAGGTCAGGATATATTATCCGCAGTGCGCACTTTTGCAGTCTTTCTATGTTATTAGATAGGTACTGCGGCAACGCATGATGGAAAACTGAGCACGCATACTCTAGGACAGGACGGATGCATGTTGTACAGAACAGTAACATATCCTTCGGGTTTACCTTCGTGCGTTTTAGCTGCTTTAGGAAATACAGGCGTGTTGCGGTCTTTTTGCAAATATAATTAACATGAACATTCCACTTGAGGTCGTCTGAAACTAAAACTCCTGATAGCTTTGCGGACGAGACAACTTCGATTTGCTTATCATTAATAGTGATAGGGTCTACAGTGCTAGGTAAACTAGAAAAGGATATTCTCAGCTCTTTACCCTTAGACTCGTTTAGCTGAAAACTATCATCTTCAGATTGTCGAACAAGTTCATCAACGCATGGTTGCATGCAACTGGTTTCGTTCTTGGATACTGACTCGGCGAGAGTGGTATCATCTACATACTTCCAGAGAGTTGTATCAGCTACAGAGAGATCGTTTATCATGATAAGAAATAAAACCAGAAACTAATACCAATCTCCCTTTGTGGGCCTGCTCAAATTCTTTAAAATTTCTTTAGAGTACCTGATAGCGTGCATTCGAATATTGTATTTAATCCAGTCCCAAACGCAGCGTTTATCTGATAATTCTTTTTCCCGCTCGGATTTCCATTTAGGTATGTTAACACTCAGATAATTTAAATATTGTTCATCATCTAATAGCGAAACATTCATTTTCCACATGCCAGGTCCTTTTGCCTCTCCAATTTCGACAAGGTTTAAACTAATTGCTGCATGATCAGTTCTTATTGCAGGGATAATATCAGCTGAATTTACAAAATCGCAAAGATTATTGGAAATAAGCCAAAAATCTAAACGACACAATACAACAGGTGATTTTTGACTCCAAGTGTAACTTTTTGTTAGGGGATTTTTAATTCTCCAGATATCGACCAGATCTAATTCACTTTGCAAACATTCTATACTGTTCACGACCGATTTCTTTGGTATCATTATTCCAGCTCTTTTATCTAAAGTTGGGTTTAATGGACAATTGACATCTCCGCCTACAATAACGTTCTTCTCGGAATCTAAGTTTTCAGTTTGAAGCAAAGTATGCAATTTCTTAAAAAACTGGATCGAGTCTTTATCTTTGCTTGGTGCATAAATATTAACAAGTACATATACTGCGTCATCAACTTGAACTTTGGAAATAATAAAGCGCCCCAAGGGATCCGGAACTGTACAAAGCACTGTACAATTCGCCTTGTTGTTTATCAGTACTGCAGTACCACATGAATTTGGACTACCGTGTGAAAAAAGCATTTTTCCGCCCCATTCATGTTGCCATTGATTTTCTGTTGCTTTATTTGAATGCGTTTCCTGTAAAAAAAATCACGTCTGCATTCTTTCTGCGACACCCTGTGAAACTGGTGCGTCTTTTTTTAAAATTGCTAACTCCCCTGACATTCAAAGAAACTATTTTTAAAGCAGCTGACGAGATTTTAACATCTATAAACAATAAACTCCAAATCTAAAAGCTAAAATTCTCAACAAAAGAGTGAAGGTTGAAGAAATTAAGAACAGCCATAATAACTTTGTTCCCGCCTGTTTTGAGTTAAATACAAACGAGAACTTTCTTCGCTTACAGCTCAATAGTGCGATTGCTGCAAACAAACTTCCCACTGAGATAAAACTGAGTAATTTACAATAGGAGAACACACATAAACAAATAAACACTTAATCCACCTCTAAGAATGAAAGATGGAACAAATTAAACTCCATCTACCATTCAGAGCTCCCACCTTAACTTGTTAGCCGTTGAATGCAATTTGTAAAACTTCAGTCTGCCCGCCAAATCGGTATCAAGTCACAAAAATAATAATTTACATGGAAACAACTCTAACCTCTCCAACAGAGAAACGTAATCGAAAGCGCATAGCTTAACCAAAACGAATATTACACTGGAACGAATTTACCATTAATATAGAGTTTGTCCGGTACTGCTTTGCTAAAAGAAACCTTCGTACCGTTTCTTTTTGCTTCCTTTAACTTCGACATTTATTTTCGTCGGTGCTAGATAATTTCTTGCGGATAATCTTCTAGAACTTTAATCTCGGGGTCTCGAAGATGAAGCGAAGCTCTCAATACCATCTCGCGATCCTGGTAACGGAGAAATCTTGCTATAATCGGTCGTGTTTTTCCAGATGCGGGTTTTCCCAAACGATGTACTCTGTGCAATTCAAATTTCTTTTCCGGATCTTCAAATCCAAGGCCATTCTTCAGAAATTCAAAAAGCAGATCGCGTGTATTTATCGCCTCGCTGACTTCTGAGTCGCCCTTTGTTTCTTTTTCAGCCAGACCAAAGAATTTTAAATTCTCTCTGCAGGCTTCCGCATAAAGCTGCTTCGTATGTAGGCCTTCTTTAGCAGCTTCAAGAGACTTGATCTTCAATTTTATGTCATCCACTTCTTTGTCCAACCATTTTAAACCTTCATTCATCTCCTGCAGTTTAGTATCAGTACCACGTTCAGATGAAGTTCAGATGAAGTTCAGCTCTCCACAACATCGTTTATCGCTTTGTAACAACTGCAAATGGAGTCAAACATCTACTTGACTGAAATACCACTGCAGAGTGTTTCCTCCAGTGAAAATCCTGCTTTTGTTCAACAAAACACAGAAACAATGGTAGTAGACCAAGCTCGTTTTCCCCTTGTATCGGACAAAGAAATTTTGGAAATTAATGAAACCGCAGCCTTCAAAAACACTGCTCTAGCAACCAAAACATGGATGGCAGCATGGGGAGAATGGTATAAAGCCAGAAACATTAATGTAACATGGAGTCATACTGTCCACAAGCTCTTGATGGCCTCTTGAACATTTTTACATTTTTACATTGAACTAAGGAAGAAAGATGGCACAGATTACGAACCTGACTCATTGACAACAACTTAGGGAGCCATAAATCGCAATAAATCACAAGAACTACCGCAAATCCTCGAAATAGCACCTCCCCTCAAGTAAGCGCCCCCTTTGAATAAGCACTCCTTCCGTCGGCCAAAATTTAAAATAAGCACCTCCTCTCGAATAAGCACCCCCTCCCCTCCCCCTGTTTTATAGAAGATTACTGAGACAACAAATGATATGTAGTTTTGGTCGTGCTCAATCACAAGCAAGCGATAATCAACTCAGTCAAGCACTGCACATTGACCGTTTCAACAGATCACATGTTTTTGTTTTATTTCTTTTTAAGATCTCATGTAGTTCTCCAAGAGAGACAGGATCCTTCGGAGACTTCTGAGGCACTTTCACGTACATATAATTACAAACAAACCGTTCATATCTGACCATGATTTGGGAAAAATTAAACAAGCGTCCCCCCCCCCACCCCACTGATTGAGCGCCTCCCTTTAATAAGCGCTCCCCCCCACCTTTTCCTAAATTTAATTTGGGCATCCGGGCACTAGTTGGAGGATTTACGGTATCCAGGGAGCATCATAACCGGTTATGAGTTCACAAAGTGTCAAGAAATGCTCGAAGCAAAAGCGAAACAAATTCGTCGCCAGGGAAAAGGTAAATCAGTGCCCAAACAAAGCACAGCCATACAGCGAAACAGACAAAGCAATCTTCTAGAGAGAGGACAAGCTTGGAAACCGCAATGACATTGCATTGACAAATGTAAACTTCAAAAATCGCTGTTAAGTTTATTGGTGCTTTACATTACTAGGTGCTACCCTCGGTAAACAAAGTGTTTACTACTCCTCAACATGGAAATTGTATGCCGTTTCTCTAGCACGTTGGCCTCTCCACTCCACGTGGTTTCCAAGGGGAATGTGAATGGTGCCCATGTGAGGATTACCACAGGTTAAATGACATCACTACTCCTATCGCCACCCTATCCCGCATATCCAGGATTTTACGTCCAATTTGAGCGGTAAAACCACCTTGGTTTGCATCCACCACCAAATCCCTGTTTCAAAGGACAACATTGCTAAGACGACCATTATAACACCATTTGATCTTTACAAGTTTTGCTGTTTGTCTTTCTACTTAAGGAATGCTGCTCAGACCTTTCCCAAGGTTTTCCTTGCCCTTTGGTGCCCTTTCCCATGTACCAGGCCATCTTTAACAACCTACACTCCTTGTCCCATCCCGCATCAAGACCTCTCATTGCAAGGTATCGGAACGGTATGTCTGGCCCAATACGAAGCAAGACATTGCCCGATGGACCTGTACTTGCCATGGCTGTCAGCATTTGAAAGTTCAATGACATGTTTAAGCCCCACTGAAGACCTTCCCGCACCTAATTGCTGCCATCTAAGGGTTACACTTACCTGTCTACTTGCATTGACCGATACACCCGATGGCCCGAGGCCATTCCAATGGTTGATGCTACTGCTGAGACCTGCCCTTCTGCTCTCTGGTGAGGCTGGGTCTCGTGCTTTGGTGCACGGACGACGATCACTTCTGATAGGGAACATCAGTTCACATCTGATTTTTGTCATTCCCTCATAAACCTTGGTGCTACATGCCTCCACACCACAGCGTACTATCTGCAGGCAAACGGTGTTGTCAAGAGGTTTCACAAAACATCTCAAAACAGGCCTGAAAGCACATTTGGCAGGTAGCAACTAGGTAGATGGCCTCCCTATTGTTCTCCTTGGCCTACATATGGCCACCCATGCCTATGTGCTTACGCGTTCTTATGATGGTCGCTTTTTGGGTTCATCGTCGCTTTTACAAGCAGTTTACCCTGGCCAACAATGGCAAAACCAAAGAAATCACAGTTGACCGTTCAAAGCCTGCTAAACCGACACAAGATCATGATCCTGTTGAGTTTCACCAGCAGTTTCACCTTAACATTCTCCAACACTCTTAGAACCTCAAGGGACCACTTTCTCTCTCATCCCTCATCGTGCCTCGCAGGACACCTAAGACCATTCAGAGCAGTCCTCCACTCATCTCGCTCTCTCACAGACGCTGTTGTGATCCCACATGACTGCTATCCCATCTCCTTCCACTATCTTTCTACACTCCTCCTCCAGGTCGTCCGTGGCCTGCCTGGTCTTCTTTTGCTTTCCGGCGCCCAGGTCAGCGCAGTTCTGGCGAAGTTATTGCAGTCTATCCGCAGGATGTGCCCTATCCATCTTCATCTCCTTTTTTCCTTATCTTCATAGACAGTTGCAGCGTATTGGTCCGCCTGTACAGTTCCTCATTTGAGATTTGGCTTGGCCAGAAAACTGTCTGTATCTTTCTCATGCATTTCCTGTGAGAAGCATCCGATTTGTTCATGTCTGAAGCTGTGATTCTCCACATCTCTGTACCATACAGTAAAATATGGCCTCCACATTGGTGTTTGAAATGGACAGCTTAGTTTTAGAGCTGTACTTGGAAACCCTAGCAACCCTATATGTCTTCCCAAATGAAGCTCCTCACTCGCCCACCACGACCGAAGCAGGCTGTCCAATTCAGCAGCTAGCTCCCCTCCTGATTATCTTTAAGACTGGTAGAGGAGTATTGTGGAGACCCCCAACATTTCTTAGCAGTTGTATTACAATTACATTCTAGAACATTCTTAGGTTTTTATGTGACATTTACGGCTTAAAGGGGGCTTTTTCAATTTCCCCAATTGTAAACTATGTGCTTTGGGCAAGCAGTTGTAGTTCATTTTTGGTTGTTTGAAAGAAAAACGTAATTAGCGGTTGTCGATGTTCTCTTCTCGACCCCCAAAAGACATTGGTCATAAACATATAGCCCTTGAGAAAAAGGCTAAACTATTCTAGATTTAGTCTAGCTGATCTTAGCACACGATATTATTTATTCAGGCAGGATTCACCAAACCATAATTTAGCTCAAAATTGTGTGACAGTGCAGTTGAACACATAATTTCCAGCATGTCCATCGAACCAAAGCAGCTTGACTTTCAATAAACCCATTGGACTGGGTATCTAGGGTTGAATGTTCTGTGCTGGAACCCGATTCCTCGGAAAACATCTTATAACTTTGACAGTCATATTGTGGCCCATTTGCTGAGACAAGGATTTTGGGCACTCCTTGGTCCGACGGCACACTCTTAATAAGACTAACAGCAGTTTTAATTTCTTGTGTGTACCCTCCACTTCGAATGATCCTGAAAATGGGAAATTTGGAGTACTAATCGCATATCAGCAAATGTAAATCTCCTTTCAATTCCAATGATCTGCCAAAGTCTTGTGGATACTTCATGAGTTTTCAATGTTTCTTTTGTTTTTGACGTACTTTCCTTAACATATTTCACATGTCTGGACTCTGGACTCAATGTCCTTGTTAACAGTAGGCCAAAATACACAGACTTGGCTCGCAGCCTGCGCTTCTCCAAACCTTGGTGGGCCTGACGTATTCTCTCTCGCTGTTACATCACTCCTTTGTGTTTGTGGTAAAACAAAACAATTGACGCTACGTGACTTAACTGATACTTGAATGAAGTGGTTGGCAATGTGGTAGGAAGAGTGTATAGTAGTAGTGGTACGTTTTGTGATCAAAGAAGTAACGAAAACTATTTACAATGTCTTTTTGTTGTTAGTGTCAAAAGTAAGTCAAACACAAAGATAAACACTACACATTTTAAGAGGCACTGGAGCCTGACACTTGCATTTCTATCTATAGGCCTCACCTGAAAACCACGTGAAATAAAATCACTTTACATGGTTGTCTTGTGTTATTAAGATAGGTTGATTTTATCTGAGTATGTTTTGTTTATCTAATTTTTTTTTTATTTTTTTTTTTTATAATCATTTTCCTTTTTCTCTCATTTTCTCTTTAAATTAAACTAGATAATACTCTTAAAGTAGTAGTAGCTCAGCCAGAATAGCTTTGCTAACTGCGAGCTATTAGCACTCGGAAAGTGATTATATATTAATGAAAGTTACTGTTACTGTTACCTGTTATTTACATTTGTAGAACTTAAGAGGTGCCCTCTGTAATTTTCAACTATGGCCATTTGGACCAGAAAAAATCAAATTCCTCAAACTTTCTCAGATGAATGGTCTAGATAAGTGATTCACGAAAATACAACTTTCAGTTCAATTCGATTCGTATTTTAGCGCTGGGGCCACCATCTTGGTTTTGCCCCTCTGAGAGGGCTTTCAGCGGCCATTTTAGGGCACATTTTTAACAATTTGCCATACAAAGAAAACGATCTAAATCCGGGTAAAAACCCTTTATTCGAGACAAGCAAATGTTTCTTGTTACATTGAGAGGCTTTTTGGCAATTTGATCATCACCTGATTTTTCTACAGAATTTTAAATTTCTTCCCTTTCGGACTACTCATGAAGCGCCACAAAAAAGGCGAAGTTTAAAGGAAAATATCGCCAAAAGTACATCACTTGAGATCCCAAAACTACCCTCCACTTAAAGAGCAATGTCTCACCTGTAAAAACATGTAATAAAATTTTGGGGCAGTTAAAACTGTAAAATGTTAGAAGAAGAAGTTTAAGCTGCTCTTTTGTCAACTAAGACCGCCATCCTAATTAGCATAATAACGTGAAAATAACGATGCACAGAGAAAATAATGATATATTCCACTTATCTCGCGACATATCGACAACTGGATGTTCCACGATGCCTCATGTTATATTTCCAGTATGTTTCAGCCACATTTTCGGTGATTAGTGTACGAAATTACTCTCAGACATCGCCACGGTTAAGCAGATTTCAACTTTCCGAAGCCCACTTCATAACGTCTATCAATATTATTTGTCTTTCGCCTCATAAGCCGCCGTTTACAAGAAGTTTAACAATTTGCTGAGATCCTAACTGACCCAGAAGTCTGTTAGCAGCCTTTAAAATCCTCCTCTTAATCGAGGATTCTCATCAAGAGTTCGTTTAAGCTCAGTATTGTCTTGATCCGTTGTGCACCCGCCATTATTCCACAGATTGCGTTACATTTGACAAATGCGCATTTCAACGGGTAGGGGTAGGGTGGGTAGGAAGTGAAAATGTAACCGACATTAAAGCCATTTTACGCATTTCTGTGGCTAAACTAGTTACTGGCTTTCCCAGAATGATTTCAAGATGAGCTTCTGCTTGCAGGTATTTTCTAAGTTATTTTTGCAGGGTAGGCGGGGGGGCGTCGTGTATTAAAAAAAAAAAAAAAGAAAAAAAGAAAACGATAGACAGTATCAGGTCAAAAGATTATGATCTGTGTATCTTGATCAGCTTTATCAGTTCATCAGTGAGGCCCTATTAGGGGTTTTCAGGATGCTGGATATTTGGGTAAAAAATTAACAGGATGCAATAAATTTAGGGGGAAAATTAATGCGGTAGAGCATGCTTAGATCAGATAAAGCGGGACAGTTGTGTCTTTCGCTGCCGGAAGTGCCATCAAATTTTGCAAAAGACAACAGACTGACGAATAGTGCGCAGGAAGTAATGATAAGCGACGTTTTATTGAAACTTCTTACATTTTCTTAGCTGTGTCACTTTTCCATCAGAAAAGAAAATGCTCAGGAAATTACTGAAGGGCAGTTAAGGACGGTACCTGGAACTAGTGACGTAATTAACTACCCAACTAAGCGTGCGACTTAAGAAAAATTCTATTGTGGCCGAAACAAATTTCGCACTAAAATTACGAGCCTATACTAAAACCGGGATTACCAGAAAAGCAGCATATCGCTAAGCACTAACTGTGAACGGCTTCCAGCTGAAAAACTACCTTTTATCGTATCCGTAGAAAAAATCATACTGAAATTCAACTGTAGATGGCATAATGCGCGCGGAAAACAACTGCGAGAGATGTCAATGTTTAACTTACCTGGAAAGTAACAGGAAAAAAAGTAACGGACACCGACAAAGTTTTCGAAAGGATGAAACAGCTCATTTAACTTTTAACAAAGGGGTGATTACGGCTACATTTTGTGGTATGAATTGGAAGTGGCAAGCCTATTCGACAATGCATTAGTTTTTGGCTGTGAGGAAAAGTTATGTAGACTGTATTTTGGCTGAGCCAGAGGAGTGCTGTTGTGACGATTCTGTTATTAAATACATATCAAAAGTAGTTTTTATGTTACCACTTACCACGTAGTTTAAAGATGTTTTTTAATATGTTTAGTTTTCTGCATGTAAAGGCGAACCTTAGGAGAATCTGTGAAGAATTATCTTTACTTTTTTTTCAGAAAAATGCTACAGTCAGCAGTAGCTAATTATCTCGGAAAAATTAATGAATACCCCCAGTTTTCTTTGTAGACTCTAATAACCCTGGCTAAGATCTACTTTTTCCACGTTTTCTTAATCTGGCGGAAACACGTTTGTATTTTGTAGGCACCATTCGTCATGAGCCTGAGGCACCCCACAGCCGCTAATGTCGTTCAGTTCTGTGATGGAGCACAGCTGCATGTCTGCACAAGACTAGTTTTCAACCCTATGCAGGGCGCTTTAAAATACCCGCATCTATCAAGCGAAGCACTAATGTTGACGCTTAGCTTTTTAAGGACATTATAGATGCGTTTAAGGCACACAAGTTGAATGAGTCATAAGGAATTGGATGAGTTAACTGACACTTGTCAAAAATATCTGCAGCTTGATTCTCAGCGGTTGTTGTGTCTTCTTGGAGGACCTTCTCCTGTCTGTTTCTAAGCTTTGAAGCCATTCCCGAGAGGAAGGATTAAACGTGGCAAGAAGTCAGGAACTCATCACAGGTGAACCGCCTAATTCTGGCCTCACCTTTTGAGCGCCTCATCTTTTGTGCTACAGTAATTGCTTCAACTTTTATGGCCGTTTCCTGACCCGAGAAAAACTTTTCTTGCGCACTGCTTGTCAGTCTGCTGCCTTTAGCAGCATTTGATTTCGGGCAGCGAAAGACACAAGTATAATGCTGAACAAAAAAAACACAAGGAAGAGGCTTTTTACTGGAGTTCTATCCGTATTCTATTTGTAATAAAGGAAAATTCTCGTCAAAAACTAATGGCTGTCGATGAGATTAGGATAGTTATTTACAAATATAGTGTGGAACGCTGTGCCTCGATCTCTTTGCAGACACAAAGGTTGCCATGTAAGAAATTCGTGTTAAACGGTACAGAACTCGGGACACATTTCATTCTCTGTTTATTTCTCCAGCCCCGTCTTTATCTCTCTCTTCAGTGTAACAAGTGTGAGCTTCGAAATTACTAACAAGGAGCTGCGTTACCTAACCTTAAAGCCACTAAAATCTGATACAAAACTTTCATATTCCACCGTGATATAAGTACTAAGAGTGCAGAATAAATGCTTATAATAGTTGACATACATTTATTTTATCCTAAATAGCTGACCTCTGTTGAGGCCCCAGAGTGGAAAGCGGGGGGGGGGGGGGGGGGGGGTGTCGGTGTATCCCTTATCCTGATAATTTTTGTCCTAACTATCTTGTATCCTGTTAAATCCAGCTCAACGATTTCCTACTCAGTTAATGTCCTGTTTTATCTGATCTAAACATGCTCTACCCCATTAATATTTCCCCTAAATTGCTTGCATCCTATTAACTTTTTACCGAAATATCCAGTATCCTGAAAACCCCTAATAGGGCCTCACTGATGAACTGATAAAGCTGATCAAGATACACAGATCATAATCTTTTGACCTGATACTGTCTAGCGTTTTCTTTTTTCTCTTTTTTTTTAATACACGACGCCCCCCCCCCCTCCCCCCCCCCCCACCACCTACCTTGCAAAAAATAACCTAGAAAATACCTGCAAGCAGAATCTCATCTTGAAATCATTCTGGGAAAGCCAGTAACTAGTTTAGCCACAGAAATGCGTAAAATGGCTTTAATGTCGGTTACATTTTCACTTCCTACCCACCCTACCCCTACCCGTTGGAATGCGCATTTGTCAAATGTAACGCAATCTGTGGAATAATGGCGGGTGCACAACGGATCAAGACAATACTGAGCTTAAACGAACTCTTGATGAGAATCCTCGATTAAGAGGAGGATTTTAAAGGCTGCTAACAGACTTCTGGGTCAGTTAGGATCTCAGCAAATTGTTAAACTTCTTGTAAACGGCGGCTTATGAGGCGAAAGACAAATAATATTGATAGACGTTATGAAGTGGGCTTCGGAAAGTTGAAATCTGCTTAACCGTGGCGATGTCTGAGAGTAATTTCGTACACTAATCACCGAAAATGTGGCTGAAACATACTGGAAATATAACATGAGGCATCGTGGAACATCCAGTTGTCGATATGTCGCGAGATAAGTGGAATATATCATTATTTTCTCTGTGCATCGTTATTTTCACGTTATTATGCTAATTAGGATGGCGGTCTTAGTTGACAAAAGAGCAGCTTAAACTTCTTCTTCTAACATTTTACAGTTTTAACTGCCCCAAAATTTTATTACATGTTTTTACAGGTGAGACATTGCTCTTTAAGTGGAGGGTAGTTTTGGGATCTCAAGTGATGTACTTTTGGCGATATTTTCCTTTAAACTTCGCCTTTTTTGTGGCGCTTCATGAGTAGTCCGAAAGGGAAGAAATTTAAAATTCTGTAGAAAAATCAGGTGATGATCAAATTGCCAAAAAGCCTCTCAATGTAACAAGAAACATTTGCTTGTCTCGAATAAAGGGTTTTTACCCGGATTTAGATCGTTTTCTTTGTATGGCAAATTGTTAAAAATGTGCCCTAAAATGGCCGCTGAAAGCCCTCTCAGAGGGGCAAAACCAAGATGGTGGCCCCAGCGCTAAAATACGAATCGAATTGAACTGAAAGTTGTATTTTTGTGAATCACTTATCTAGACCATTCATCTGAGAAAGTTTGAGGAATTTGATTTTTTCTGGTCCAAATGGCCATAGTTGAAAATTACAGAGGGCGCCTCTTAATTAGTAAATACACACGTATTGACCTGTGTCACTCGGTGAGAAAGAAGAGCAATAGAATTATTGGGCAGGTGATTTCCTTTGAATTTTTACATCACCTCAGAATATTGCTACTCTTTATGTATTTCACCTTTGGAATTTACTTTGTAATTTTAATGCTACAGTTCTAGACAAGTCTTAGATGGAAACATGAAGGATTTGAGTGAATATAATCCAGGGGTCAATTTAATAAAACTTTTCCACTTGTAATCTACAAGTCAGACCATTGCATTTACAAGCGCAAACGAAAACGAGTTTAATAAAAAAAACTGTTTCAAGTCTAGGTTACAAGTGTCCGACTTCTAATTACAGGTGTAGTGGTACACGTGTAAAAGATAGTAAGAATCAGATTTAATAAAACTTTTACAAGAGTTCTACTTGTATTATCATAACTTGGAAATTATAGTCGCAAACTACAAGTGGTATGTCACTTATAAACATTGAAAGGGCAGCAGAGATATTAAATTTGCATTTGCAAAAGTATATGTGCATTCAAGGAGATTTTATACTGTGTATCCTGACTTGCGATACACGTGTAAATTCCAGTGTAGAAATTACTGTTATTGAATCCTTCTATTTACAAGCTTCACAGTAGCATAGGGACAGACAAAACTGTCTGTTTTAAGGGAGTGTGCTTATTAAGCAGGTAAGTACACATGTGTAGCAGGGCCCCAGTGTACATGTGCTTCCACCAATTCCCCTGTTCAACAAGAAACATTAAACACACAAGTTGTTCCAATCATAGTTACTTTTATGTAATGTTAAAATGTAATTTGTCTGGTGTTATTGTTGTAGTTGCAATGTTGTAGCTTCCATATGCATTGGGTCCATCTAATTAATTTTCACTTTGTTGTTCATAGTCTGTCTCATTCTAAACTTGTAAGGAGCATTTGGTTAAATCATTTTTTTAAATTCTACCAGCTGTTTGATGTTTCTCTATTTTAAGTTTGTGAAAGATATTTCATTCTGAGGGAATTTTGTTTGTTACATTGTACTTATTGAACGACTTAATTGGTGAACTTCCATTCAATACAGACCTAGCTTCCTAAAGAATTGTTTCCCATGTCTTTGTTAATCTCTGTGAATTATTAATTTTCTAGCTGATGGTGGTTGGTCATCCTGGGGAGACTGGAGCAGGTGTACTCTGACGTGTGGTGGTGGAAATCAAACTCGACAGCGGTCATGTACCAATCCTCCTCCGCAATGGGGTGGCCATGATTGCCAAGGATTGCTTTCCGAGTCCCAGTCATGCAACACAAACAGTTGTCCCAGTAAGAAAGCATAAATTTTGATCTTAGGGTGTGTTCCTTTGGGATCAATGATCCAAGATCACTTGAATGATGGTGCATTAAAGGAACTCCTGAATCCACCCCGAATTACGTGTACATTCTAAGATTCAGTGGGTTCCTTTAATGCTCCATACGTGACCCTCCACAGGAAAACAGGGATAAAGGTGATAGAACGCTCACAACACGCTAACACAGCACACATGGTGTGTCCTAAGACGCTTTATGTGCATATTTAATTCGTTGCACAATGAAGGACACACAACGATTTGTTTCGAAGATGTTAACATGCTAAACCAGTTTCTGTTTTGATTAGCGTGCTCACGGTAACACGCTCAGTGTGTCAGTTATCACGCTAGAACACGCTAGAACATGACAGAAAGTTTGCGATCTCGCTCTCCAAAAAGTTGGAATTTTATTATTTCACTCTAAAAGCTTCTAAATTAGCGACAATTAGTAAATAGCGACAATGAACGGGAGAAAGACTTAGCATTAGTGTTGGACAACGGACAAGAGATACTATTATTCTGAATAACACCAAACACAAGTAGAGCGTTTTTAAACAAGCTGATCATCTTCTTTCCTGGAGAGGCAAATACAGCAAAAGAAGAAGATGCTGTCTCTGATTCTCACCGGCCCCAAAGAACAACAAATTCTGGCATTATTGTACGCATTCGACTTTGGTTACAAAACAAGTGTAGGGGAGTTTAATGATGCGACTGCAGTTAAGTTTTACAATGTAAAGTGTAAGCTATAAAAAAAATAAACCCTGTTGTAGTCATATTTGGAGAGAGTTTAGTTTGGTTCATTCGCAAATAACAAGTTTACCACTGATAGTGGGAAGATTTTGGTCACATGCTAGGCAACGACTTCGGATTGTATCAAATTTCATTCGTCATCAAAAATTAATAACTTTACAGACACGGATGCCTTTGGCTTTTTGTTGGTTTATAATTATTTTCATCCGTTTCGTAGACGGTTAGTTCTGAATTCTTAGATACTGGGTTCGCGATCAATTTTATCTTTTCGGCTAGATGGAAACGAAGCAGACTGCAAAACAGCGTGCATTGTCGTCCAAGAGTCCCAGAGTGCCTAAAAGCGAGTTGTTTTCTTTTGGCGTCTTGTTCGTCGATTTTTGTGTAGCAAATGTGAAAGAGACAATAAAGATCTTGACATCTGCCAAACAATAATGTTAACAAAGAAAGGTTCTGTGACAAAACTGTGACCTTCGTATGTAAATTGTTGTTGTTGTTGTTTTTTTTTTCAACCTTATGCAAATTAAAAGCTTTACGAAAGGCTGAATCTGATTGGATTCCCCTTGTCGTTTGAACGGTTGATTTTTTTGTCCTCAGCAGATAACAGCAACCGTTCGAACGGCATCCCATCTTGTATGGAAAATAAACGGCAAGCGAACGGTTTTCCTCATGAAAGGTCAGATTTACTGCTCAACGTTTGTAATTTTCGTTTAAATTGAAGCAGTGGGAAGAATGATTCTTCACAAGACAGATAAACATTACAGCTGAATCTCACCTTCTGTCGAAACGGCAATGCAACAACAAATACGAGGACGAGTTACAATCAAATCCGGGAAATCACAGTTATTTTTTACACACTTGACCGACACACTTCATTTCAATTGTCAGTTCAGTAAAATAAATGGTAAGTAATTGTGTTGACCAATGAGCAACCGCAATGTTCGTCAATGTTATCTTCGCCCAAAACTCTTTCAGCACAGTAGTTGAAAGTATTGCACGCTTTAAGCGTGTTGTGCTATTTCGCACACTAAAGCGTGTTGTGGCACGCTATCTCTTGTTTTCGAAGTTTAACACGCTTCTTTGTTTGATTGCATTGTTAGTGTGTGCACGCTTTATTGTTCTTAGCGTGTCCAACCAAGCAAAAGAGTTTACTACCGATGTGTGCTCCTGAACACGCTTTAAGAGTGCTAAAATCATTTTTTTTTATTTCCAAGTGGAAGCGTGTTGTGAGCATGCTATCACCTTTATCCCTCTTTTCCCGTGCAGGTTCACATACCTGAGTGATCTTGGAACGCAACCCAAAGAAATGCATCCTTAGTCTTCAAGTTCTCTATGATTTTCCCTTTGTAATATAATGGATCAGTTGGTCAGTCAGCGCATCACATCTAGACTTGAGTGGCTGTGATCGTGAAGAACTCATATGTATGTTCTACTCAGCAATGCA
Source organism: Orbicella faveolata (assembly GCF_042242905.1). Lineage (NCBI taxonomy): Eukaryota > Metazoa > Cnidaria > Anthozoa > Scleractinia > Merulinidae > Orbicella > Orbicella faveolata. The sequence goes on from NW_028301569.1 coordinate 4,356,130, forward strand.
AACAGTTGTCTATCAAGCAAGAGTATAATAATTGGGCCCAATCTTGTGAATTTTTTCGTGAAGTTTTAGTTATACTGTATTTGATCTCCGTTGCAATACGAACTACCAACAAGACGTGAAACCTTCTTCAGTGAGCAATGACAATTTAAACGCACACTTTGTTTAACTAGCGATCAACCACTTCTGATTCAATGTGGTTACAACTGAAACAAAACATGAACAAAGCAAACGTAAACAATGCGAAACTGGTGTAAACTAAAACCCGTGATAACCACAGACTTACATTTGTAATGCGATGCTGGGACTGCTTACAAACGGCTGAGATGTGGCATCAAACTGCACTAGACGCTTTGATTTTTGATACTAAGCTCCGATCTGCACTGCGAAAACTTAGAAATGCACTACCCAAAAACTCTATGTATAAATTACACGACGATACAAGTGCCACATTCCAACAAATTATACAACACAATACGAAATGTACTTGCTAAGTAACCGGGCGCATAAATAACACCATTTCAAGGGTTACGATCTTACACCAGCCGCTTAAGTGTCAATCCACGAGCGAGACACTTATAAATACAATACTAGATCAAACGGCTCTACAGAATTGTACAGACAGGATTTGATGGGAAACAAGAACCTGACAAGCTTGTGCACCAACTTGGCAATGAAAACGTAACACTACTACACATAGTAATAGTCAATTATACCAAAGCCGTAAACAATGCACTGCTCATTAATTAATTAAAGCAAATCGTTCATTTAAACTTGATGGCCATTAACACAACAAGGCAAAATTGCAGCTTGATTGACCATCCTTAATGTTCCATTTGTTGAGATTCATATCCTTCAACAAGAAGACAAAGCTTGTTGATGGATCTCTCAAGAACTGTTGACTTGACATTTACTTTTATGTGTCGAATAAACCATGTCCTATCGGGAAGGACTTCGACGAATCTTCCAAGGGGCAAGTAATTACAAGGAGAATTCTCAACAGAAATTAGGACGACTTCTCCAAAGGCTAAATTTCTGCATGGTCATAGCCATTTTTGTCTGCCTTGAAGAAACGGCAGGTACTCCTTTAACCATCTTTTCCAGAAGATGTCTGCCAAATACTGCACTTGCCTCCATCTGCGGCATGACAGCTGATCCTCTCTTCCAAACAGCCCTTGTGGCATTGGTGACTCTGAGCGCTAAAGCAGCAAATGATTAGGCGTCAAGGGCTCCTGATCTTGAGGGTCGCTATGGACTGTTGTGATTGGACGGCCATTCATCATGCCCTTCATTTCGCATTTTAAAGTAACCAGGCCTTCATCATTGGTAGTCTGTTCTTGGAGCAGGGCGTGAAGTATCTTTCAAGTCCTACGAATGCATCGCGTCAAACACCTCCGTAGTGCAAGCCATAAGCTTAAGGGGGTTGAAGGACCACTTGACATTTCTTTGCAACAGGTTTTTGTGGATTTTCTCTTGGTCCAGGTGTTGATAGATTCACCGAGCTCTTTCTCACTGCTTGAGAAGGTGGTACCACTGTCTGAACGGATCTCTTTGACTTGGCCTCCTCTCACTATGAACCTTCTAACTGCCAACAGAAAGGAATCGGTGTGCAAACTGTATGAGACCTCAATTTTTACCGCACGAATGGCCAAACACATAAAAATAACTCCCTACCTCTTTTCAAGACTTCGTCCACGCTTTATTTGAAAGGGACCAAAGTAGTCAACACTGACTGATGTAAAGGGCGGCTGATCTGGGGTAAGACGATCCACTGGAAGGTCAGCCATCTTCTGCTCGCAAACTGGACGTTGGTGACGCCAACAACTTACAATTTTGATAGGACTCTCCTAACTGCAGACCTTGCCTTAACCATGCAAAATTTTTCGTGCAAGAGACTTAGCACACACTCTCTTCCAGACTGCCCGGATACTAGGTGACGGTGCTGAATTATTAGCGTGGACGTAATAGACCATCAGCGAGGACTGGGCCAAGACTCCGAAGACCGCTGGTTTCCTTGACATGCGCCACATCAACTCCAGACTTTATAAGTGAGTGGAACTTTTCAGGAAAATAACGCAACTGGACACACTTCAGTATCTCTAATTCCACTGTCCTCATTACTTTGACATCGATGCACCGCTGAGGAGTGATTGAGGAGGATATTGCTAACTTCTTGCGTTTACTAGCTAATCGCAAATTCTCTCGATACCATAAGAACCAAGGAATCGGTTTCTTGAGGTGATGCCAGTAAGACGTTCTTCGAAAGTATTCCACTAGAGGACAAAAACGCACTGAGATCACGCAAACAGGATCTGCATCTGGAATACTGCCCAGTGACGAAGGACCCTGTGGCTACTGCTCTTTTCGCTCCCAGTGAAATGTTGGTCCCTTTATCCAGAATCAGAACTAAGAAGAGCTTCTGCCGATAACCCCTGGAAAGTCATCACTTGGATTCAGGTCTCCACCCACATGTCTCCACTGATCTTGATCCGAACCATCTCGTATGACTGTGATATGATTAGCCACGAATGTGTAGAACCGCTTGGTTTCATTCCTGACATAGCGCAACATTGATGTGCTGTCCATCCAGAAAACAGATTTCTCTGTTGGTAGCAAGTCAAGCTCTCTCTTTAGAACTTTATCCAGTTGCACTGACACTACTGCGGCTGAAAGCTCCAAAGGAGGGATTGTAACTTGTTTGAGAGGCACAAGACGTGACTTTCCATTACTATCAGACAGGCAGAGATACGAGACCGATCCAAAACCAATCTAAAATGCGTCTGAAAAGAGATGCAGCTGATTGGACACGACGTTGCAAAAGTTGGCTGGTTTATAAGGCAGCGATCAATTTTAAACTGTGACAACTTGGGGAGGTCCTTTAGCCATCTCTGCCAACACTCGCAGTACTCTGCAGGTATTTCGTCATCCCAACTCAAATTTATTTGACATAGGTCCTGGAGAATCTTCTTGGCTGTCAGAACAAAGGGTGCCACAAAGCCAAAGAGGTCGAAGACTGTCCCAACAACGGACGAGATGCCCCTACAGGTAAGTGGTCTGAGTTTGACGTTAATATTAAAACCTAATTTGTTGGTCTCTATTCTCCACTGAACTCCAAGTGCCTGTTCGCTCGGCAATTCATCCCTCCGGAGGTCTAGCTTCTTAATTTATTGCAAGCACTCTGACACAGGAATACTCTCTAAAACTTCACGGCTGTTGCTGATCCACTTTGTTAATCAAAAACAACCTCACTGAAATAGGCTGCGAAACTCACCGACACGAGAAAGGGCATCCCCAACTGAAGGCAAAGACTTTTATCCACGCAAAAGTTCCATTTAACTCTATTTATGACATCAGCAGAGAAATCCTCGGCTGTTTTGCGGACGGCAAAATTTGAACAGGCTGGGGAGGACACAGTGCCAAATAGGTGGACGGTCATCTGGTATTCTTCTACTGCGCATGATAATTTCCCATTCGGCCACCATAGAAAGCAAAGGAAAGAGCAGTCAAGGCTCGGAACTCTAACCTCAATATCCGCCATTACTACCACACTTTCCTGATGAAATCTTGTGGGGACACCCAGGAGAGAATTTGTGAGATCAGGACCTTTCAACGGCAGATCATTAAAACATTTTCTTTTGTACTTCGCAGAACAATCGAAGACTAGACGTATTTTTCCAGGTTTGTGTGGATTATAAAATCCATGGTGTGGTAGGAACCATGTCTTGCCTTGATAACCTGATTCCCTCTGGTGCAGGAGAACTTTTCGTGTATATCCCTTTGCAACAATATCTTCAATGAAAGCCTTGTAATCTTAAGCAACCTTGGATTCTTCTCCAGCCTTTTCTTTAACTAGGATGCACGCTGTTCGGCTGGATATGATTGTTTGAAACTGGATACCAACGGTCTTTGAATGGTAAAGAGATCTCGTAATGGCCATCCTTCAGCAGCGTGGACTCCTCCACGTTTGCCATAAAATGGCGCTCATCTTGGGATAGCTCAATCTTGTTGTCGGCAATCGACTCGTTCAGTTCGTGGTTGTAATAGCCTTCGACCAACTGCTGCAGCTCAGTATCAGCCCTACCAAAGAAGCTTTTTGCGTGTGAACCCTCATGACAGGGCCCCAGAGGGCCATTAACTGCCCAGCCGATGCGGGCTATTGAGGCATATGGACCTCCACGTTCACCGTCTTTGACCTCGAGTGGGTCGAGGGCCTCTGTGACATTGCTTGCAATCAACAGGCCGATCTCTGCATTGATGTTAGGCAAGTAAACACCGCCCAGGTGGGGCTACAGATCGACATCTTCTTGGTTTGGAATATCGTCCTTTGTGACGGGTATCTTGGTTCTGGTGTAGGCGACAGGTAACGCTATGAAGTTGTTTTCGTCCAGATCGGAGATAACCAGGTCTCCATCAAGAAAACTGTCAACAAGACTGCCTTTCTTCTCTAGTGTCGTCAAGGAAATCTTTGCCTTAAGACGGTCAATGCCAAGTTGCTTCATCAGTGATTCTGAGCAGAATGTAAAACTGCTGCTGCTGTCCAAGAAGGCATATGTAATAATTGTGGTGTCACTGCCTTTGCGTTTAACTTTTACTGGTATGATAGCCATGCCTGTCCTCGCGCGTCCGGCCCCAGTAACGCTACATAAGGTATCATCAGTGCTGACCATGTATTGTGTACTTGAGTTGCACTGCCGCTAACACTGGTCATGCTTCCAGTGCTGCTATTGCCATTCAAACTTTCACAGTACTGAATGTGAAGCACAGTGGGATGTTTCTTTGGACAATTGGTAAACTTGCACGATTTTCGTTGAGGGCAGTCCTTTGCAATGTGCTTATTGGACAAACATCCAAAACAAAGACTTTTTGATGCTATAAACTGAATACGCTCCTGGTAACGGCGGCTTCTCAGCGATATATAATCCTCGAGGGCGTGGTTAAAGTTGCAGAAGGCACAGGAGCTGCTGATAGGCACAACAGAGGGCGTATATTGAGAAGTGTCAATGTTAATGCTGCTATCCACTTCTGTGCAAAGACCATGATTACCATTCACTTGAGCACTTGATACTGTTCTAGATAGTAAAGCCTCTCCGTACTGCTCGATGTCCCGGATTCAATCAAACTCTCAAAAGCTCGGGTAAAGGTGCAGTATTCCACTGGATTCCCATCGAACGTTGGTACACAAGGCTGCGGAAGTTTGCTCTTGTTCTGGTTAATTGCTAGCATTTCAATGATCCTAGTTTGCTACAGTTGTAATGCTGTTGCTGCAATTTTGTGCTGCTGTGAAAGGCACTGTCACTTTTGACAGGAACTTTGGAATAAATCAGAGGAATGTTGCAAATAGGGATTGCAGCTTGAGGTTACGTCCATTCGGTTGCTTCGGGATGTTATACTGCGCGATTCACGATAGGTGTAGACTTAACTTCTTCTTCTGCATGAAACACTTTCTCTAGTTTAACGGGCTTCACACTTACAGAAGGCGATGGCTGACCCGCTGTTGCCGCTAGTGCTTGTTTCTTCGCCACTGTTTTTGCGATTTCAGCTTCCAAATTCAAACGAATTTCTTCTTGCTTTAATGGGAATTTCTGCTCTTCCAAAGCTTGGCGTTTTTTTTTCTAACATGGTTCTTCTAGCTTTTAGTTCTGCAACACGTGCTGCTTCCTTGGCTCTGACACAGAGAGAAGAAGTGCACCTTGCGCGCCAGGCAGCTTGACTTGAGCATCTCGAGATTCTCATAGCTCTAGACGGCGACCCCAAACCAGCACAACTTACAGAATCCTCCGGCTTTACTTCGGAATCGACCTGAAGAGACTGAGCTACAAGGTTAGCTTCTACTCATGTAATCAATTCACTTATCGTCCAATATAAATCTTTTTAACTTTCCCACTTCATGGGTGAAGTACTCTTCACATTCAATTTCATTCTTCTCACTTCCGTATTTCGGCCGCGTAATTGGGGTGAGCATCTTTAAATTTCAGGAAAGCTTCTTCAGCAGCTGTCAATTTCTCTTTAACTTCTTGTAGGTTCCCGTCATCTAAAAGCAATTCGTGTACTCCGTTAATGTTCGCGGTTATGTTCGCCGTTATGTTCACGAGATTTCCTCTTCGAGTGTTATTTAAACTGCGAACGTGAGAATATACGCTGTCCAACTTCTTTAGAGTCAATAAAATGTTTTAACGATAAAGCTACCAACAAGACATGAAACCATCTCCAGCGAGCAATTACAATTTAAACGCACAACCACTTGTGATTCAATATGGTTTAAACTGAAACAAAACACGAACAAAGCAACTTAAAGCAAAACCGGCGCAAACTAAACCCTGTAATCATTACAGACTTACATTTGTAACACGATGCTGGGACTGCTTACAAACGGCTGAGATGCGGCAGCAAACTGCACCAGACGCTTTGATTTTCGATCCTAGGTTCTGATCCGCACTACGAAAACTTAGAAATGCACTGCCCAAAGCTAATTGAATAAATTACACAACGACACAAACACCACATTCCAACACGTTATACAATACAATAAAAAATGTACGTGCTCAGTAACCGGGCGCATAAATAGCACCATTTCAAGGCGTTACGATCTTACACAATACGTTTAATGACATTGAAGTACCATATTTTTTCAATGAAATGCATGGGTCTCTGGGCAAGGTAGAGTTGTAAATAACCTCTCATACATTATTTTGTACCAGGTATATGTGTATAATAAATGTAAAGGTGTAATGGTAAGATATACGACTCTCAAAAATAGAAAAAAAAAAAAAAAAAACAGGGCTCAAAAAACTGCTTGAGTAAAATAAGCAGAGGATCCTTGACCAGGCCAAGTTTTAATCACAAAATACATTAACTGTGTTTTTCCATAATGAATATATATAATTACGCATTGCGTTTGTAATATACCTTGCTACTGCTTGTTTTATGATTATTTTGCTCTTCCTTTCATGTTGATATTACTTCAGATTCTTAAATGATAATCATTGTATCTAAAGTGTTTTATGAAATCTGTATTACGCAAAATGCTGGTTTAATTAAGGTTCTGTTTATTATTAACTACATGTACTCGGCATGTGTAATTTTCACGTCAACTCTGTTACTGCTAAAATGATTAAACAAATGTTTAAAGATAGACACCTCAATAATTTTATTACCCCTTCAATTGTTTCACACAGTATAAGAACCTCTATTATATCATTCAGTTTCTGTTTTCATGTCTTGTCAATGGATAAAACTCTGAATTGATTGATAGAATTACTGGCAGAGTGAGTGACTGACTGTTACTGATTGATTGATAATTTATTGAGAAGTAAGAGAAAGTGGAAATGTAGTTAGTAAATTACCAACAACTCACGAAGAGAAAATCATAACCTTGGTACGCACTGTAAATATAATGTGTTTTCACAAGTAGATGTAGATGCATCCATTTGAATTGGAGTCAAATTCAGACGATGCGTGGAATTTTTTTTTAAGGATTTGTTTATGTCAGAAGCTGATAGTAACGTGCCAGTTGTCACTCATCGTGAGCGCGGGAGATCTTTACCATGGATCACACCCACTACAAAAGATTTGATGAAAAGGCGCGATTATCATCACAAGAAAGCTATTCATACTAACAGTGAGCTTCCATGGAGCAGTTACAAAGGCTGCGAAATGCTGCGTCGATTACACTTCGTAAGGAAAAAGCCAACTATTATTCAAAGCAGTTAAGTGAAAAACAGGCCTCCCGGGAATTCTCGAAAACTTTAAATAAACTTTTACCAAAAAAGAAACAACACGCAGCTGCAAATGCCCCAGCCGTTGAAAATCTAACAACTACTAGCTTCAATGAGTTTTTCACTTCTGTCGCTGAGAAACGATGAGGCCATTTCTAGAGTAAGCCGATGCCCAAACTCTGGACCCCTAGGGCTACTGAAAACTTTTTACTCCAAAAGGTCTCAACTAATTTTGTGTGAAAAGAGCTAACAAAACTCACGCTGACTAAAGCAACAGGGCGTGATGACCTCACAGCGAAACTTCTGAGGGATGCAGCGCCAGTTATAGCTAAATTGGTCACGTATATGGTCAACGTGACTATTTCAACCGGAGTGATTCCATCCGAGTGGAAGGATACGAGAGTGACACCTTCTTTTAAATCAGGAGCAAGGAACAATGAGAATAATTATCGGCTGATCTCAGTCCTTCCCTTAGTATCAAAGGTCATGGAGCATGCCATTCAGGTTAAATTCTTGGCTTTTTTTAACTGTACATGATTTACTGTCAATCCACCAATCAGGTTTCCGTAAGAAACACTCCACGGAAACTGCGGTGGTTTATCGCACCGATCGTATTTCGGATCACATGGATAGTCAAATGACTACTGGCGCTATATTTAATGACTTGAAAAAAGCTTTTGACTTAGTCGACCATGAATGTTTACTCTACAAGTTAGAACATTACGGAGTGAGAGGGAGCAGTCTGGATTGGTTCCGGAACTATCTTTGGAAAGCACTTCTCCACTAGCCAAGCTATCCAATTTCATGCTTCGCAATTCTAGGGCCTCTTCTTTTTCTTTTATACATAGATGACCTGCCCCAGTGCTTGGGAAACTGTTTTATCAATATGTATGCAGATGACACTGTATTATACTTTACGAGTCCTTATACTTTGGGATAAATAAGGTAGTGCGGGATGATTTAAATCGAGTGGCACAATGGATGAAAAATAACAAGCTTATCTTAAATCAGAGTAAAACAAAATCAAGGCTCTTTGGAGGTCGGCAGAATCTTGCCAAATAGCCGAATTTTTGTATTCAGCCACACAGAAAGTCTTAGAAAGAGTAGCCAAATTTAGCTATTTGGGTGTTATATTGGATGAAACACTTTCTTGGAAAGATCACGTGGAGTATGTGAGTATACGATCATATTTCACCCTGGAAGCCTCTAAAAAGGTTTATACTGCACTCATGCAGCCGTTAGTTGATTACGCTGATGTGGTCTGGGAAGAAATCTCAGAAGGATACTGTAAAGAGCTTCAGCGCTTACAAAACCGTGCGGCTCGAATCATTCTCCGAAGGAAAACTTCAAAAGACACTCTCCGCGTTCTTAACTGGTTAAGTTTAGCCTGTAGAAGGAAACTGCATAAATGTATTTTAGTTTTTTAGTGCTTAAATAATTTGGTTCCAAAATATCTTAATCAGTTTTTTACAAGGAATAGGGCTTTTCATGATCATGCAACTCGAAGAAATAACGACCTGCACTCACCAAAGCCAAAACACAATATGGGAAAGAGAACCTTTAAGTATCCAGGAACTATCTGTTTTAACGCATTAACCGCTTGTATTGAGAGTGCCCCCTTCTTGCGTAATTTTAAAAGATCGATGATTAAGCATTTTTATTTGTAATTTTTATCCTTTGGATATCTATAAACATTTTATCATATTTGTACATTTTAGCCTTTTAAATGTTTTTTAAAGTTTTTATTATTATTTTTTACTCTAATTTTAAATTTCTAAATTGTACTTAATTTTTTAGATTTTATAAATTGTACATATCTTTATACCCCAGGGCCCCTAAGGATACCAGTCTCGTTGCTGAATGGGCTACTCTGGTTAAATAAAGTTACTAACTAACTAACTAACTAACTAACTTACTTGCTTGCTTGCTTGCTTGCTTGCTTGCTTGCTTGCTTGCTTGCTTGCCTGCTTGCCTGCTTGCCTGCTTGCCTGCTTGCCTGCCTGCTTGCCTGCCTGCTTGCCTGCCTGCTTGCCTGCCTGCTTGCCTGCCTGCTTGCCTGCCTGCTTGCCTGCCTGCTTGCCTGCCTGCTTGCCTGCCTGCTTGCCTGCCTGCTTGCCTGCCTGCTTGCCTGCCTGCTTGCCTGCCTGCTTGCCTGCCTGCTTGCCTGCCTGCTTGCCTGCCTGCTTGCCTGCCTGCTTGCCTGCCTGCTTGCCTGCCTGCTTGCCTGCCTGCTTGCCTGCCTGCTTGCCTGCCTGCTTGCCTGCCTGCTTGCTTGCTTGCCTACCTGCTTGCCTGCCTGCTTGCCTGCCTGCTTGCCTACTTGCTTGCTTGCTTGCCTGCTTGCTTGCTTGCTTGCTTGCTTGCCTACCTGCCTGCTTGCCTGCTTGCTTGCCTGCTTGCTTGCTTGCTTGCTTGCTTGCTTGCTTGCTTGCTTGCTTGCTTGCTTACTTTTAAAATGATCCTGTCTGCTTTAATCTCCTATCTTTAAGTTGATGGTGACTGGAGCAAATGGAGCCAGTGGAGTATCTGTACTAAGACCGTCAGTGGCATACAAACAAGAACAAGAGAATGTGCTAATCCAGAGCCAGCACATGGTGGAAAGAAATGCAATGGAACCAGAGCAGTCGTGAGGGAGTGCAGTAACATGTCCAGCTGCCATGAAGGTAGACAAAGATGAGCGATTCATTATGTGGATGGAATTTGCCACAAGGAAGAGAATCAATTAGACAATTTTTTTTTTTGCATCATTTTCTTTCATCAGCATTTCCACTACGCTTTCAGTCAGCGGAGAACCCATCTCGGGGCATAATGGTAATCTACAAAAATGGTAGCTGGCAAAAACTTTGTACCAGAAGTTGGGATACAGATGAAGAAACTTTGACTTGCAAGGCCATGGGTTACTCTAACAATATTGGTTATGGTAATGGTACTTGGTACACAGACAGCAACAATGCCTCAGACGCAATCCACGATAATTGTACAACACTGACAGAATGTGGAAGTAACATTGATAAGAAAACGCAATTATGTACAGGTACTTGGGTAAAAATTATTATCCCCCTTCTGCCTTTCTTGGTTTTGGACAGTACTAAAATTCATCGAATGAGCCATAACCAACCTAAGGGATGTTAGTCCAGATCCCATTTGATTTGTTTTAGCCCACCTTGCCTAATGATTCTTCCAAAGTCGATTGCCATGCAACAACCCTTGATGGAAGCTTTAAGCGCATAGTTTTGTTGTTGTTGTTGTTGTTTCATTAATGTTAGGTTACAGATTGAAGTTATTCAAATTATTTACAAATTAATGCTGAAAAATGACCGTGAAACAAACAGTAATTTGGATTCAAAGTTCACATTGATCCCGTATTTATATGTGAAACTGGCTATGGACAACAAAGTTTTCAGATAGAGGACGCTCATTTATTTGGTTAAAAGCGTTTTACGTAGGGGCATTATGTTGTCCCTACAATTGCAAGGACAAATGTTGCCTTAAACTTTGTTTCTCCAAGTCCACGTTGTATGTGTGAAGGAATAAAGAAAACCAATTAAGAGTAAATGCCAGTAAAAATCAAAGAAAATTCTAAAATGTGGCCACGGTCGAAAAATCGATTTGGCTCATACTTTGCCAGTTTGAAGGCCTAGGTAAGTAACTGAAGGAAATCAAGTTAGTTTTTTGAAATATTCAATATAACGGCAGAAATTCACGAAAAACGGTTATCGCACCGAAAGCTCAGATTTCACTTCGCGATAATCCGAAATTTTACACTTTTCAGCTTCTTGCTACACAGTCGTTTAAATCGCTGTGAAAAGTTCTCAACTTTAAATGTATACATTGATTCACCCTTAATCAAGAGATAGTAATTATTTTTATTTCTTGTGTTTTCTGGCCGAACTGAGCCCCGATTAAGTAGACATATTTTTCTAATTAAAACAAAACTCAAAAGTTATGCAAATTCAGTGAGGAAAAAAGCTGACCGGTAGTTCTTCAAATTGTCTGATATTCTAGCAAAAGACAGTTCAGTCAATGAATTGTAGGCTTGCAGTTTCATTTTTGTGGGATCTACCAGCAATTTTGCATGAACGCCGATCAAAAATCGAGAAAATTGCAATTCAGCCTCTTTGAAATTTGCAATGTAACGCAACACGCTAAAATAGGTAAGACCATTTTTGTTGGCTTGAGACAGGACAATCAAAGCCTATTAATGTCCTTTACATTTGAAAAGCTTTAAAAGTAGTATTAAACTTAAAAAATCGCCGACAAGAGTTTAATAAAAGAGAAAAAGAAACACCAAACTTTTAAATCGCACTTTCCATCTTCTCGCTCCCAGTGTCACGCTCGAGCGATTTTTTCAAGGGAAACGAATTTGAAACCATTTTTTCACCGTTCAAAATGAGTCAAATTTTAATAACAAGATCTTTGTTGTTGATGTGCGAAATCGTACATTAATAAGAGAGGATTGCCCAGTTAACCCGCCGAAAGAAGTAAAAAAGGTCTCAATAGTATATACATATTGGAACGATGTTAGGGATTACAAGCTTTATGCCGTCGCTAGCCAGTAGGAGGCTATCTATTCCCACGAAAAGTTAATGTCGTATCGATAACCAAGCAAACAACGCACTTATCAAAGAAGAATCGGAGTAAGCTGGATGAGTTAGAGACGCCCCACGCGAGTTCGTTCTTCAATACGGTGGAATTTGTGCCGGCACGCAGTTACGGTCATACCGCTCATACAGTGTAACAAGGATATCAAAAGCCACTAAAAGTCCTTCGAGGTAAGCAAATACTTTAGGAATGATAAATAAATAAATAATTTCCGTAGTTTTAACGGTCATACTCTCAATGACTAGCCAGAAGCAAGGTAGTCCTGTTCTGGCCCTCTCCTTGTCACGCAAGGTCGAGAGGGAGGGTCCCTCGCTCTCGGCTCTCTCCCGACGTTTCGTGACAGAAAAAGGGCCAGAATTGGACTAGAAGCAAGGAAAAAAAAAATTGACGCGCGCAAGAATATCACCAATGTTGTACACACGCAATTTGCTTAATTACGTTTGGCCACCTTGTTGCAACATCTAACATCTTACAGGATACTTGTGTTTTCGAATTATTTCTTGTTAACTTATTTGAACAGAAAAGCTTGTTAAACTAGGGTCGAAGAAAGGCTCGTCAACTGAATGAGGCAGTAGTTGGTGATATAAAACGATCCACAAGACGACATGATAAAGCATGATAAAGAGTAGGTAGCACTGACTTTTTCAGAAGTGTAAACCACAACGTAGGTTAAAGATATACCGACACGTCATTGGCTACAAAAATGCTTCATGCTTCAGTGCTAAATAGCAATGAAAACCAACCGTGGCGTCACAAATTTGGTTTGTAAACAAGGCAATTTTTATCAGGAGTTTTTTCTCATCCCCACCCCAGCGTTGTCAATGCAATTCAGCTCTTTTCTCTTCCTTTCTCGCCCTGCAAGTTGACCATGAAACTGATACTGACGTCTCTTTTTCCACCCCGATCAATGAGCTGAATGCAAAGGTAGGCTTTTTGTACTGGACGAAGCTTCAAAAGAAAGCAAACCGGATAGCTGAATATCGCATAATTTGAAAAAGCGATTGAAGGTTGAGTTCTGGAGAAAGCTCCATCATCTTCTACAGATTTGACGCATCTGCCAAGTCCGTCACGTACTCGCTGCATAGTAGCACCGCGGACAGCAGTGTAAAGCTCTAGTACGCGTTGTTATTTGAGAAAGCTGAACAGTGCGTTTTAGCCGTCCCGAATATCCTTGCTCCTGCAGATTTGAATTGCTTCTGGGAGGAGTTATCTAAGCGCAAAGGGAATCTAAGAGCAACTGGTGGAGAAATACTTTGAACGCTTCAAACACTCCGTCACTTATCCCGAAGCTGCATAAATTACTTGACCTTCGCCACAGATTGTCATTTCCAAGATTGTAGCATGGGCCAAGTGTATCATGCGTGACACAAAACAGGGAGAGTTAGGGAGTGATTAAGTTTGGTTCTACTCGTGTTTTTTTCGCTATTACAGGCAATTTCTAAGTTAAATACTATTTCTAAAGCAGTTCAAACGTTAAAGACATTGATAGGCTTTGATTGTCCTGTCTCAAGCCAACAAAAGATTTTTACCTATTTTAGCGTGTTGCGTCACATTGCAAATTTCAAAGGGGTTGAATTGCAATTTTCTCGATTTTTGGTCGGCGTTCATGCAAAATTGCTGGTAGATCCCACAAAAATGAATCCGTAAGCCTAAAATTCATCGACTGAACTGTCTTCTGCTAGAATATCAGACGATTTGAAGCACTAACGGTCAGCTTTTTTCCTCACTGAATTTGCATAACTTTTGAGTTTTGTTTTAAGTAGAAAAATATGTCTACTTAATCGGGGCTCAGTTCGGCCAGAAAACACAAGAAATAAAAATAATTACTATCTCTTGATTAAGGGTGAATCAATGTATACATTTAAAGTTGAGAACTTTTCACAGCGATTTAAACGACTGTGTAGCAAGAAGCTGAAAAGTGTAAAATTTCGGATTATCGCGAAGTGAAATCTGAGCTTTCGGTGCGATAACCGTTTTTCGTGAATTTCTCCCGTTATAGTGGATATTTCAAAAAACTAACTTGATTTCCTTCAGTTACTTACCTAGGCCTTCAAACTGGCAAATTATGAGCAAAATCGATATTTCGACCGTGGCCACGATTTCTTTGATTTTTAGTGGCAATTACTCTTAATATTTTTTTAAACTTATTGCTAACCTATCCTTAATTTCTAATTCTGTAATTTGACAAGTTCCTGTACGTTTAAATGGTGCAAAAGTAGGTTATGGTGGAAGAGTGGAAGTTTTTTATCAGGGAAAGTGGGGAAAGATCTGCCGTAAAGAATGGAATTTTGAAGATGTGAAGGTTATCTGTCGTCAACTTGGCTTCAAACGTGCAGTGGCTGAATTTGTTGTGGACGATATCAAGGATGAGGACATTCCTATTATAGTGTCTGATGTAGCCTGTAATGGAGATGAGCCCAAGCTGACATCCTGCCCGCGAACTGATGGAAATCTTAACGTTGACTGTCAAAATGATGACACAGGTGCTCAGGCATTGTGTGAACCAAAAAGTAAGTGATCTTTTAGCATAGCAACTTACTTAATAGTCAAGTATTGTTATACTTAGAGTTGTTTCTTCCTCTTCGCCACTCTTTGTCACTAGTGTCTCTTAATTGTACATGCATATCTTAAGTTTACATGCATTTCTGTATGTGTGGGAAATAAAATAAATTCAAACTCAATCATCAAATAGAATTATATTTTCCCTTGATCATCTTCTTTAGTGTACAATTTACTGTACATGTGTGGTAAATTGAAAGAAATTGTCAATTTTTCTGGTTTTGGGAGACTTCAAATCCCTTAGTGAGGGTTTAATAAGGGTCCATTATTAATTTGTCTCATGGTTGCATGCTGATCAAAAGAAATCGAAAGCAAAACTGTTGTGAATGTTTTCATTCAGCCCCATGCCATACCATCTACATGTAGCAGCTAGTGTTCTTATCATAAATGACCTGCCTTTTCCTCAACAACAAAGTCTAACAGACTGTTATGTCGAAGACCCAAGACCTTAGGTTCAACACCTTGTAATTAAAAGCATATTAAATTTCTCATTCTAAGACCTTCACATACAAAATTTTAAGACCTCGAAAAGCAACATCTAAAAATACTAAGACCCGTAAAAATAAACTTGAAAACTAATTAAGTCCTAAGAAAACTGACCTTTAATGTTAGGGATGGCATGACTCAAGTATAGCTTCACTTTCAACTTACGTCATTTACATAATAAATTATGCCCAACCTTATATCAACAGTGGTCAAACTCTCCTTAGATGAAGAAGCCGTCAGAAAGTAAATGTGAGGGAAGGAAATCACTCATATTGGCAGGGAAAATGAGAAACAACAACAACAAAAAAATAAATACAGTGATCTTATTACTTAGTTACACATCCAGTAGTTAAAGCTTAGCTTTGGTGGTCGGATAAGAAGCGGTTAACTTTCCTTGTGGAAACCATCTCAGACAAGGCTGACCTCTTGCCTTTGCGGTGCCACATCTCCTTATGTATTCTCTAACAGTTGCACATTGCACTTTTTGTTAACAATGCTAGTGGGCTTTGACTTCATTTTTAGCCTCTGTAGTTGATAAATTATCTAAAATTAATGAAATGTAATCTACAGATTAAAAGCTCAGCTTGAATTCAGTGGTTTCACAATTTCCACTTCTTAAAGAGGTCCATCCATTTTTTAAGTATGGTATATATAAGTCATATAGCCACTTATGTATCCATTATCAAAAATATGGCACACTGCCCTAGCTAGATCATTGTTATCTCTGAAATATTGGTTTGTTGCAAGAAACCAAGTATGTACCAGTATGCATTATCCTAAATTTACCAAACTGTAAAAACTAAGAGCTTTTTAAGGATCAAAAGACATGCAAAAACTAAACATAAGAGCAGGAAGACCAACAGTGAGTAGGGGGTATTTACTTGGAATTGTGTTAGTTGCTGCATGTGCACACTTGACACTAAGTTAAACATCACTTAATTCATTATTATTAATTCTGACATTGTCTTACCAGCCATATGTTCTTAACATACAAATCCTGCCACAACCCTTCAACAGTTTTTTGGGACAAGATAAATCTGTGTACAGGCAAAGTTCAAATGGCAAAAGTGCAGTTATTGATGCCAATCAGAATTTTTCAACCAATCACAGCATGGTAATCAGTGGGGTGACAAATTAAATGGTGAATATGACTGCTACCTGTTTTTCATATATGCAATGGGTGGCACAAGTGTTGAGACACTTGGCAGTACAATTCGATTTTTGAGGGTCTTGGAAACATTGTCCCCCTACCCTTCCCCCAACCCCCGCCACTCCCCGTCCCAAACAATGTTGATTTTTCTATTTCTTAGGCTGCACAGACCAGAGCACTTACACAACATTGAATTGGGGGGCCATGGGTATTAGAGAGTTAATGCTAAGTGCAAATAAAATAGAATAAGTGGCTAAATGTCGAAAAGCGCCATTTTCTAAAACTGTCTCAACTTATTTTGTCGCCCAATAACCGTAGCAAAACTACACTGTATGTGGATGGCAGTGTTTTTGCTGCTAAAAACATGCAACTAGGCTAGAGATAACGTTTACTGCCCCTTTGTTGCATTGTGTTTAAGTTAACTTTGTCTATCATCAGTTATATTTAGAAGCATCTTAGAATCTCATATAAGTCCTTATCTTTCAGAGGACAAAACAGCGTTGAATGCAGTTCAACTAGAATTCAATGTTGAAAGCACTGAAATTATTTTCTGCTCCCTTGAAAATGGAACTGCCTACATAAGATGGTTCAATAACAAACATCAAGAGGTTAATTCTACATCTGGGACAAGGCTGACAGCAAACAGAGATAAACTGACCATTGAAAACATTCAGCTGTCTGATGGAGGAACCTATGAATGCAGGGGATTAGAGTACATCCGATACTACACCATCTATGTCAATGGTAGGCCAACTTATTTTTACTTGGTAGAATATCATTAAGTTTGACTATTCTGCTTCGCCGTGCATCTGTGTTTTTCTTGATGGCTGCATGTAAATGTATACAGTTTTTTGTTTCATTGACTTTTAGTGCAGAAGTCTAATTGACGGACCAATTTTTTGCATTCTGAGCAATTTCTACCTTTGGATCTGCTACAACTGAAAATAACGACACTCATAGAACTTGTACTTCACACGTTTATTCTTCTTTCTTCAACTTTGACGTAAATTGTAAATCATGGAGATGTAAATCGCATCATAATGATACGAGTACTTTACACTTATACTAGTGATTGAGGAACAAGATTGCATCATCTTAGGTACAATTGAAAGAAGGCTGAATAAAGTCAGCTTGAAACCTGAAAGTAGCCTGAATAAACTCAGGTACACAAAGCAAGCTTCAAGCCTAGCTAAATTCAGCTGATGAATGGTGATCCCAGCCAAGCTAGTTTCTCATATATACCTGCTATTTGGGTAAAGGTAAAGAATCCGATCCCACCGACGCGTCGGCCGACACATCACCGACGCGTTGGTCGACACACCACTGACACATCACCGACACACTACCGACGCGTTGGTCGGCACACTATCGATGCGTCGGCCAACACACTACCGCTATTTGTAGTCTCAGCCTAAAAAGCTCTGTTAGGGCAGCTTAGATTTGTATCTTCACCCTTGAAAGCTGTGTAAAGGCAGCTTTCATTTATATGTTCAGCTTAGAAAGCTGTGTACAGTCAGCTGCGTTTTTTTTTTTTTTTTTTTTTGCGAAATCATTAACAATAAATTCATTCTATTTAACGCGCATACAAATTGTTATTTATCCAGGTGTAAGATGCAAAGTTTAATGAAAGTACAATATTTAGTGCACTATTTTTACAGGTCTCCAGCAAAGATAACTTCTAAACACCAAAAATCATACTTTTGTTTTTTTTTGCAGTTTATGTGAACACTATAACCTTAATGAACCTATAAATTCTCGTAACAAAATGACACCTGTGGTAGAAAATAAATTCTCGGCAAAGGTTTGCATTTTCTCGACAGAACTCCACAAAGCTGATGATTTAATGTCGTCAAGTGTGATTTCAATAATTTACATTAATTTGATGTTTTTGTCCTTAATTTTTAGAATTAAGGTAATAATTAAAGCATTCCACTGGAAAAGTTGAAAATTTACATGGACATGTCAATTTTAATTTACAGCATGTAAATCTTGATTTACATTCTTTGTAAATTACAATTTACATGTTAGGGTTTTGTAAAATAAATTTACAGGAAATTTACAGCTTTTAGTACAGCATGTAAATGTTCTGTAAATAGTGATTTACATTGTCTTTGTCGATAATGATCATTTGAAGAACATGTAAAAACCTGTAAAATATTTTACGCACTTTTATAGTATCTGCCTTTGTAAAAATCATGTAAATTGCTTTGCCAAACCACGTAAGAAACGTGAAAATAATTCAAGCGAATGCTGTGAAAAGTCTGGAAATGTTATGTTTGTAACCCTGTAAAAAATATGTAAATGAAAAAAGGGGGCCTGTAAGAAACATGTAAAAACCATGTAAATGAAAAAAGGGGGCCTGTAAGAAACATGTAAAAACCATCTAAATGAAAAAAGGGGGCCTGTAAGAAACATGTAAAAACCATCTAAATGAAAAAAGGGGGCCTGTAAGAAACATATAAAAACCATGTAAATGAAAATCAAAGGAGACCTATGGCCAAACTCGTGGATTAGGTAATCTAGAGATGAAACATATTGGTGAACTTGCAATTACTGGTGTATTATTAAATGCTGTTAAAACAAGCCGGGTTTGTACCATGCAAGGTCGCACTTAACTCACAAAGTGCAGGTTTTTTTCGTTAGCTTTTTTTTGCACACATATCACAAAGACATACGTCCAGAATAGCTAGGGGGGCAAAATTGCACCATAACATGGAGTGGTAAAGGCTAAAGGTTCTTGGGTCACAGAGGACACTCCTGTCCAACAAATCATAGAGTACTCTCCCCACTCCCCCCCCCTTCCCTCACACCCAGATCTTGATGTTGATCTGCCTGCTGGAAAAATTTGCATGTATTCAAGTCGTACGAGCTCACAAACGTTTTTCATTGCATTTCATTCAAGGTTATAGGTAAGGTTTCTTATGAGACAGCACTTCTTTTCCAATGTGGAACCGCTTGTCTCTATATGCACGTAAAATACATCAAAATAAGTAGACTCTTTTGCAAGCATTTTCAGTGTTGATCCGACAAATCTCTCGACCATAAATATGTGTTCCAACAGTAATAATAACAGCTTTATTGAAGTGTCAATTTATTTAGTATTAACTAATAATTGGGGACAAGCTCACAGGGGGTTTCTTTCCCTTTGTTATCTTTTCAATCAGGAAGCAAAAGTGTAAACAAAAGACAGGGTAAAAATCATTTAAGCTTATCAAAATCAAGTATTTGGGAGTTTCTTTCCAAGTTTATGTGCATTTCACATCCCACTTAGAGTTTAGATCAATGTACTAAAACAAAGAAGACAAGTCTAGAGACCAAAACTTTAATCTAAACTTAACTCGATGCTGGTTTAACATGGACATCTCAACATGAAAAACTTAAGTGTTTAAACTGTAAAGCGGTGAACGAAGGTCCTGCTTGATTGAACGTTGGATCTCACAGCAGATCTAATCAGACAAACTTGAAAAGTAAAACGATAATACGTCACTACTGCAAGGTTGAAACAACGTCGTAGAGTTAAAAAAAAATATTTCGGCTGGCCTCAGGTTTAGATGTTACTAAATTATAAAAATGAAATTACAATATTATACAATGGTGCCGATGTTTGCCTTATATTCAGTAGCTGTTTCGTTCATTAAAAGTTGTTCGTTTCACTCATATAAGCTCATTAAGGTCGAGGAATAAGACACATTTTCATCAAAGCTTACCACATTAGCTTTTCAGGTCACTTTCCAGCAAACAAATGCACATCTCCTGGTCATTTTGAGCGCCTGGACGACTCAAATGCTCCTGAAATTCAGCCTTCAAGTTGGCCATAGTACTAATTCGAACATTCGAAGTCAACTTCAATTTAGCGAAACACCTAATATTAATGGTCGTGTAAAAGCTACAAAATCATCAATATTCGGGCTGGCACGATGCACGCATTGAATAGAAGGCTCGCACTGACTGCACGGTCACTATTCCAATATGGCGTCGGGCTCGGTTACTATTCCAATATGGCCTCGGGCGCGGTTACTATTCCAACATGGCGTCGGACTCGGGCGCTCTCGTTCGGGCCGACTAATTACGAGCAGTACGTGTCTACACCTCAGTGAGTGAGTGAGTGAGTGGGTGAGTGAGTGAGTGAGTGAGTGAGTGAGTGAGTGACACATTTGCATATCGGAGTCCCCGCAACAAACACGTTTCTACGCTTCGCGTATCCACGAGTTTAAAAAGGGGGCCAGTAAGAAACATGTAAAAACAATGTAAATGAAAGAAAAGGAGCCTGTAAGAAACATGTAAAAACCATGTAAATGGAAAACCTAGAGGTTGCACGAGTGCAGTGGGGGCTGTAAATAGCCTGTTAAAAACATGTAAATTAAAAAGGGGGACCTTGCAAAGGCTGTGAAAACAATTTAAATGAGATAATGGGGGCTTTTCGAAAAACTGTAGAGACCACGTTAATGTAAAATGGAGACTCTTATAAAAAAAAGATCTAAATTTAAGAGAAGGCCTGCCTAAACCCTGCAAAAACCATGTAATGGAAAAGTGGGCTTATTTAATATAACTCTGGTGTAACGGTTCAACCAACGGAGACTGTTCAAATGCTGTAAATTCCAAGATACCGACAGGTTCGCTATCCTCTTGTAAACGGTTGGTTGGATTTTGCAAAGAAATAAATGAAAAGTTACCCCGGCCAGGTTAAACTTGGGGGGACGGGGGGAGAGAGAAGAAGGGTTGTCTCGGGTAACCGAGAACATATAAATGGGACCTTTTAAAGGCGCGTAAAGTTAAAATGTAACACCGCCCTAAAGCTCCGTAAACCTACCGTGAAGCCTCCATTAAGGTGCCTTTTACGTTGAAGCATTTGAACTTCTCTAAAGTCCAAGTGTGCGCTATAGTGTGCTTTAAATTGAAGTTGGGTTAGAAGGTATGCACCAAACTAAATCGATGCATTGATCGACACCGCACTAAGCTGTCTTCTTGTGAGCTTTCCGCGCATCCACAACGACAAAATAAAACTAGAATTGTTACTGCACATGCAGACGTCCCAAGCTTACGTCTCTAGAAAAGAGAAAAAATTAATTCTCGGACACGTACGTATTTATTCATGAAGGACCATGAAAGCGTCACGTGTTGTGTGAGTTCAAGACGGAAAGAGCCCTGGTGACCGAGTTTGAACTGACGCGAGTTAGGT
This sequence comes from Orbicella faveolata, assembly GCF_042242905.1. Classification (NCBI taxonomy): domain Eukaryota; kingdom Metazoa; phylum Cnidaria; class Anthozoa; order Scleractinia; family Merulinidae; genus Orbicella; species Orbicella faveolata. The sequence continues at coordinate 4,377,818 of NW_028301569.1, forward strand.
TAGGCAGGGAACCATAAGGGACACGGCCGGCCCAACGACCGTTTTCTCTCGAATGCTTTGAAACGCTGTTTTAGGCTATCTGGTGTACTTTCAAAGCTCTGTAGGTTAATTTTAGGTTGCGCAAAAAACAAATTATCTGTTCGGTTATTCTAGAGGAGCTTGAGTATCTCGTACTTATTAGGGCTTTTTTGTCCATTTCCCGAAAACGTTAGGACTTATCGCCTTCCCGAAAATGATAGCTGACTTTTTTTCGGTACCCAAAATGACATTTTGTTTTGTTGTTGTTGTTGTTTTTTGGTGATTTCTATCGTTCTGTGCTTTCATTGCCATCACTGTTATCCCAGTCCCTTTGTAAGAGCATACCAGCCTTGTGAGTGCCCGATCTCCGACAAACAGGAATCAGCGGTCTTCATGTTAGGTACCAGGTCCTCTCGGTTCTCCCGCCATGTTTGGCAGTTCGTTGGAACTTGCATCGAACTCGAGCTCTGCTTTATGCATCAGCCAATTCCAGCAGTGCCCATTCCCCCCCCCCCCCCCGGGCTAACCCCCGGGCATTAGCATTTTTTTAAAAAAAATTGGCAAATTCCCCGGGGTGGGGACACATAAGCTGTCTAAATGCCCTTTGGTGGGGACGAAGAAAGAGCGCAAATGCCCCGCCCCCGGGATCGTCGCATTCCAACACCTCCACAGTTTTTTAATTAATCAGTAAATAAAACGGTCAACTGTTCAGTATTTTATTGTAACGGTAAGACTTCAAGGACAACAGTACGTGTTAGTTGATTCTGATTATATTTATTTCTTTATATTTGTTTTTAACAGTTTGCTAGAGGATAGCTGGGATTGCGGCGGACGTGTCCCCAGCCGCGAGCGATGATAGGCGCCTGTATTCGCAGGTTACTTTTTCTGTGAAGATTCAAGACATTTTAAATGATGATGCATTGCATTTTAAGCTCGCGGGATCTGTCTTGAAGATCGCATCATTTGATTTCGCAAACCTTAAGTATTTTAACTCCACTTTCATGAATTTAAAAAATGCTGGGCTAGTTTTGAATGCGAAATGCGAAATAGTCGTGTTCATGTCAGTGATTGCTTTGTGATAAACAAAATATAGTTCACCTTGTCGCTTATATTTATATACTTACAAGTAATGAAGAAATATCTAAAATTGAGAAAACATTGTTCGACAAACGCCTCGTCTTTCCCGATGACCTCATGCACGGTACTTTCCAAAACACGTGTGTCGAATGCCCGGGGGTCGCCCCGGGGTACGCAAATGCCCAGCCCCCGGGCCGCGATAAAATTGCGGATGCCCCACCCCTGGGACTGACAACGTGAGCAAATGCCCGCGGTTGCCCGGGGGGGGGGCACTGCTGGAATTGACTGATGCATTAGCGGGCCAAAATCCACTCTACCTTCGCTTCGTCATCGTGCACGGTTTCAAGGCAAAGTTTTCCGTTACCCAGAAGCTGAAGATAGCGATTACAGGCAACAACAACAACAGGTAAGCAAGTTTTGCATAAATTCAACGAGTAGAGTTAAGTAACGTCAAGATACGTTTACATTTCGTTTTGCCTTTGGTTGTGAATGTGTCATTATCAAGGAGAAGTTACATCGCTTGTGGAATCGACTTTGTTGATGTTTACCTGCCGTGCATAAAGAGCTTAATTATCTGTTATTATCTGTTCTCGATAACCGAGTAAGAGCATGCGGCATTTTTTATTGGCTTATAGGCACCTTATGATTCCTTCTGATGCATTCTCTTGTAAGGTTATGTTGCCCTCTGATGTGAATGCTAGTAAGCTAAAATGTAATGTGCCATCTTCAGCAGAGAAATTTCCCTTATGCTAGTGTAAGTATTCTGAAGTTACTCAAGTGTCTACAGTTGTACCTACATGCAAGTTACAATATGCTACACAACTGTACATGGACATTGCACCCACTGGTGCTGATAGTAAGTTAAATGTTGTGAAATTTTCTTTCACCAAAAAAGCACTACGATACTTTATAAAGAGGTATACATGTACCTCAAACTGTCATGAAAACTACACAGGACTTGAAAAAAAAAAAAGGAAGGGTAACTTGCCCAGGCAGGAAAATCTACTTGTCTTGGACGACACAGTATAGTCAATCGATTATTTCATAACAATCAATAGGAATTAGTCAATGATATCAGAAATCAATAAAAGGATTCGTCATGACTAATCGATTGTGATCAAATTTTCAATAAGCATTATCAATTTTGCTGATACTAGCTTTTCTTTTAAGCAACATTTAATAAGAAAGAAATGGACAAAAGATATAAAGTGAAATATGAAATCATGAATACAATTACATAAAAACATAGCATTGTATCTTGTAAACAGAATATTTTGCTGGCATACATGTATCGGGGACTATGTTTTGGGGGTCTTTGGTAGTGCCTTTGAAATCTACATAAAAAAGTTACAATCAAACATTGTGTTTAGGGACACAATTTTTCTACAGTTTATGTGAACTAACAAAGAGAAGCCAACTTTCAATTGATTCTCTAATGACTGATAAATTTGGTAAAATCAAATCGATAACTTGAAACTTCTCTAGCATGTGAGTATGAATTTCTTTCAATTGATTGATAGCACTGATAACACTTACATTAATTTCAATTTATTGATTTATATCAATTTATGGATCAATTTCAATCGATTGCCTTACCCTGGGATGACCAGACAGCACTTTAGAGCCCTGTTACAGTTGTACATTTTACTTGTACGAAATTGGGCTCTTACCAAATACATGTAGGTTTCATGTGTCGTGCATCTGTTCATTCATCTGTTCATTCATCTGTAGCAGGGCAGGAAAAAAAAATTGTAAGTCACTTGCCCAGTTGGCCAGTCAATTTCAGTTTTCACTTGCCCCCATTTAAATATTAGTTGCCAGTGTGGTGGCCAGTAAGGAAATCAGAGGACAAATGCAAATGAAGTACGCTCGGATTCCTAACTAATTCTTGCTTTCAACCTAATAATTAAATAATCGTTAGGTCTTAAGTTTTGAAATGGAATGACTGGAAATTATCATTTATCAAGTTGGCATTTTTAGTCAGACTCACAAGACTACTGAGGCTACATTGTAATTTCACTTGCCCACCGGGCCGCTGAACTTCTATTTTCACTTGCCCAAGAGCAAAATTTACTTGGCTGAGGAAATCAGACCTGGGTTTTTCCTGCCCTGAGTAGATCACAGATAACACCAAAATGTGGGAAAAACAGAAAATATTCACATAAGCCATTGCCAGAGTGTGTCACAGAAACTGTGAATTTTTCAGGCGTGTGTCACTGATGTTCTTACCACATTTTGATGTCTTCTGTGATCTATTACTGAAGAGATGCGCGACAACATAGAATCTATCTGCTTCGTAATACATAACAAAGAAACAAAAACAAACATTTATGACATCAGCTGTAACTTTGTCCACCAATACAGCATAAGTGCGCATAAGAAACAATCAAATTGTGCCTGCAAATAACTTGACTTATTATTTAAACATTGTTTGATAGGAGTTTGATTTATTGTGCATGAATATTACAATGTAGAAGATAGTGAACATTGAATATTTACTGCCACACATTTTGAGTTTAGTTCTTCTATATCCTCTGACATTCAGTGCCTTCCAATCAGAGATGCAAAGTTTTTGTCACACAGTAGCTACAGATGTAGATGTAAGATCTGTTTGATTGATGAATATTCAGGGCTCAAAATAATGGCCGGTCAACGGGCAATGTCTGGCCAGAATGGTGACTTGACTGGCCAAAAACTTCACTCACCGGTCATGTTGACCAGTCATGTCATGTTGAGACGATCACGTTGTTCATTCTTGAATAAACAATCAAATCCCTGTAAATCTGAGAGTTTTTAATCTCTTTTTTATTATGACCTCTGATGAAAACATACACCAATGCATACATGTATCTTTTCGAACGGCTAAAGACCATTCGCTTGCTGTTTGTCATGCGTTCAAGATCGATAGGAATGCCACTCGAGTGACTGAGGTTAAATCCATTCGAAAAAATATTTAGCCAATATTTAAACAGTCTAGCAGTGACTGGAACAAACAAACTATATTTGTGGGTTTAATTTGGCTCACATTACATGTGCTTGATTTTTGCGTAAATATCCTGAACAGTCAGAAACGAGACGTGACCGAGCTAAAATTACTTTGGCCAGTCAACATGACCGGCTACAGTCCGATTTCAAAGGTCACAGTATAAATTGGAATGATAAGAAACAAAATAATAACTCCAGTGTAAAATTCACTGATTGATATCATACACAGAATTTGCTAATTCATACTCAGACATAACTTATCTTACTTAACGAAATGTTTTATGTTACTTGTAGGATGAAGTAAAATTGAGAGTGGTCAATACATGCATACTCCTTGGCATTGATGCTTGATCAGGAAAAAATCAGCCACTGAGAAGTCTACAGTACTTATGACTCTACAAGGGGTCCAAGGCCCATTTCTTGAAGGCCCTGTAAACTTCTCAGGCCCACAAAGCCATCTTTAATTGAGCTGTGTCTAAAAACTAAGAGCTGTATATGCCTGAAACTTCTTGTGTGAAGGAAACCTCTGTTCATATTGAGAATAAGCGATTAAAACAGCTCTGTAAGCATAAGATTTCAGATTTTTGTATGGCTTTCTCTTTTTGGGACCTTCGAGAAATGGGCCCCTGGTGCATTACAGTCTAACATGATGACCTTCAACACTTTGACATGCTCTGGCAGCTTTCTGGCATAAATTCAACCACTTTAAACATTATTTTTTAATGCTTTGAAGTATCACCTACAGTGTACCTGTGTTAGTGAATTAGCATCAAATTTAAATATCTTAGATTGCTAGGTTGATACTTATTGTTCAATACAGCAGCTATAAGATTTCATCATAAAAAGCAAAGGCTATGTTTACATACATGTAGTACCAGAACAATAATTTATTAACTTATGATGTGTTATGGGAACTATGGTACTAGGTAGGCCTTTCAATTTCAACAGGCCCCTATGAATTTTTTTTTTTTTTTTACAGTACAGTTTTTTTATCACAAAAAGAAAAAGTAAAATTTTGAATATTGTTTACAGCAAATGTTTTGTCAGGGGTCCAAAATGTTTGTACTGTTTGGATTCCGCACAGTTTTGGAAAAAGAAGGAAACTGTGACTTTGTAAACATAGCCTAAAAGATGTCAGAAGCCTTGTTTTATGTTATGCAATGTAGTATTCCTTTGGCATGAATGTTTTTATGATGAATTTAAAATGTCAATCTCTATCTTGTGGTAAATGTTTTTTCTCCCTATTTTCTGTTATTTCAAAAGAACAATTCACTCTATGAAAAAAGTTGATCAATACTTTACAGTTACATTGCAGTAATTTTCATAATAAGGTAAAGGTAAAGTCTGCATACGAGCCACGTGGCCCAACAGGCTGGAGCTTATCCCGCTTTCCGTAGCAGGAAGCGACTTAAGGACTATTTCTACTCCCCCTGGATGAGATGCCAGTCCATTGCAGGGTTACCCCACCATTAAATTCTCTGGTACCCACCTATACACCTGGGTGGAGAGGCACTGAGAGTAAAGTGTGTTGCCTAACAACACAACAGAATGTACCCGCCTAGGGCTTGAACCCGGATCGCTCGATCAGGAGTTGAGCGCACTACATGTAACTACGAGGCCATCATGCCACCCCTATTTTTCATAATAATTATTAAGGCTAATTTAATCCTACATTAATTACTTAGTAAGAAAAAAACAGTTTATTCATTCATTTTATGACAAAGGTATTATCATTATGTTACATTTGACTTTGTGGATTTAGTATGTATTTAAGACAGGTATCCATTCGCAAACAATTTTAATTTAGTAATACACCTAAATTGCAAACTTTTTACTAGTTGTAGCTGACAACAGTATAGTTTTTAATCATTTTATTATTTATGAATTAAATAGAGCTGAATATGACATGATTTCGCACAATCTTGAAAAGGTCTTGAATTTTAGTAGTCTTCTTGAAAAGTGCTTGAATTCGGTTAAAGGAGCTCAGTCATGGTATTTTAAAATATTTTGGCCATGCACAAAATTACATTTAAGTCGCCTTGTTATGGATAGATAGAAAAGAAAACATGTTTTATTTGTTGCAATGTATACATTGTAAACCTTATTCATGGCATGTAAAAACTATTTGAATTTTACTGAGTTTGTTCTGATTGCAATAAATTTCTGATTCTGTATAAATTTGCATATTTTCTACTATTATAATTAAAGTCAACAGATTTGATTACAATAAAACAGTACATTCCACGCATCTTTGTTCAAGTTATTATTTACAAGTCATTTATCGTACAGGGTTTCTGCCTCCCTTTTCCGATTTCCATGTTATTTACAGGCTCCCTTTTTCCATTTTCAGGTTACTTACGGGCTCCCTTTTTCAATTTACAGGTTAATTACAGGTTCCCCCTTTCAATTTACATGTTATTTACAGGTTGCCTTTTTCGATTTCCATGTTATTTACAGGTTCCCTTTTTTCCATTTACATTGTATTTACAGGCTCCCTTTTTCGATTTCCATGTTATTTACAGGCTCTCTTTTTCGATTTACATGTTATTTACAGGCTCCCTTTTTTGATTTACACGCTTATTTACAGGCTCCTGTTTTCATTTTCCATGTTATTTGCACCCTCCCTTTTTTTTATTTACATGTTGTTTACAGCCTCCCCTTTTTTATTTACATGTTATTTACAGTATTATGGCAGCCTCCCTGTATTAAATTTACATGTTATTTACGGGTTTCCAGGTTGAATCACAAGAAATTTACAGGCTATTTACAGTATTTGCAGGAGCAGTTTACATGTTATTTACATGATCTTAGCCCTTTGCTTTGAAACATTTACAGTGTTTTCTTCATCATTTACATGTTTCACTTAAAATATTTACATGTTTTTTACATGAAACCTCCAAAACATGTAAAAGGGGAAAAATCATGTAAATTATTCTTTACAGTCTCTTTTTGATTATTTACACGTTAATTACATGTTATATACATACTCTGTAAATTTTCAACTTTTCCAGTGTTCAGTAAATCCATGAATAAACTTTAATCCAAAATTGGAATGTTAAACACTGAGATAAAATTTAACTTCATAAACTTGTATACAGATAGACAGTAATTGAAGGTTTTTAAAGTGCAGCCATATTTACCTAAAAGTCATACAGAAGCAATATCCTTCATTGTTCTTTTATATATTAAGTGCGAATTAAAGTTCACTCAAAAAATGATTCAAAATTAACTTACAAATAAACCAATGTTGTTGATTCTTCCAACAGCAAGATTTATTGAATTGAAACCTCAACAAAGTATTATTGCTGATTCTTCTGGGACTATAACCTGTAGTGCCGAAGGAACTCCAACTCCACAGATTGAATGGAAGAGACAAGATGGAATACCACTGGACAAGGGAAGATTTATACAGCTTTCTAATGGCAGTTTATACATTAATCCAGTTCGTCCACAAGACGGTGGAACATACATCTGTACCTTCAGACAAAGTAAAGGAAGTAAAAGGGTTACAACGAAAGAACAAACCATGAATGTTTTAGTCATAAGTGAGTAACAAAATGAACCAAAGAAATTTATCAGACAAATTTATTAATAATATTAATAAACAGCTGTATTTAGAAGGCACAAGCTCCCATGCAACGTTTGTTTAGACTAAGATTTTTGAACATTTTTTGTGATAACTTGATAGGAATTCTTTGTTTTGGAAATAATTAACAATTATTCACCGAAGTGGAGGTGAATAGTTTTGGATATTTACCGAGCCACGAAGCGGAGAGGTAAACATCCATCACTTTTACCAACAGTGAGATGAATAATTGTTTTAGTATATACCACACAAGCCGAATAATTAGCGGACCAAAACGTAATTTTACGTGTGACAAGCGGTCGCAAATTTTAAAATCTCTCACGCCGACTGCTCGGAAGTGAATATATAGTACTTGCTAATCACCTCTGAGTTAACCAATCAGAGCGTGCAAAAAGCACTATTCACTTGTGTGGTATATACTAAAATGATTTATTAGGGAGTGGGCATTTTTAATTGCCATGCAGCTAGACCCTTGAAAAATAAGACAAAAATCCTAAGACTCATCTTAATTTTTGTCCTGTGATTAAAGATCCCAATGTACATGTAAAGCGATCTATAGGCTCTGGAAAGTCCGTCTTTCGCTTAGTCTGTCAAGCGAGACCATAAATAACTCATGAGGAAAAAATGGCTGTGTAAAATCCTGGGGGCGAGCTGCGAGCGAAAGGAGTGACTACCGCCTAAGCCATGAAATTTGAATTGTGGGTTGCCCTCACAATGCAAAAATATGATTGGCTTTCTTTAAAATAATATTAGGACCATGGACAACAGGTTGTCACCATTTGAGATATGCGTGACCTCTTACAGGAATGTTTATTTCGTTCTCTTAAAAGAGGACGCTTTGCAACTGGAGCAAATCAAAGCATTGGAATTGCATCTCACAGGCTGTATTGTTCTAGTGATTCTGCCAATAAACAGGCTATGGAAAGAGTTAAATTTATCAAGTGTTTTGTTTGGCAAAGCTTTTTGCATCGAATCCGAATGCGAACATGTTAGTGATTTTGCCACTCAACACCAGGTCAACTGCATCGTCGAAGAACAATTCCTTAAATATGAATTGATTGAGCTTGGCGTTTCTGCTGTTCATTTCAAGGATTGAACTGGACTTTCACTTAAAACAGACATTCACTTGAAACTTTCCGCTGCTATCGGCAAACATGTCACTACAGTTGGATGATCTCCTATGTCAAATACATAATGTAAATTCTCAGTTGAACTCTGCATTTGAAAATTTCGCAATGACTTTTAAAATTTAAACCTACAGACGACAAAAAATTGTTACAAGATGCCTCCTTTGCCATATTCTTTCAAAACTTTTTAAGCAGTTTCATTTAAAGAACACCGTAACGAAGATACATGTCCACTTCTCACGGTATGGTTTTGTTTTACTACTTGGAGAGAAGAGCGATTTTATTCAAGACATCTCCCAGGGTCATTTGCAACAGGCAATAATGAGAGCATGTCAAGATAAGGAATCCTATTGGATACGTGTAATGAGATTAAAAATTTACACTGAAAAATCACTCGCCCGCGAAAGGTCAAATTCTCTGGCTTAGGTGGTAGTCCCCCCTTTCGCGTGCTTCTTATCCCCAGGAGTTCACACAGCGATGTTTTCCTCACAGTTTTCTTTCATATCATGCACGACGGACTAAGCGAGATGGGCTACTCGTTGTCTAACTGATGTAAACCGTCTAATTGTGGGTTGTGCAACATTTTACTGCTGTGTAAATGTAAATTGCCTCCAATTGAAACGTGGAATGTTTTCGTCAATTCTATTGTCAGTCCTTTCAAGCTCAGGTAGGTTGAACTTCCAAAGCATCAACATCATTCAAGATTGTCAGTGGCCCAGTCTTACAAGAAAGATGTCTTGCTGTTATTTTTCCTGCCAAAACATCCCTATGGCTGTTGTGACAGGGTCATCACGCCATCTTGCTGTGACACGCGGCCATCACGTGACAAGAATTTGCAATGTTGGCATGACTTCCTGTCAGTCAAAGCTAGTAAAATAACAGCACTCAACTGAAATAAACACTTAGTGATATTAAAAAAATAATCCCGGATTATTTTATTATTCGGTTTTCCTATAAGATCAAGAGCCACTTAGTATTCACAGCAATTTCTCACCAAAAATGCTTTTCCGAATATAGAATATATAACGGAAGCGTTATTTCAGGATTTACAAAGATAATTTTATCCTTGGTATTATGTTCCATCACACAACCCTTGGTCCTCATGCAAGTAAACTTTTACACAGCATTGAAATTCACCGGTTTACATCAGGTTTCCTAGTTTTCGAAGTATGATGGTGCCTAAAACTGGGCTTCGGGTCTTAGGTCTTAGTTTTCGAGGGTCTTAGTTTTCGTAACACCCTTCTCAGGCCTTGCCTCTAATGACTGAAGGGTAAGAAGAACTCCCATGAACAAGTATTTTAAAAGCCCTTTCAAAAGGATTTGAAGGGGTTACTCAATACATGATTATAGAAAAGGAATGTAGTGTGCATAATATTAATGTAGGTATGCGTGAAAAGGGCACCACTTTGAATTACAGAGGCATATGTGAAGGGTGCTTTTTCTGACATGAATGGTGATTGAATTGAATTGGCATTTAAAAAGGGTACAGTTTAGACCTTGGGAGGAGCCTCCCCATATTAAACATTGTTCAGCAGGGAGAGGGTTTATAAAAATTATGAAACTTTATCTTTTAATGGCGTTTAATTGTTTGTTCTTTTCCATAGCTCTCCCAAAGGTCTTGTTAAAACCAGGAAGGCACACGCAAGAAGGAGATAGTGTCAACCTGACTTGTAAAATTATTGAAGGTTTTCCTGAACCACAAATATCCTGGTTTAAAGATGGAAACCCTCTGTCTAAGGAGGTGAACACAACTTTGATCTTAACAAATGTAACAGTCAGGGACGAGGGAAGTTACACCTGCAAAGCACAAAATGCTGGTGGTAGTTTCACTAGCAGCATATACATCACAGTTAAAAGTAAGTTAATAAAAAATTGTCATGAATATACCAACAATTGAAAGCATCAGAATTTACTTTGCTAACTTTCTTCAATAAGATATTGCTTATTGTTGACAATATAAAGTTGGGCTTCCTATCAAAGGACGAGTTGTGACATCTTGAAATTATTGTCATTATCAATACTGTAAATACTGTACTGTAATTATAGAAACTCTGTAAATCAGCCATCTCTGTTGTTTGACTCCAGAAAATTTAATCCAAGTATACCTATGTTATGCACAAGTCACTGGACATTCTGAGGGGTTAGGAGTTTCAAAAGCCAAAAGGAGAAGTGGTGGGGGAAGGGGAGGGTGGTCCAAACCAAAACGTCTTCCATGGGAGGAAAAATATGTAGATTTAGGCCAGCCTAAAAGCGTAGCTCCTGGGCCGGGTTGTTCAAAGCCCGATTAAGGTAACCCAGAAAAACGTAGAATTTTGATTTGAGTTTTGTAACTTTGCAGTGAGGTTTCTGAATATTGTTTGGCCTTCTGTTTTGAGTTTTAATAATCACCATATACACAAAACAAAACAGCAAAAAACATTTGTATAGTACCGATCAGAAGAAACCTAACAGGGAACGCGTTTGCGAACGGGAACGGAACGGATACAAAACGGGTACGAGAACGCGAAGGGAACGGGTACAGACCGGGTACAGAATGGATACAGAACGGATACAGAACAGATACCAAATGGAAATGGAACGGATACGGAACGGTTACGAATCACAAAAATGGAAAAATAAAAATGGATTCAGAACACATGGTAGTAAGGTACGCTATCGGAGTGCTTACCAAGGATTTGGAAACGATGTGACTTTAAATACACGTTCGTTCAATTTTTGTCCAGCCCGGCGATCTTGAGAAAATGACAGAACGAATCATCTTATGTCTTTTTTTTATTTCTTTTTACACGCACTAAGCAAGCATCTTCCCTGCATCTTCTTGTCCATTTCGTGTTCATCGCGGCCATTTTGTTATTGTCAACAAGCTCAACTTATGTCCAAATAAGGAAATGGATGGACGAGTCGAGTTAGACTGGGATTGAAAGGTTTCCTCGTGAAGAGAAACAAAACAAAACATCGATGTCTTGGTTGACCTTTATTACGCTGTTGTTCACCAACTTTGCGGAAGGATCAGTGAGGATAACGTTCAGTCTTTACTGAAAATTCACCTGTGAAAATAACGTCAGTAAAAGTATCACAAAATGCTCACTTCGGCTTTTTGTCAGTACTTTGCACCGCTAGCGTTCTCCAGCCAAGTTTCTGCCGCATTCGCCGAAGAGTTTTCGCCAATACTTCAATGTTAAATCTCACTAAAAGTATTCGTGTAAATACAAGAGCCGAAAGTTCGTCTTTTGCTTGCATTTTTTCATCGATGGCGTTAAAAGTGCTTGGCAAACTGGATTACTCCTTCCCTTCCTAGGGCAATCACACAGATTGCCGGTCGCTTCGTATCGTTTCGGAAAAAGACTTACTATAAACTGGCCTTGTTACAATACCATCTTCCCGTATTTTTCGAGTAACTGGACTCATATTTTCACCACGAAAAGTTAAGTTTACTGTCCCTATTCTCGCATAAAGGCGACAGTTTTAACCCATTTTATGAAATGCAAATGAGTTTCGCTAATCTTGTAAACGAGTTCTCGGAAACCTCGTTCCTTTGAACGAGTTCCAAGAATGCTTGTTCGGTCAAGCGTTCCCTGTTAGGTTTCTTCTGATCGGTACTGTATAGAAGAAAAAGTTATAATTCGATTAACTTTTAATCCTGGGTTAGCGTAAACCGGCTTCCGAACAATCCTGCCCTGTTTCCAACAAGCTAACCCAACATAAACCCGCGATCCAATCGATAACCAGCACTTGGTCGACAGTCAACTTCAAAAAAAACAGGTGACCTCGAGGAGCTGTAAAATTGAGCCTGCGATATAGTCACATGATGCTGGTCAGCAGATACCTTGTTTTGACAGGTGTCAATTGATCATAACATGGATGTCCAATATCAAGGAAGTACACAGTAAACCAAGGCTGCACGTCCCTGTCAACCTGTTATTTGGAGTATGGTTGCCATGTTGGGCAACTCCGCCGTCGTCGTCGTCGTCGTGCGTACGCACCCACGAGGAATACCGCTAGCCATGATAACCATGAGAAAATTAACTCGTGGGTTTCCTCTTCTTTCCTATATGAGTATGGGGCTCCGCTTGGCGGCCCTTCGGGCTGCGGGAGCTCCGCTATGAATATTTCCTGGGCAAAAACACATTGAGTTGTTGTTGAGGTCAACAAAGTCAGAGGTCTTAAATTGTTTTTACCTCTGTTTTAAGCAGCCGACAATAATTTAATACTTGTAGTTTGGCCTTGGTTTTAAAAAGATGGCGACAGGCAAGGGTGTGAAGAATCTAAGGCGAAGATAATGAAAACTGTCACATCTTTACTGTTGTCTTGATGTGATTCCTATGTCACTAAAATTAATGATGATCATTTTATTTTCTCGTAAGTTACACTGGAAACTACGAATTCTTGACATTTGTTTAAGCAACCTTTACATTTCCCAAAGGTGGCTACTTTGTACAGGATTGAATGTAGCACAGAAATAGTCTATATAGCCATGCACTAGCTGATACCTCCACTCAGTAAACATTTGTTTTAATTGGAAAGTACATGTACAAGTGCATGCATACAACTTTTATATCCATGGGTTTTACTAAGTGAAAAACATCCACCTCATTGTAATCTATGTCTCATGGCTATGCTCTTTTAAATTTAACTCAGTATACATGTACTTATTTAGTCCTTAAAAGCAACATAAATGATTGGAAAATTCATGAAAACAGCAAATTCACTCCTTTACTTTTTTTGCTTTTCAAGCTCCACCTACACTGAATCCGGAACTCAGGAATCGTCCTGTTGAACTGAACTCCACACTTAACTTGACATGCATTGTGAGAGGTGATCGGCCGCTACAGATTAACTGGACAAGGAATGGTGTGGATCTTGGTAACAGAAACAATAACACATACACTGTTGATCGCGTGACTTTTAACCACACGGGCTTGTATGGATGTATGGCCGAAAACTGGGCGGGAAAGACACATGCTCTATTTTGGATTAACGTAACAGGTAAGATATCAAATCATAAAAACCATGGTTTCCAATAAATACCTGAACCAGTTTAATGACACTTTTGGTTCAGTTGTTCAAAACTGGTGCACTTTTCAATCAAGTGATGGCATCAATAGTTTTTCACATTTTTGCCTTCTGTTGGAAATTTAACATTTCAAACTTGTAATTATTGTGTTATACCGAGCAAGACTAACTTTAATTTCCTATAAAAATATTAAAAGCAACTATCTTCACAATACAGGAACCTTTTCTCCCTACTTTGAGGGAATTGCTACATTAAGGAATTAGAGAAAAGGATATCTTTTTTATCAGTTAACAATTTATTTTGATTTGTGAAAATGTGCTGGATTGATTTTGTTTCGATTCCTTTTTGTTTTCAAGGAAATTCTGAAGAATCTGTTCCTTTTTTCACTCTTTATACTCTTAGGGTTAAGTTTAAGGGGAAGCTGTTTTTTAGCAGTTGGCACAAGATAGTGCTCTGGAAATCAGAAGTCTACTCTCTGAGGGTCAATATTATTTTTATAGGGGCTATACGTACCCTCTGAACTTTATAGTGCAAGGATGCACTGTTTTTGTTAAAACCCATAAGATCTAGGGTACATGTAAGAAATAAATAACTGTTAGTAGTATTACTTTCAGTCATGAAATAAATTACTATATTAAACCAGGAGCCATAATCGGGGACAGATACCGTAAGTCTTGGGATCTCCGCGCTCCCATGATATGGGACAATTTTTCTATTTTTAGAACAAATTGCGCCATCCTGACGTCATTTCAGGGTCGAAAAGAAGACTTCGTGCTGTGAATGAATATCTTCTCGCGCTAGTTGAACGTGTAAGCTTTTGCGTTTGTTCTATAAAGAAAAGTTATGAAAGAAAACTCTTTACTCTGGTATTGAGTTAATTTGAGAGTTTCCCAAACAATGCGAAATCATTATCAAAACCTGTTTTTGACAGTTTGTTATTGCTTGTGTTTGTTTGGCGAGTTTGCGAAAGTCTTTGAGTAGCTCATTTGCATAGTGCAGCGTGTGCACTTTCAAGTCCGAGTCGGTGTTTTCAATAATTATTTTGTCAACAAATCTTGACAAAGATTTCTTTCGCTTTTTGTGCTGAGACGCTGCAACAATTTTCACCAACGCCAAAAGGCTATTAACATCATGTGTGTTTCTTTAACACAGTGAAATTTTACACTGCGAAAATAAAATAGACAAGGAGTTTTCATAACTCAACCAACTTCATCGAAATCGTTGTTCGAGTCGGTTAAAGAATTGCCTCATCGTAACTTTACCGATTATTTCTGCTGTATTCACATATTTTAGCTAAGCTATTAATATCAACTTTAAACATATTTAAAAACTAGAGATATTATCTGAGTTCGATGTACGTTACACGAAAGTGTGGGAGTCCAATTTGTAATGTTTTACTGACTGTTCAAAACACATGCACATCGGCAGGCGCTCTTATTCATCGACAATAGAAAATTTGTTGGAGTTTTACACAAACAAGACTGAGCAGCATCTACAGACATAAACTTATCGTCACTCATTGGGTCTTGATGAAACATCAAGCGTTGCTTACAATTCGGGCGAAGCTCAAACTTGCAATTATTATTATTATTTTTTTACTTTTCGGTTGCGATAGACTCTGGCGAAATCCTTGCAGGTGTGGCAAGAGAAGGGTAACTTTGAAGTCCTGAGACGTTGCTGTATCCAAATATATCCAACTATTTTTTTGCTGTGTTATGGAAAAGCTGTTCATCTTCAACATGTATGAAAATCATTAGATTAGGGTAATGTAGAGCTCTTGTAAAAGAAGCAGCGGAACATAACTTGGTCAAAGATATAAAGCGGGACATAACTAAATTCGACACTGTCTCACTTCACTCAAACTGGAGGAGCTTACGACAAAAATACTGAAGTAAAATTCCAACAGACATGAGCGTATTGATCTGTGGACCAAAAGCATCGAACATTTCGGGAATTTCAGACGCCATTTCCCTGCGCTACTCCGCAAAACTCCTTACAGCGTGTGCACCCGTGTGCCGCTCATGTTGGCGCAATTTGTTCTAAAAATAGAAAAATTGTCCCATATCATAGGGACAACCCCAATACTAGAAATAGCGTTTGCTTACGGTCTCCATCCCCGATTATGGCTCCTGATTAAACCTGGAAAATACATAGTACAAAATGCTGAACCTAGGGTCAAGGCTATAAGCAAATATTTTGGGCTTACCCATATCGTCCAGCACTCTTATTCAGTTTGGAGGGGTCCTAAAGCGCTTCCGCTGATTTCAAAATATTTCTAACTTCAATGATGTTGAACTTATTGTGATGCTTCTATGACAATCTTGTTTTCAAAGGAAGTTCTGTTCAAAGTTGAGTTTCAATTTTTGTTTTGTGAGATTTTAGATTGTTTAAAGTTGTTAATGCTAAAATTCTCTGTTCTCACAAAAAAAACATATTTAGGCCAAATATAGGATTAATGAGTGCATGATTTATTCTATTGTTTAATTGCCCTAGCTGAGACCATCAGTTTAAAAGAGTATACGTTTGGTAAAAAGTCTCTCCTCAGATTTATATTTCTCCAAGAAACAAGTCTGTTACTGAGGGCCACCCAGCAAACTTCAGCTGCAAAGCCACAGGTGTTCCCAAGCCAACATTGTCCTGGACATTTAATGATGGGGACCTCCCATCAGGTGTCAATCAAAACAGTCTTGGTGAAGGATCATTTCTGGAGTTGCCTTACACTACAAAGCAAATGGAAGGCATCTACAAGTGTACAGCGGAAAACAAAGCTAACCCAACAACTTCCTCTGCTTATCTTCTTGTTTTTGGTATGGATAGAATGATACATAGTATACTATAATAAACATCATCACAGTTATGAATACAACTTAAACCGTTTCTGAGAGCTGCAAACATAAAGCCTGAAGAAAGTCCGGTTTTAAAGGGATTTGAAACCTTGACCTCCTAAGAGTTGTTTAGTACTCTCACCATAAAGACAACTACATTTGGGAACTTTTGCCACATTTGAACCTCACGTATGATCTCCAGCCTCCTGCTATCTTGAATTCTAATAATTTTCTCTTGAATATGTTTAACTCGTATCTTGAGATGGGCTCAACTGTATATACATGTCAACATTTCTACCCATCTCCAGAGGCAAATATTTGTAACATGTGTATACCGTAAATCCTTGAATTAGTGCCCCCCTCGAGTAAGCACCCCTTCGAATAAACGCCCCTCCTATCAGCCAAACTTTGAAATAAGCATCCCCCCTCGAATAAGGACCCCCTTCACCTCTGCCCATTTTGTGGACGAGTACCGAGCCAACAAAAGATATATAGTTTTTGTCATGTAGTATTAGATTTGTACATTGTTTCAGTTTCAGAACACGTTTAAAAGTGAACACGTTGAACACATTAAGTAGTAACGATACCACAATTTTAACTTAAGGATGATTTTTTTTATGTCGATAAACAGCTTATGTCGTTGTTTATCTGCAGATGGTGTATTAAATAAAATGATCATGTCTGGCCACGATTTGGGAAAAATTAAATAAGCGCCCCCTCGATTAAACACCTCCTCAAATAGGCACCCTCCATCTTCTCCTAAATTTGAAATAAGCGCCCCGGGCACTAATTTGACGATGTACGGTATCCATAAACTGCTAATGGCCAGAAATCGTGCTGATTAGCGAATTTGAATCAACTTGCATGTTTAAATTCTTTTTATGGCAAGTTTGGCACCTGCCATGTTGAGAAAAAGGCGAATTGTATCTCTTTTCTCAGTAAATTTACATGTAGGAAAGATGAAGCTCAAACTTGGTGAAGGTAAATGGGGAATGGAAATAATAAGAACTCATGATAATAAATACTCCAAAACGCCGTGTAAACAAAATCAATATAAGCCCATGACTTATCAGAATTTGACTGTTTCTGTTAAACTTTGCTGATTGCTTGGCGGTGTTTGTCTCTAAAGAAAAACCCAGTGCTGAAGTAAGCCCAAGGCCATATCCAAAACTGTCAGTAGGAGATGAACTCAGATTAACTTGTCAAGGCAATAAAGCTACTGTGAAGATCAAATGGAAGAAAGATGATGATGCAGTAATCCCAAGAGCACAGATTGATACACAATTAGATGGCAAATTGAGCAAACTCTTTATTGAAGGAGTCGTTGAGGGTGATAGTGGTGAATATTCTTGTGAAGCACATAACAGACAAGGTATTGTGGCCCGCTCTGCTGTGAAGATCAATGTCAAGGGTAAGATGACTTTTCCATTTGTTTGGTAGAGGATAATTATCATTTTTATAATATTCAAATTGTTCCTGCATTTTGATTGGTTCTTGCTTATGATCTTTTTTGTTTCTTTGTAACATAAAACAAACAGATTCTATGTTGCTGTTCATTTGCTCAGCAATTAATCACAGAAGAGGAAAAAAATGTAGTAAAAACATCAGTGATTCACTTGCCTATTGGTAAAAGTGAAGAACAGTTCCCAAGGGATATTGTTGGGCGGCTGTCAGCCGACTGTTTGCTGACAGACGGCCAACAATTCTCGTTGTTTCAGGCCAAAGTGTGGGCCAACTGTCGGCAACCTATCGGTAACCTGTCGGTGGGTCATAAACTGAAGTGATCCGGCCTAAGCATTTACTTATCTATTGCTTCTAAAACTACATAGAAAGGAGAAAAGTCAAATAAAAAAGATACCTTGCTCAGCACTTCCAATAGGTACTATGGCTTTTGCCCCGTGGACGTGTTTCTGAGGGCCAGTGGGTGTTTGGAATGGTAGAGCAAGATACTGGGAGAAGTCTAGTTTTTCGCATTCCAGATCGCCAACAAGAGACCTTGGTAACCAGACTAGTGCGTAATGAAGGTGAAAATGGGATAACCAAAGCCAAACTGCCAGGTTGCCTTGACGAGTTCAACTGGAGTAAACTCCATCAAGAGGCGAACCTGGGAGACAGATTCCACTACATGATGTTCAACTGGAAAAGTTTTGACTCTGTTTTTGTTCAATTTTTGGTCTACTTAACACTGTCGGTAATGTGTCGGTAACATGTTAGCCGACAGTTGACCAACAGGTTACCGACAGCCAAGAATGGGAGCCATTGTTCATTACTATGTGGCTATTACCTTGTGTGCCACTTTTTTCGGTCTTACCACATTTTGATGTCATCTGTGATCAATTACTTAACTGATTCATAACAACATGAAATCCATTTGTTAAACAGACACAGGTGTTTTAGGGGAAACTACAGTACTCGTGAAATTCATATGAAAATACATCTGGAAGCCAAGTGACATATTTTTCATGTTCTCACTAGTGAGGATATTGATGACGTCATTTCCCACTTTTTCAGGGTTATTTGCCCAAGCAGTCAGCTTGTCTATATAACAAGAAGAAATTCACTTGGTGGCTTGAAGATATGCATTTTATTTTCTCCTGTTGAGAGCAATATTTTACGCACTTACTGTACTGTGCTTGTTTGTAAAATGTTGTTAATACTCAAAATAAAATTCATATATTCATGCCACCATGTAATATCCTCCATTTATTACTGATCTTGTCCCTACAAATGGTAAAAAATGTTACAGGTAGCCTTTCATTGTCACTGTTGTGGCTTAACTGCTATGACTAGCTGCTACTAAATTCGGCAGGGTGATGCTGGCAGTACTACTCTACAATACTACAAATCTACATGTCCACAATAATATTGTATGAACTCATAACTGCATATTTGTAAGCTACAGGCTATCTATTTAAGGCAAAACACTTCAAAGTAACTTATCAGTATATTGACAGATGGACTAAATTCAACTGCTTACAATTTGGGAATATGTGGAGGCTGCAATGGTGCCTCATGGTGACCAAATTAGACACCCCAGTCCTCCACGTTGGGTGTTGGGCATAGCGCTGACAAACCTACCCCATGAAAAGCTAATTGTTACGGAAACCTACACCAGAAACCATTAAGCTGTGGCAGTAGAAACAACACAATCCAAGCTACTGGACCAATGACCAGTGTTGAATTGGCCAAACCCAGTTGAAAGCCAAATCTTGAGAGCAGAGCTTCTGTTTTCAAAAGAGAAGATCAGAGTTGGCTGCTGGAATGTATGCACCACGTATCAGACTAACAAGCTGGCTCAAGTCGTAATGGAGATGGACAGGTACAGAATAGACATCATCGGTATAAGTTGAAGGAAGATGGACAGGACCAGGGATGATAAAAGAAAGAAAGGTCTGGGCACAAGGTGATATGCTCGGTTTTAAAGGACAACCAACATGCAGAAGGGGTGGCGATCATCGTGTCAGACAAAGCAGTAAAAGCATTGACAGAGTGGTAGCCATTAAGGGAAAGACTTGTCATGGCTATATTTAACTCCAGATACACCAAACTCACTATCATCACATGCTCGCACCCAAAGAAGACGCTGAGGAAGAGAAGAAAGATGTTTTCTATGATGAGCTACAGCAAGTCAGTCAAGAGGTACAGTCACATGATGTGCTTTTTGTAATTGAGGATTTCAACACTCATGTTGGGAATGACAGTGAACGCCATGATAAGATTATGGGGAAGAATGGGTGTGGTAACATCAACAGCAACAGATGCAGATGTGTGTGAGAAGAATATAATTTGGCCATTTGAGGAAGTCTATTGCAGCACAAAGAGATTGGCAAGATGGCTTGGTCATCCCCAGATGGCAAGACGCACACCCAGATAGATCACATTATCATTAACAGCAAGTGGAAGAACTCGCTTTCAGACAAGGAGGTACAAATAGGAGTAGATGTCTGGAGTGACTACCAGCTGCTGATGGCAACACTGACTATCAACCTGCACAAAACTAAGTTCTAGATACCAAGAAAACATCTAAGCTTGAACTCAGAAACTGCTTCCAAGCCCTCAAGGAAGGAGCGGTGGAACCTGGCCTCTGCACGTTTCACTATTGGACAGTGAGAGAAGCCGGATAGAAGATCCTTGGATTCAGAAGGAAGAAAGAAGACTGGATTCAGGAAGGAACATGGGACAAGATATCAGAAAGAAAGGGGATGAAGGAGAAGATAGATTCAGCAAGATCAGAGAGAGTGAAAGATTGCTACAGAAAGAAATACCAAGACGTGGACTAGGAGGTGAAGAAGATGACCAAGAGGGACAAGAAGGACTACATTGAAAATCTGGCCGAGAAAGCAGTAGTGGTTACAGCATGGCAAGAACTGAATATGCTATATACCATCGTGAAGACACTCAGAGCTGGATATAACAGTGGAAACATGCCTGTGAAGGATGAAACAGCACAGTTTTGTCTCGAGTAGAAGACAATCTAAAGAGATGGCAAGAGCATTTCCATGGTATCGAACCCTAAACCTAACCTCAGAACTCGTTCAAAAAGTAAAGCTGAATTTATTTTCCTCCTAGTATGTATTCATTAATACTCAATAATTTCGCTTTAGTGTATCTGTAGTCTCTCGTCGTAACTGTTGTTAATTATTATTTGTAATATCGTTAGTTTATTAGTTGTCTTTAGTTGTACGTAGTTGTATATTAATAACTCGTCCAAACATGACCCGCCTAGATTAGCTCAGCTATCCGCGGGCATGTTACAATTGTAATTTTAATTTGATAACAAATAAAATGTATGTATGTATGTATGTATGTATGTATGTATGTATGTATGTATGTATGTAACCTCAATCGTCCTAAACCTGAAAACACAGCCCCAACATCCGAAGCTGCTCAAGACATGGACATAAACACTGAGCTGCAGTCAATCCGGGAAATCAAGGCCATCAGAGATATGAAGACTGACAAAGCACCTGGAACACGGAGTAGTCGACATCACCACTAAACTACTAAACACAGTAGAATCCCTAATGCCCACCATCCTGCTGAAGATTTTCCACGAAAACTGGATTTCCAAAAATATGGCTGAAGACTCTAAGACTGCCTTGATGGTGAAGCTGGTGAAAAAGGGAGACCTATCTAATTGTACCAACTGGAGGGGTGTAACACTCTTGAGTCCTACAAGCAAAGAAGAACGAAGAAGAACATGCAAAGGGAATTCTTGCAGTGACTACATCTTAATGCTCAGGCAGATCTTGGAACAGGTATGAAAATGGAACAGCACATAACAAAAACAAAAGCGTGTTAATGACATCTATGCCAACTTCATAGACTTTGAAAAAGCGTTTGACAGTATTCACAGAGAAATGCTATAGCACATCCTATGACACAAGTTGGCACAGACTTCGCTCATCAAAACAGGTGTCAATCAAGGATGCATACTCTCCTTATTCCTATGAAGCAAAAGATGACAGGGGCATTTGACGGACTTTCTCAAACATCCTGAGTGACCTTCATTATTCAGATGACATTTTCCTCTTAGCCTACCACCACAGCATTAACTTTGGGGAGGCGCGGTGGCCTCATGGTTAGTGCGCTCGTCTCCGGATGGAGCGGTCCGGGTTCGAGCCCTGGCCAGGGACATTGTGTTGTGTTCTTGGGCAAGACACTTTACTCTCACAGTGCCTCTCTCCACCCAGGTGTATAAATGGGTACCGGCGAACTTAATGCTGGGGGTAACCCTGCGATGGACTAGCATCCTATCCAGGCGGGAGTAGAAACACTCCTAGTCGCTTCATGCTACAGAAACCGGGATAAGCTCCGGCCTGATGGGCCACTTGGCTCGTATGCAGACTTTACCTTACCTACCACCACAGCGACATGGATGCCATGGCCGTGGAGCTATCATCCACAGCTGCTATGCTTGAGCTCGGGTAGGTTGGTTGGTGTGTGCGTGCGATGGTGCCTGGGACATCCAGAGGCCTCCACATTTGCTCACATTTAGGGTGTTCCTGGGCTAGTACTAATCAGCTTTTGAACAAGCAAGGTGAGATTGAGAGTGACACTGTGATTGTCTTAACTAAGAACTCAATACAATGACCCTGGTCAGGGCTTGAACCTGGACTGCTTGGGCCCAAGTCCAGTGTGCTAACATTAGGCCACTGTTCCTCACACCTGACCTCCACGGAGGTCTGTTGGCATTCCTAATTGACACCTTAGGAACAAATTCATCCACATATAATAGAAACAAGTCATACCAGCCAGCAGTACTGGCATCAATGTCAATGTCAATAAATACAGTGTCCCAAGGGAGGAACCGCAGCACTGACTTTAAGCCAGACAGGTCAGCTTTCTTTAGGTTGTAAACGGACCGACGTGATTTCTTTAAGCGGGTAACCTTGGTAAACAAGGAAAAGTTAACTACAAAATGATCAGAGCTGAAGTCCTCGTGAACGCTAACATTGGTTATTTCAAAATGTTTTATCGTGATTATCTTATTTTTTTAATAAGAGTTTAGAGTAATTTTTATCTAGGTATACAATCATACAATGATACACTAAGGCGGCTTATATTAAGGAATCTTGTATTCTGTTTTAAGCTGTCCTTAAATTCATTGGATTGGCTTGTTCAAGGTAATGTAATTTGGAGTTTGTATTAAAGATTAAAGATAAACAAGACTAAATTAGAAATTTGAATGCAGTACAAAAATATTCTATATAGCCGTGCATTAGCTGATACATTTACTCAGTGGACATTTGCATTAACTACGGAAAGTACAAGTCATCATCATCATCTCATTGGGCGTCCACAATTGCTTTCCATTTCTGTCGGTCCTGAGCCGCTCTTTTGGCTTCGCACCAGGTCATGTTGATCTCCTTCAGGTCCTTCTGTATGCTTCTGCGTCATGTAATTTTGGGCCTGCCACCTTTCCGTGTTCTTGCGGATTCCAATCCATCGCATGGCGCGCTATGTTTCTCTCACCTTTCCTTAGTGTATGACCAATCCATTTCCAGCGTCTTCTCTTTATGGTGGTAAAAATAGGCTCTTGTCCAGTTCTTATCCATAGATTTTTGTTGGAAATCACCTCAGGCCAATATACTCTCAGAATTCTCCTCAGACACTTGTTGATGAATGTTTGTACTTGCTTTGTAGAAGCTGTCGTCACTCGCCATGTCTCTGAACCGTACAGTAAAACTGCCTTAACATTGGTGTTGAAAATTCTAATTTTGGTAGCTGTGCGCAGGTCTTTGCTTCTCCAGACTGGTGTAAGCATGGCAACAGCTTGCTGTGCTTTCTTTCTTCTTGCTGCTATGTCTTCATCCGTTCCTCTAGTCTTATTCATTACGCTACCGAGGTAGGCAAACTCTTCAACCTCTTCAATGCACGACTGATCGAGACGAAACTCTCCTTGTTGAATGGCATTGATCCGAATCACTTTAGTTTTACCAGGATGGATCTTAAGGCCTACTCTTTGTGCTGTGGTGTTCAGTCGTTCCATTTCATTGTTGGCATCCTGAAGCCTATGCGAAAACATGCAGATGTCACAAGCAAAGTCTAGGTCCTCTAGTCTCTGGATCATCTCCCACCGAATTCTTCTTGGTCTGTTGAATGCTGTTTTACTCACCCAGTCTAAAACCACTAAGAATAGCAGAGGGGGCAGTAAGCTGCCCTGTCTTACGCCTGTTGTCACTCTAAATGGCTCTGTAAGGGTTCCCCCATGGATTACTTGGCATCTGAAATTGTTGTAGAAAAGTTGAATCATTCTGATGAATTTCTCTAGTAGCCCATAGTGTCGAAGCAGTGCCCATAGCACTTGGTGGTCGATGCTATCGAAAGCTTCTTCGAAGTCTACAAAGTTCAGATACAGAGATGTTTGAAACTCGATGGACTGTTCAGTAATAATGCGAAGGGTCGCAATTTGGTCTGCGCAGGACCTTCCATTTCTAAATCCTGCCTGTTCTTCACGCAGTCTTCCATCTACATGCACCTTTATTCTTTCGAGTATAATACTGCTTAGTGCTTTACTGGGGATGGACAGCAGAGTGATTCCTATCCAATTTTTGCAATAGGTATTGTCTCCCTTTTTTGGCAGTTTTACTAGTAGTCCATCTAGCCAGTCTTCCGGAATCTCTTCGGTTGTCCAGACAGTATTGAACAGATCATATAGTATATCGATGCACGTTTGTCCGCCTGCCTTTAAGGCTTCTGATGGGATGTTATCTGATCCCGCAGCTTTTCCGTTCTTTAGTCTTGTCAGTGCCAGTTTAATCTCTTCTTTCGTGATGTTGCCAGTGTTGATCGGTAATTGGTGGTTAACTTGTGGCTCGGGGGGGGGGGGGGGGTGGGTCTACAGGTGGATCCCTGTTAAGCACTGTTGCAAAGTGGTTACGCCATTCTTCAAGTTGACTGTTCAGTTTGGTGAGCAGACTTCCGGTGTTGTCTCTTATTGGACGGTCCATGGTTCTTCTCTGGCCACTGAGTCTGCGTGTGATGTTATAAAGCGTCTTAATGTCTCCTTTTCGGGATGCTTCCTCTGCATCTTTAGTCAAGTTGTTGGCATGTCCGTTTGTCGTTCTTGCAACTCCTTTTGACTTCCCTGTCTTTCTCGGAATAGTCTCTTAGTGCTTTTCTACTCAGCTGTCATCATCAGGAAAGAGGGCCTCTTAAAATGTCTTAGTTCATTGGTTGTTAAAACTATAGATAACCGGTCAAAACGATACCCCAAGCCCAAGAAAACAACAATTGTAGAAGGCTAAAACGTGATGGTTCTAAAAAAATACTAAATATAAAAGGAAAGCAGCGAATATTGACTTAAATGGAAAGCAGACAGTTCGTCTTCTGCGTAATTCCTTGGTTTAGGCTCTGCTTAATCAAGGGCGTTAAAAAAGTTGTCTGTGTTTGTCCAGGCGGAGGGTCCCGTTCACTCTACTCCGGAGAGATTTGAAAATGCAGCCTTATTTCTACGGTTAGGCCTACCGTCCATAATAATCCGCCATGAAAACGGAGCTTTTCGAAAACGCTCTTCAAACCGGAGGAATTTAAAACGCCTCGGCTTCTCGTTTTCGTGTGAACAAAAAACATTTTCATTTGAACACAGAGCTTTACGAAAACGATGACTTTAGGAGTATAGTGCGATTTCACTGCTCGAGTTTTTCTCACACACAAGTCCAAAATGACCGGTGATAGTTGCGTTTTCAGATTTCTCACTAAGGGTAGTGTGGTGAACGGCCATTGTCTACAGATGCTTTAACGAATCCTTCATTAACATATAAATTATTTTTGCAATGTACATACTTGATGGAGCCATTAAAGCTTGACAGTTGCATATTCTTGGTTGTATTTAGCGTTATTAAATTTCACAAACCTGTGATTAAGTGTGATTAAAATGAAGAAAAAAATCATCACGATTGAAAATCAACAAAACTTTCAAGACGCCCTAAGATATAACGCAGTTAAATTGGTAATATTTCGTTTCGTGTTGATGTCTCAGACCAGTTTCTACTGTTATGTAAATGTAGGGTTTGATGGTCATCAAACATACAAAGAAATGAAGGTTTTTTTTTTCCCCTTATTTTATTTATTTGTCGCGGGATTAACCTTTACGAAACTAGTCCAAGATTCTACAAATTATATAAAAGTACAAGTGCATGCATACAATTTTTATGTCCATGAGTTGTGCTAAGTGATAAACATCCACCTCGTAATCTATATCTCATAGCTATGCGCTTTTGAATTTAACTCAGTATACTTATTTAGTCCTTAAAAGCAAATTCACTCCTTTATTTTTTTTTGCTTTTCAAGCTCCACCTACACTGAATCCGAAACTCGGGAATCGTTCTGTTGAACTGAACTCCACACTCAACTTGACATGCATTGTGAGAGGTGATCAGCCGCTACAGATTAACTGGACTAGGAATGGGGTGGATCTTGGTAACAGAAACAATAACACATACACGGTCGATCACATGACTTTTAACCATACGGGCTTGTATGGATGTATGGCCGAAAACTGGGCAGGAAAGACACATGCTCTATTTTGGATTGACGTAACAGGTAAGGTATCAAATTATTAAAACCATGGTTTCCAATCAATAACTGAACCAGTTTAATGACACTTTTGGTTCAGTTGTTCAAAACTGGTGCACTTTTCAATCAAGTGATGGCATCGATAGTTTTTCACATTTTTGCCTTCTGTACGTTGGAAATTTAACATTTTAAACTTGTAGCTATTGTGTTATATCGAGCAAGACCAACTGTAATTTCCTATAAAAATATTAAAAGCAACTATCCTCACAACCTTGAATAAAGGAACCTTTTCTCCCTACTTTCAGGCAATTACTACTTTAATGAATTAGAGAAAAGGATATCTTTTTTATCAGTTAACAATTTATTGTGACTTGTGAAAATGTGCGGGATTGATTTTGTTTCGATTCCTTTTTGTTTTCAAGGAAATTCTGAAGAATCTGTTCCTTTTTCCACCTTTTTATACTCTTAGGGTTAAGTTTAAGGGAAAGCTGTTTTTTGGCAGTTGGCACAAGATAGTGCTCTGGAAATCAGAAGTCTACTCTCTGAGGGTCAATATTATTTTTATGGGGGCTATACGTATCCTCTGAACTTTATAGTGCAAGGATGCACTGTTTTTGTTAAAACCCATAACATCTAGGGTACATGTAAGTAATAAATAACTGCTAGTAGTATTACTTTCAGTCTTGAAATAAATTATTATATTGAACGTGGAAATTACACAGTACAAAATGCTGAACCTAGGGTCGAGGCTATAAGCAAATATTTTGGGCTTACCCCTATCGTTCAGTATTCTTATTAAGCTTGGAGGGGTCCTAAAGCGTGTGCGCTGATTTCAAACTAACTTGAAAGATGTTGAACTTATTGTGGTCAAGCCTGGACACTTTCCGTGAAAAGTAAGGTGTGCTAATGATTTGTTCATGATCCTTGACGCTTCTTTGAATATCTTAATTGTTTTGAAAGGAAGTTTTGTTCAAAGTTGAATTCAACTTTGAACAACTGTGTGAATTTTCCGTTCTCACAAAATAGCATATTCAGGCCAAATATAGGGTTGATGACTGTATGATTTATTTTATTGTTTGACTGCCCTAGCTGAGACCCACAGTTTAAAAGAGAATCTGTTGGTAAAAAGTCTCTCCTCAGATTTACGTTTCTCCAAGAAACAAGTCTGTTACTGAGGGCCACCCAGCAAACTTCAGCTGCAAAGCCACAGGTGTTCCCAAGCCAACATTGTCCTGGACATTTAATGATGGGGACCTCCCATCAGGTGTCGATCAAAACAGTCTTGGTGAAGGATCATTTCTGGAGTTGCCTTACACTACAAAGCAAATGGAAGGCATCTACAAGTGTACAGCGGAAAACAAAGCTAACCCAACAACTTCCTCTGCTTATCTTCTTGTTTTTGGTATGGATAGAATGATACATAGTATACTATAATAAACATCATCACAGTTATGAATACAACTTAAACCGTTTCTGAGAGCTGCAAACATAAAGCCTGAAGAAAGTCCGGTTTTAAAGGGATTTGAAACCTTGACCTCCTAAGAGTTGTTTAGTACTCTCACCATAAAGACAACTACATTTGGGAACTTTTGCCACATTTGAACCTCACGTATGATCTCCAGCTTCCTGCTATCTTGAATTCTAATAATTTTCTCTTGAATATGTTTAACTCGTATCTTGAGATGGGCTCAACTGTATATACGTGTCAACATTTCTACCCATCTCCAGAGGCAAATATTTGTAACATGTGTATACCGTAAATCCTTGAATTAGTGCCCCCCTCGAGTAAGCACCCCTTCGAATAAACGCCCCTCCTATCAGCCAAACTTTGAAATAAGCATCCCCCCTCGAATAAGGACCCCCTTCACCTCTGCCCATTTTGTGGACGAGTACCGAGCCAACAAAAGATATATAGTTTTCGTCATGTAGTATTAGATTTGTACATTGTTTCAGTTTCAGAACACGTTTAAAAGTGAACACGTTGAACACATTAAGTAGTAACGATACCACAATTTTAACTTAAGGATGATTTTTTTATGTCGATAAACAGCTTATGTCGTTGTTTATCTGCAGATGGTGTATTAAATAAAATGATCATGTCTGGCCACGATTTGGGAAAAATTAAATAAGCGCCCCCTCGATTAAACACCTCCTCAAATAGGCACCCTCCATCTTCTCCTAAATTTGAAATAAGCGCCCCGGGCACTAATTTGACGATGTACGGTATCCATAAACTGCTAATGGCCAGAAATCGTTCTGATTAGCGAATTTGAATCAACTTGCATGTTTAAATTCTTTTTATGGCAAGTTTGGCACCTGCCATGTTGAGAAAAAAGGCGAATTGTATCTCTTTCCTCAGTAAATTTACATGAAGGAAAGATGAAGCTCAAACTTGGTGAAGGTAAATGGGGAATGGAAATAATAAGAACTCATGATAATAAATACTCCAAAACGCCGTGTAAACAAAATTAATATAAGTCCATGACTTATCAGAATTTGACTGTTTCTGTTAAACTTTGCTGATCGCTTGGCGGTGTTTGTCTCTAAAGAAAAACCCAGTGCTGAAGTAAGCCCAATTCCATATCCAGAGCTGTCAGTAGGAGATGAACTCAGATTAACTTGTCAAGGCAATAAAGCTACTGTGAAGATCAAATGGAAGAAAGATGATGATGCAGTAATCCCAAGAGCACAGATTGATACGCAATTAGATGGCAAATTGAGCAAACTCTTTATTGAGGGAGTCGTCGAGGGTGATAGTGGTGAATATTCTTGTGAAGCACATAACAGACCAGGTATTGTGGCCTGCTCTGCTGTGAAGATCAATGTCAGGGGTAAGATGACTTTTCCATTTGTTTGGTAGAGGATAATTATCATTTATATCATATTCAAAGTTTTCTTGCATTTTGATTGGTTCTTGCTTGTGATCAATTGGAGGACAGATGTAGATGCAGACATTAACACTTTTTTTTTTCTTTGTAATATAAAACAAATAGATATATTCTATGTTGCTGTTCATTTAATCAGCAATTGATCACAGAAGAGGAAAAAATGTAGTAAAAACATCAGTGATTCACTCTGCTATTGGTAACAGTGAAGAACAGTTCCCAAAAGATATTTTCGGCCAGCTGTCGGCCAAATGTTTTCGTTATGTTTTAGGCCAAAGTGTGGGCGGTCCGTCAGCAACCTGCCAGCAACCTGCCAGTAACCTGCCAGTAACCTGTCGGTCGGTCGTAAACTGAAATGATCGTTAACATTTACTTATCTTTGCTTCTAAAACTACATAGGAAAAGGAAAGGTCTATTAAAAAAAGATACCTTGCTCAGCGCTTTCGATAGCTACTGCGGCTTTTGCCCCGTGGACGTGTTTCTGAGAGCCAGTGGGTGTTTGGAATGGTAGAGCAAGATACTGGGAGAAGTCTAGTTTTTTATATTCCAGATCGCCAATGAGAGACCTTGGTAATGAAGGTGATGAATGGGACAACCGAAGCCAAACTGCCAGGTTACCTCAACGAGTGCAACTGGAGTAAACTCCATCAAGAGGTGAGCCCGGTAGACAGATGCCATTACACGCTCTTCAACTGGAAAAGTTTTGACACTGTTTTTGGTCAATTTTGGTGTATTTAACACTGTCGGTAATGTCGGTAAGCTATTGGCCAACAGTTGACTGACAGGCTACTGAGAGCCAAAAATGGGAGCCATTGTTCATTATTACGCGGCTATTACCTTGTGTGCCACTTATTTTGGTCTTACCACATTTTGATGTCATCTGTGATCAATTACTTAACTGATTCATAACAACATGGAATCTATTTGTTAAACAGACACAGGCGTTTTAGTGGAAAATACAGTACTCGTGAAATTCATATGAAAGTACATCTGGAAGCCAAGTGACCTATTTTTCATGTGCTCACTAGTGAGGATATTGATGACGTCATTTCCCACTTTTTCAGGGTTGTTTGCCCAAGCAGTCAGTCTGTCTATATAACAAGAAGAAATTTACATGGTGGCTTGAAGATATGCATTTTATTTTCTCCTGTTGAGAGCAATATTTTACGCACTTACTGTACCGTGCTTGTTTGTAAAATGTTGTTTTTAACACTCAAAATGAAATTCACATATTCGTTCCGCCGTGTAATATTCTCTATTTATTACTGATCTTGTCCCTACAAAGGGTAAAAAACTGTTGCAGGTAGTCTTTCATTGTCACTGTTTTGGCTTAACTGTTATGACTAGCTGCTGCTAAATTCGTCAGGATGATGCTGGCAGTACTACTCTACAATGCTACAAATCTACAAGTCTACAATAATATTGTATAAACTCATAACTGCATATTTGTAAGCTAAAGGCTATCTATTAAAGGCACAACACGTTCAAAGCACCTTATCAGTATATGTGACAGATGGACTAAATTTAACTGCTTACAATTTGGGAATACGTGGAGGCTGCGATGGTGCCTCATGGTTACCAAATTACCATGGTTGCGAATTACCTGGTCCTTCAGGTTAGGTGTTGGCATAACGCTGACAAACCTTACCGTAAAAAAACTAATTGTTACAGAAAGCTACACTAGAGACCATTAACCTGTGGCAGCAGAAACAACACAATCCAAGCAACCGGACTAATGACAAGTGTTGGCCAAACCCAGCTGGGGCTAACATCTTGAGACATCTATCGTCAGACATCTGTCATCAAAGGAGAAGATCAGAGTTGGCTGCTGGAATGCGCGCACCATGTATCAGACTGACAAGGTGGCTCAAGTCGTAACGAAGATGGACAGGTACAGAACAGACTTCATCAGGATAAGTTGAAGGAAGATGGACAGGACCAGGAATGATGAAAGAAAGATCTCGGCACAAGGTGATACACTCAGTATAGCCTGCGAACAGGCTCCCGGTGAGCCCAAATGATGCAAGGGAGCCTGCAGACATTCTATTGATGCCGCCGTTCTATGATACCAGCTCCTGGTATCATGATATGATTGGTTAAATCGCTGATTGTTGACATCTTCGAGATGAACATTTGACAGATCTTTGTAAAATTATACGACTCCAACGGTTCGTTACAATAGTGCATTTGCCGTTCTCTTTTAAGTTTCGGTCTCTCGACCTTTCGTTATTTCACAAGTGGTTTTGAAGGGTACTTTATGCTCTGTTACGAGGCGAAATTTTAAGTAGAAGCTAGTGGAGTGGAGCCGTTTGGCGGTGCTATAGCAATTTTTTAGGGGTCCGCTGTTATCTGCTTGTCGCTTCGCTGAGTTTGACACCTCTATCATGTGCTTATAATTTCTTTAGGCTCATTTCAGTATTGCAAAATATGGTTGAAGCTCTCTAAGTATTGACTCTGGAGGGACAAAGTGTTTGAAGTATTCCTTGAACATGCTGCTTACTTGCACTCTATATTATGACGCCCGGCCCGGCTATTTGATTAGCTCGATTAGAACCGTTTGCAACTACCGAAAGTTTAGGTTTTTGACAGGTCTAATTACCTCATTGACTGATTTGTTGCAGGCTTATCACCAAGGGCGGATAGGCACATCAAAAACAAAGTCTATAGGCTCCCCTGTCCCCGCCCCGATCGCTTTGCTCTCCGAATTCTTCTGTTTCGCCCTCGCCGAAATTTTTTTCCGTCCTTGCCAGGAGCCTGTTCGCAGGCTACACT
The DNA here is from genome assembly GCF_042242905.1 of Orbicella faveolata. Lineage (NCBI taxonomy): Eukaryota > Metazoa > Cnidaria > Anthozoa > Scleractinia > Merulinidae > Orbicella > Orbicella faveolata. The sequence continues at coordinate 4,410,127 of NW_028301569.1, forward strand.
CAGTACGAAAGGACAGTCAGCATGCAGAAGGGATGGCGATCATCATGTCAGTCAAAGCAGCGAAGGCATTGACAGAGTGGTAGCCATTGAGGGAAAGACTTGTCATGGCTATATTTAACTCCAATTACACCAAACTCACTGTCATCACGTGCTCGCACCCAAACAAGATGTCGAGGAAGAGAAGAAAGATGCTTCTTTTATGACGAGCCACAGCAAGTCAATCAAGAGGTACAATCACATGAAGTGCTGTTTGTGATTGAAGATTTTAACGCTCATGCTGGGAATGACAGTGAACGCCATGATAAGATTATGGGGACAAATGGGTGTGGTAGCATCAACAGCAACGGACGCAGACTGTGTGATCTGTGTGAGGAGAATATAATTTGGCCATTTGAGGAAGTCTATTGCAGCACAAAGAGATTGGCAAGATCGCTTGAACATCCCCAGATGGCAAGGCACACACCCAGATAGATCACATTATCATCAGCAGCAACTGGAAGAACCCGCTTTCAAACAAGAATGTTCAAAGAGGAGAAGATGTGTGAAGATGTGTGGAACACTGACCATCAACCTGCACAAAACTAAGTTCCAGAGACCGAGGCAACACTTAAGCTTGAACTCAGAAACTGCTTCCAAGCACTCAAGGTAGAATCGGTGGAACCCGACCTCTGCACTTTCCACTATTGGACAGTGAGAGAAGCAGGAGAGGAGATCCTTGGATTCAGAAGAAGGAAGAAAGAACACTGGATTCAGGAAGGAACGTGGGACAAGATCTCAGAAAGAAAGAGGATGAAGGATAAGATAGATTCAAAAAGGTCAGAGAGAGGGAAAGATTGCTACAGAAAGAAGTACCAAGACATGGACAAGGAGCTGAAGGATATGGCCAAGAGGTACAAGAAGGATTACATCGAAAGTCTGGCTGAGAAAGCAGAATTTTTTTTTTTTTAATTTTTTTTTTTTTTAATTGTTATTTTTTTTTCAATGTTTGTAATACATTTTTTTATTTTCATTATTTTTATCAATTTAATCCTTTGGTTTCAAAATTCTCTCCTATTTTGTATTCTTTTTTTTTTTAATTTGTTTTAATTGATTTACATTTACAAGCACAGTATACACAGGAAAAAAACTAAACAAATAAAAAGAGGAAATAATAATATTACGGCACAATACTTACTTACAGTACAATATGATCCTTAAGACTACTTACATCGTTCTTTACATAGCTAAAACAACACAGTTTGGAGAATGTCCAGTTTTTTTTGTTTTTTTTGCTTTAAATTTTAAAAGGCAGCACAACTAACGCTGCCTTTGCTATATATGTACAGTATAAGCATTATATTACTAACCAAAAAACAAAAAGAAAAAAAACATTACTTAGTTAACAAAACAAAGAAAACACGTCATCAGTGCATGTTAAATAATATGTTGAAAGGATTTTTGGAAAGCAGTAATAGACTTGTTTTTTAATGCAATTTCTTTTTGTATGTTTAATTTTTCTTTTAGAAGTATGAGAAAACTGTCGAAAGAGAGCTTTTCGTCGTGCAGGCAGCTGCAGTATATAGAAAATTTCGCAATTAGAAGCACATAGTTCAAAGAGTATCTATGTTCCGTTTTGTCAAAAACACCGTATAAAATCATGCTATTTGATAATGCTAGTTGCTGTTTCGTTTTGTTTGTCCACCAGTTTTGAAAGGTCTTCCCAAAGGCTATAACGGAAGAGCGTCGTAAGAACAAATGGTCTAGGGAGTGTGTATCAGCCAAGCATTGAGGACATACATCGTTGTCAGATTATTTGGTTCTAAAGAGAGACATTTTCGTTGCGAGAATGTTGCGTATTACCTTATATTGAAACATTGTTATTTTAATATCACACTTGATCTGGAAAGGCAATTCGTACACTATTTGGACGGTTTCCGGGGTGAAACCATGTTTTAAGATTTTAGTTACAGCAGTAGGTGCTACGAAGAATTTCTTCAACAGCAAGTTGTACACATATTTGGTGGAAATGGTTTCTTCTTTTTCCTCACTTTCTGGGCATCGCGAAGGAGGATTTTCAGATACTTACCTCGAAGAAGTAAGACCGAAGTGGAGGGTGAAGGGCGTTTTGAGCTGAAACTTATAACAAAAGGACAGGAATTTACCGTCCTCTTCAAGGAGATCCTGGATTTGTATTATATTTTGGTCAAACCAACTTTTGTAGAATACAGGTTTACCATTAATTAAAATTTTTCGATTATTCCAAATTACCTTTTCATAAGTGAGGGAAGTCTTACTTCTTATAGAATCTTTAGTCATTTGCCATTCTTTTAGTACGTCAACATAAAAAGGTGGTAAATTGCCGAGCTGTAGTGTGTTAATGTCATAGTTACAATATGTCAAGAAGTGTAATCCACCATATCTCTCTAGGGCTGCGCTAGGGATGATTTTCCGGGATGTTACGTTTTAGGATTTTATGGTGGTATCCATGCGACTTTTAAGGCTTTATTCAAGATATACCAATAATAGTTGATTTCTTGATTTTAGGGGGCTTCTCATCCCAAATAAAATTAAAAATTGTTGAGTTGATTTCTTTAATTAGTTGTTCAGGGATAACGAGTACAGATGTATTGTAAATGAAAGTGCACCTAACCCCCATTTTTTTTTTTTTTTCGCTAAAACGAATCTACATGTTATTTGAAATGCTTCTGCGAAAAAAAATTTGGATTCGGTTAAATCCTCGATTTGCTGTGCCCCGACGAAATCTCAAAAATAGCCCCAAAACACCGCCATTTTGTTTCACGACCGATTTCGAGGAGAATGGGTCCAGCGGCTGTTGTGACGTCTACCTAGGAAGGTCGAATATCTCACGTCCTCTCATTTCCTTCAGGATGGTGCAAGACACATCCGAAAAGTGCGCAGAAATGCCTTCCAAAAGTGCTATCGGCTGTTACAGCAATATTCCAGATCTAAAAAAAGATATACTGAACAATGTACTGGCGATGATCGGTCAATGGAACAATAAAGACATAAACGATGGTTGATTTTGTCGAACCGAAACAAGCGAACTGAGTCTGTGAGAACCATTGAAGAACTCTCATTGGAATTTGTTCCGCAGACTTTCAAACGCTATTTTCAAAATTTTCTGCTTAAAGCCAACCAGCAATTTGTCGAAATACTACCGACAACCCACATCTTCCAGTCCCGCAGTATTTATAACATAGCCGGCAAAGTTGTGTGATCAATCAAGAAGTGTTACGACCAAATATACTGATGTGAAATAGGTCGCAACTGTACGCCGCCAACCAGCACTTATTTCTCTTTCGATTTCGATAAAAGTCCAAGATTAATTCTTTAGAATTACATGATAACAAAATTTTTATACTCACAGAGTTTTTCGAAGATTTGGAAATCAGCAGTGCGACAAACATTCTATACATTAGTGTCGAAAATATGACCGCGTAACATTATCTGCGGACCGCTTAGGGAACACATTCTTTCCACTTATCCGACGAATTTCACTGCAAATTTTGAAATAAAATTACACTGGTTATTAGGAGTTACGACTTAAAACGTGTGACAATGTGAAATCAGTAATTGTATGAAATGTTTTTTCCCGCCTTGCTTCCCGCAGCTTCAAAAATACAGGTCCAAACAATGCTACGGTTTTCAATCGATCGAAGCCAGTGTTTTTGGAGGTCATCAAGTCTCGAAAACTGCAACACTTACGTCGTTCTTATAAACATGAAGCATTCCAGAAAGTATAACACAAACTGGATTTAGTAGAACAACCATACTTTGACAAAATACATTCTCGCTGAGGACAAATGTAAACGGGCTATAACCACGCGTGGGAGTCTTGTGTTTAGGTGACGAAATTACCATCCAAAGTAGTCCTTGAGTTTTCTTTCCTGCTTTTCGTTTGCCTGCCCCTCCACTTCGTATCTAGCTTTCCATTCTTAATATACAAGCCGCTCGTCCGCAGAGAAGTCAGAGAGCTGACTGAGGCGCCATTGTGTTTGGTTCCTGGGTAGACGTCATCAGCAACCGCCGCCCCAGACTCCCTGAAACGCGGTCGTGTAACACTTCAGTCGCGACTTTGAAAGGGCGTAGAAAATCGAGGATTCAACCAAATTCAAAACTTTTTTTCGCCCATATGCTTCAAATAACAAGTGAATTCGTTTTAGCGAAAAAAAAAAAAAAATTCGGGGGTTAGGTCCACTTTAATTTTGAAAGACCTAACGTTTTAACGATGTTTATCTTACCAAGAAGCGTAAGGTTTCTTCTCTTCCAACTATTTAAAGTCTTTTCTAGGTTCCGGATTTTCTCTATAAAATTTAACTCAGCTGCTTTACGCGAATCGTATGAGAAAAAAACACCAAGGGCTTTTATTGGGTCTCGTGGCCAGCGAAAACCGAATGGAGTTTCAAGGTTGTTTTTCCAACTACCGAGCCACATCTCTTCTGTTTTTGTAGCATCAATTTCTAAGCCAGAGAGATTTTTAAAGTTATTTAGAAGTATCAGTAGTTCTGGTATAGAATCCAGGTCTCGCACGAAAACCGTGGTGTCGTCAGCGTATAAAGACGCTCTGATTTCTTTCTCACCTACTTTACTTCCCTTTATCGTATTTTTGTTTCTAATTGCATTGGCAAGAGCTTCGATACCTATCACAAAAAGCAAACCGGACAGGGGGCAACCTTGGCTCACACCCCTCTCTAAAGCAAAGAATCCTGACGCATGGCCATTGTTTAAAACACAGCTTGTAACGTTGTTGTAAAAGATTTCACCCAGTTTATAACGTCAGGTCCAAAATTAAACTTGTTAAGGGTGTCGATAAGGACATCCCATTCAATAGTGTCGAGAGCTTTTCGAAAATCAATAAAAAGGGCAACTCCCGGGACATTTTTCTCGTCTGTATATGACATTATGTCCAAAATTAAACGAACGTTTTCACCGCTAGAACGGCCTTTAACGTAACCCGTTTGGTCAGGGTTAATAATTTTTGGAAGAACTTTTCTAATCTCTTCGCAATTGTTTTCGTCAGCATTTTATAGCCAACGTTAAGAAGAGAGATTGATCTGAGATTCTTCAGTGATGTGGTGTCTTTATTTGGTTTCAGGATGAGTGTAATAATCCCTCTTTTTTGAGAAATTGACAAAGTTCCTGTATCAAAAGCAACGTTAGAACTTTTTACCATATGAAGATGCAATTCTTTCCAAAAAATATTCATAAAACTCTGCAGGTAATCCATCTGTTCCCGGCGATTTTTCGTTTTGGAAATCATTTAAGGCTTTCAGGCATTCTTCAGCGGAGACCTTTCCTTGACACATTTGCTGGTCCGTATTCTCTAGAAGGATAATGTTTTCGAAGAAAGCGGAACCTGCATCGTTTGAATTTTCAGTATGCGTGGCGGAAGTGTAAAGAGCTTTATAATATTCCATTTGCTCTCAGAGAATCTCGAATTGATCGTTTGTGACTGTGCCGTTTGAGCGTTTTAATTTTGCAATTGCCTTTTTTTTTTTTCATGATTTCTTTTTTCAAGGTTATAGAAGTAACGGGTGTTGCGTTTGCCGTCTTCGTACCACCTCACCTTACTTCTTAGAATTGCACCTTTGGTCTTGTATTGCATAATCCTCGGGCGAAGTCTGATGTTTAGAATTTCACAAATTATATATTTGTTATTTCGCTCTGCTTCAACTCTTTTAAACATATCATTAATGCGGTTCTGCAGAATGGTTTCAGTGGATTTTCTTTCTCTAGATTTGTTTTTGGAATATTCCACGGTAAAACCTCTAATCTCCATTTTAATCAGATCCCATTTCAGGTTTAAATCTTCGACATCAATGTACTTTTGCTTGAAATTTTTGAGTTATACACGCAACAATGACACGTAATTTTCATCATGAAAGAGTGACTGATTAAATTTCCAAGAACCTGGACCTTTCTTTTATTTCAGTTCTTCACTTTTAAAGTGAATAAAAATAGCAGAGTGGTCCGTTTCAGGTTCGAAAGTGATTGTGCATTTGTTGGTCAGGTTCATTAGCTGTCTGGAAATTAGAAAATAATCAAGACGACATTGTATTTTAAGACTTATTTCGCCATGTAAACTTCTCTTCGTTTGGGTTTCGTTGCCTCCAGATGTCCGTTGGCTCATACATATCACATAATTTATTAATTTTCCGGGAGAAAGGATTGCCGCCCTTCTTATCTATGTCAGTCAACGTACAATTAAAGTCGCCACCTATGATTATTGTTTCTTCTGCATAGTCTTTAAGTTGATGTTGTAATTCTTTAAAAAAGAAGACCTGTTGATGGACATCATTTGGTGAATAAATGTTTACAAGTACAAGTCGTGTATCTAAAAACATCCCGTCTAAAATTATGTATCCACCGTTTCTGTCGTTAATTTGTTTTTCAATTTTGAAATTTAATTTTGGATGAAAGAGAATCATGGTCCCTTTGCTATGATTTGTACCGTGATTAAAGACAATTTCGCCTCCCCATTCTGCTCGCCAGGCGTTTTCGCATTCTTTTGCACTGTATGTTTCTTGCAAGAAGATAAAGGAGCTACTTTGATGATGCAGCCACCTAAACACGGCGCGACGTTTTAGCGATTTGTTTAGTCCCCTGACATTCACTGATAGGCCTTTGATATCACAAAGATTAGTCATTAAGAATTAAAGCAAAGTGTGTTGCCACAGATCCCAGAAGATCAACAAACCGCTCATACGGTTCGACAGTTTTCACAGTTTCTGACAGATTAGACTGTTGAAATTTGCATATTGGAGTTTGATTTTGTATCTTAATATAGAAAAATCCGATTTACATTCTAGATATGTTTGATTGTTTGATAGCATTTGAAAAACGTGTTTGTAACGCAAACCAAGAGAAAAATTAAGCGTACTTACATAAAATAAAACAAAAAGAATAACACTGACATTAAAAGGTCCAAAAAGACCTGAACGCGAAGGAATACATATAATTTTTCGCATTTCAGACTGGCTTTTGGTTATAAAGATTATTTTGCGAAATACAAACGACCTTAAACAAACGTATTTTTTCTTTGGCACTCCGAATAAACATCACCATTTACATCAAAATTTGACAAGCTCTTGATTTGTAGGGAATAAAAGGAGGGAAGAAGAAGGAAAAATAATAACATCGAGACGAGTCTGATTTAACTTTGTTATTCAGCTTTCGTTGTTTCTACTCCATTTTTTTGGAATTTGATCAAAAGTGTAACGCTTTCCGTTTACAATAAGACGGTCTCCAGTGATCGTAGCTCTCGTACCCGCTATCTTTCGTGCTTACTTCATTGCTGGTACTAATATCGTTTTTCTGATTTTCCGTACAGCCGGAGGCAGGTCCTCGGGAAGGCTATAACGACTGCCTTTTAGGTTGTATCTTTGCCGCCAAACCAAGTCTCGATCTTCTCGACAAGTAAAACGCGCAATGACCGGTCTGGGCCTTCCACTACTTTGTTTAGACTTACCTAAACGATGCCGGTCACAGAATTTCGTTGAATTGACTATTTCTTCGCTAATCTAGCGGACAACATTACATTTTTGACTTGAGCTGTACAGTTCTCTCTCTCTGAGTCCTCTATCCCATATATGATTAAGTTCCCACGTCTGCTGTAAATATTCTGTCGGATAAGCTCATCCTCGATTCATTCCTCATTTGATCTTCTTCGCACCTGTTAACTCTCTCCTTGACTTCTTTATGCTCTGCTTGTGTAAATTAAGGGGATTCTTCTAGCGACTTGACTTGTTCGCATAGCGGAGAGATTTCTGCATTTGCTAGGTCGAGTCCAGATTGCATATCTTCTAATTTTCTTCGTATTTTCTTTATCTTTGCTTTCTAGTGCTGAAATGCGTTCTAGCATTTCAAGGTAAATAGCGTCGCCATCTTGGTCACTATTAGAACTGCCTTCTCTCGCTCGCTTGCCTTGGGTCTGAACTTGCCTTTTTGGTGGCATACTTCTACTTCTACTCGTTTTTAATAGTAAAGATTAAAACCAGAGAGCAGGAGAGGCATTTCAGTGCGTTTTCTACGAACTTTTCATCGGAGCGCACGTCCACACTCTAGCGCCTCATCACCAATCTCCGAGAGTGGTTACAGCACATCAGGAACTGAATATGCTATATACCATCATGAAGACACTCAGAGTTGGATATAACAGTGGAAGCATGCCTGTGAAGGATGAAACAGCAGAGTTTTGTCTCGAGTGGAATACAATCTAAAGAGATGGCAAGAGCATCTGTTGCCATCTCTTTAGATTGGCACGGTAGAAGACAATCAATCATCCGAAACCTGAAAACACAGCCCCAATATCCAAAGCTGCTCAAGACATGGACATAAACACTGAGCTGCAGTCAATTCAAGAAATCAAGGCCATCAGGGAGATGAAGAATAACGAAGCACCTCGAGTAGTCGACATCAGCACTGAACTATTAAAAGCAGTAGAATTTCTAATGCCCACCATCCTGCTAAAGATTTTCCACGAAATCTGGATTTTCAAGAATATGCCTGAAGACTCTAAGACTGCCTTGATCGAGAAGCTGGTGAAAGACCTATCTGATTTTAGCAACTGGAGAGGTATAACACTCTTGAGTCCTACAAGCAAAGAAGAACAAAGGGGAACATGCAAAGGGAATTCTTGCAGTGACCACATCTTAACGCTCAGGCAGATCTTGGAACAAGTATGAAAGTGAAACAGCACATAACAAAAAAAACAAAATAGAGTGTTGATGACGTCGATACCACCTTCACAGTCTTCGAAAAAGCGTTTGACAGTATTCACAGAGAAATGCTATAGCGCATCCTACGACACTACGGAATACCATCCAAGATAGTGAATATCATCATGAATCTGTACCATGACTGCCAAGGCCAGGTCATTTGCAGAAACAAGTTGACACAGTCTTCGCTCATCAAAACAAGTGTCAATCAAGGGTGAATACTCTCCCTGTTCCTATGCCGCAAAAGAAAAAAAAAATGAAAAGGGCATTTGACAGACTTTCTCAAACATGCTCAGTGATCTTGATTATGCAGATGACATTTACTTCTTAGCCTATACCACCACCGTGACATGCAGGCCATGGTCGGGGAGCCAGCATCCACAGCTGCTATGCTTGGGATCGGGTGGGTTAGTGGGTACGTGCAGGCAAGGTGCCTGGGACATCCAGAGGCCTCTTCATTTGCTCACATTTAGGGTCTTACTGGGTTAGCACTAATCAGTTTTTGAACAACCAAGGTGAGATTGAGAGTGACACCGTGATTGTCTCAACCAAGAACTCAATGCAATGACCCTGGTCAGGGCTTGAACCTGGACAGCTTTGGCCCAAGTCCAGTGTGCCAACATTAGGCCACTGTTCCGCCCACCTGATTAACAATACTAAAATAGAAAACTACCAAACAGAAGTTTTGTATAGTCATGCTAAATGTTCCCTACTCAGGTTCTATTGCCAGGCTGGCTCTGGAGTGGTATTATATTGCGGGACCCATGCTTGGTTGCACTGTCATATTTGCTGTTGGCTGGTACATCTGCAAACGTCGAAGCGCAGGTGAAAAGATTCCGCTCAGACTTTGAGCTATAGGTGCAAAAAATATTTACTAAAAATCTACTCACAGCACATTAACTTTTTGAATACTATTTAAAAAATTTCATTGTAATTCATTACTCTAGGTGACCCCATGGTTAAACCCCCAAGCATTCTCTAAAAAGTTAATGTCAAACCTCGTAAGAATGCTTAACGCGTGTGTTATTGTGCTTTCAACTAATGCGAAACGTCTTTTTTCATTGAACTATGGATAAATTCAAGTTCAATTTTCTCTCGCGGGGTCAGCTTAAGAGCTTTAATCTCGATAAGTTCTTCTTTCCTTTATTCAAAATATTTCCATGCTATGAGGATTTTTTGGTAACTTTATTTTTGCCATTATTGCTCGAATGTTCTGCGGAAATCACCTTAAAAGTGTTTTTTATCCTGGTCTTCTGTTTTTCTTTGCTAGTTTTGCTAAAAGATTTTGTTTTAAAGAAGAAATAATCTACTTTTTCTCCCTTCTCTACAAGTTAGTCACAGATTCATAAGAAATTCAGTTTCAGTGCCATGTAAAACACTTCAGTTGAACTGCTCAGCCCAAGACATAAATCATTGCCAGCTAATTTAGCTACACCAACTAGTGAATGCCAGATTTTAGAACACGTATTTGATAATAGACCATAAAATTATTCGTATTTTCTGTGTTGGACTGGAACTATAGCTTGCAACTGAGGCTAATGCAGGGAGTCTTTTTAAATCCAAATGACATCTATCTCTTTTTAATGATATTCCCCTGCATGAGCCCCTATTGCAAGCTAGTTCCAGTCCACTACTGAGAGTACGAATATGGTCTATTGCTCTTTAAGAAGTCACTCCTAAGTCCAGTATAGCAATTTTTCTAGAATTTTTAACACACCTTGGGTCTGGCACATATTACAGCTGACGTTATTGTTTTTGTGTCTTTTTTTACATGTATAACTTTTGTTATCTTTCATTGGGAATGTACATTTACAGCTACTGCAGCACCGTAAGTGGAGAATTTCTATTTTTATTTTTTTAAACTGTGGGTGGTTACATAACATTTACATCACTGGGTATGAACATCCACCGATAACCTCGAGCAAGCTTGGTAAATACGTGTAGGAGATTTATTAAGTGACAAAAAATGTCCAGAAAAAGTGCCGCAATCATTGATTGGAAAAACGTCGCAAACTTAAAGTGTGCAATTCTGCTTGGGCGCCAACCAGCAGTACACTTTCACCTCAGCTGTTGAACGAAACAGAAGGGAAAGAGAGTTGGAAGAAAAAGAAAAGGAATGTTATAGGTGAAAGCAAGTTCTTTAAGATAGATAGGCCACAAACCTACTAGAAAAGCTTCAAGGGTTATCGTGGTGGATCATTCGCATGTCCAGTCCAGTACCAACGATATTGGACTGGCAATAATAGAACAATCTGACTGATTAAATTTAGTTATTAGCCCTCTGAAGTAACATAGTCGTGTAACAATACAAGGTGTATTAGTGCCCTGAAGCTTTCAAAGGGGTGTTATCATAAGAAATAGATGGACAAGTTTTGATCTGAGGTTGAAATCAGTCGAAAACGCATCAAAATTATCTCTCCCTCCTGCTGACAATTTACGTTGTAGTTTTTTTTTTTTTATTTTGGTGTTCAAATAGGCACATTTTATGTATGAGTGAAGGTACTTATTCATAAACCTAGGACTGTATTGGTCAAAAATGGAGCAAGATTCTCATGAACTGCCCCTTTGAGCATGAGCATGCATGTATGGGCATGTTTTGAAGTACAGGATTTCAATCTGCAGGAATACAATATTGGGAAATATGGCATGAACTTTCTCTGTCTGATATCTCACTGAAGTCAAGGGGGGTGGGAGGGAAGGAATGCATTATGGACAATAATAACCATTGTGACTGGGGTTCTTGAAGGAGGATCTGTCCGTAATTGAATAATTAATTTCCCTTTCAACTTTGTTTTTCACTTTTTGGTGATGGATGTACACACAGTGTGTTGCCTTAATTCATTTTGTTATTGCCCAGTCATAGAGTTCAGTACGTCCATATATGCAATTTTGATGAAGGCTTATTTTCAGTATCTTTGGCTGAGGGAGAGATACAGTAAGCAAGACCTCTGCATGAACTAAACTTTTGAGGAATGCATATCTTTAGAATACAGACTGATTGAAGAGGTTTTTGGATGATAAATATGGTAACAACATATGAGAGATGCCATTTAATTTTTGCAGAATGATCTTCAACAATAAGACAGTTTTATAGATTTGTTAGATTTGTCACATTGTGTTTCAATTGATCACAAAATCACTGACTTCTATATCATTAGTTGCAAATTTTTATTATTATTATTATAATTATTATCATCATTAGTTAGCCCTGCATTTTCATGATTTTAATAGTGTTGAGTTAAATTGTTTAGTCTGGATCAAGAGCACGCAGTTGAGATGCAGTTGCAGAACGTTGAAGTGGATGAATGGGAGATTGCAGTTGACCGTTTAACACTTCAAGAGGTCATTGGCAGGGGGGCATTTGGAGCAGTCTGGAAAGCACTTTTGAGTGAGTCAGATGGAAAACCTGGAAATCGGACAGTCGCTGCAAAATGCTTTACACGTAAGATCATGTACAGATGTACTGTAGGAGTAGCAAGACAAACTGAGATATGTGTTATTCTATTCTATATTGCACATGTAAACTCTATCTCATTCTTTGTTGCAGTCAGGCAATCAATGACCTTTTCATTATGACCCAAACAATGATTCATTTCTCTCTTTCAATTGCCATTGATCATATAGCACCATCTTCGCCCTGGTAAGAGTTCACTTGTCTAGTTACGCTCCTTTCAACTGTAAACTCCATTTACAAAAGTAGGAATTTAAATTTTGTTGCCCCTCACCAGAGGCTTACTATATCCTCTGTTTGTGTGGCGCGCCCCAAGATACTCAAACGTCTTGGTTATTACCATATTAAATACTTGATCGTATTAAAATTATATTTACATCAGTGTAGATATTATGAAATGAAGTAAAAGTAATAGTTACACATTGTTTATGTTTGCTTTTTTTTTGCAACTTGAAGAATATATGCATACATACTTTACATTATTTGTTATATACTAGGTCATTAAATAGGCAGCTAATACATGTTGCTGATGTAGTCCTACCAAAGAAAGAATAATTACACAATTTTGCGAAAGCTTACTTTATCTATTTATTTTCATCGCATGTCAATGCCGTTCTCTCAGTAGTATAATATATAGCTACTATAGTTTATTTTGTACCTCATTATGTTGTGGTGTTACACTGCAGCCACTTCTGGCGAAGATGGAAGGAAGTCTCTGATGAGAGAAATTGAGCTGGGAAAGCTTCTTGGAGGAAAACCTCAGGCAAACATTGTCCAGTTTATTGGCTGTGTTACCACCCAAGGTAAAACGTTGCAATTATTGTACTTGGTAAATCAGTTATGGAAATTATTTCTTATTTGGCTGCCTTCTTGCATATCTAAGAGCTATATTTGTTACGTTAAGCCTAGGATAAAATGTCACCATATTTCTAAGTAGAATAAAGGATGTGATCTGTGGAAATACAAATGAAATGAGGATCATTGTAGTTGTTATCACAATTTAAACGATATTGTAAGTTAAGCCCTACAAAGGACTTTCAGGCTTCGACAGGATTTGGAGCTGTAGCCTGCATTACTGCTGTAGTGCAGAGCTATGAAGACCTATACATTAGAGCAGACCAGTTTATCTTGTCCTGTGAAAGGAAGTGAAACATAGACTGAATGATGTGAACTGCAGAAATACAATGGAAAATGTAATTTTTGATAATCAGTATTCACATAAATTAATATTTTGCTTACGCGGATCAGAGAACTGGGTGCGAGTTTAGTACGCGAAGGCTCATGGGTGGTACGTTTGTGAAAAGAGACGGTTCAGAAACTTTTGACATTCTATGGTCAGCCGTGTCACTAGCACTTTCGCATAAGGTTTACTTTTATTGTGAAATTAGCGTTATTTGATTTTTTTTTTTATTCTGTTGTTTATATATCAACCTTAAAACCCCAGAGATGGCGCCACTGCATTTGGTCGGGGGTACACGGTCCGTATTTTTCCTAACAAGAGGTTTTTGGGGTTTACGTGTCCAGCTTTGGCGTATGCAGGACCTTACCTGATGTATCTTTTATCCACTTAGTTGTAAGCTTATTGTTACAAGTAAACCATATCTTTGGCCTGGCTGACCAACGCGCCCATGCCTCAACCTTTGAGTGTGTTTGGTTGCGTAGTGAAGGCAAAATTGAAAATGTGATCATAGTTATTGTAATTTAAGCAGAAGACTTCTTAACCTGTAAAAGGAAATAAAACCTTGTCAACATTGACATTGCATGTCCAAAATTGCCAAACAAGACACAACAAACGCTCAAAAACACATTGCCATCTCAGGGGCCCAGACCTGGACCATGCAATCCTGTGTCCTGTATAGTAATTGTTAGGCAATCTCAGTTATCAAATTTCGCAATAACAATGTATAGAGCACCTCAAAAGGTGAGTTGACTGTAGATTATTGTTCTTGACCATGCTCTCATTCTCTTAGTTCATCCAATCATGCTCATGGAGCACTTGGTGTGCGGTGACTTGCTGGGTTATCTGAGAAAAAGCCGTGGAATCCAAGATAAGTATCATCTTGGACAGGGAAGTGTTTCAGAACTGGAAATATATGATCTAGTGTTGTTTTCCAAACAAATTGCTGCTGGTATGGTGTTTCTTGGATCCCGAGGGGTAAGTAACTGTGTCAAAAAAATAGGATTGCAACAAAATTCCACAAGCTAACACATTAACACTTACAAAAAATTCATACTCGTCCTGTATTTTATTACAAACTCTCCATCTCCGAGTAGTAGTATGTTGGTGTTAAGTGATTTTATAAGCATATTTTCATTAAATAAGTTTTCTTCTTTACGTAGTGTTAGGTTTGTGCTTGAGCCTATTGACCCATCAGGCCAGGGTTTATCTCTGGTTTCAGACGCACGAAGGGACTAGGAATATTCCCACTCTTCCCCCCTCCTCCCTTAGATGGCATGCTAGTCCATCGCATGGCCACCCACAACATCAGGAGTGAATGTCAATAAAAATCAAAGAAAATTCTAAGAACATGGCCACGATCAAAAAAACCGATTTTTCTCATACTTTGCCAGTTTAAAGGCCTAGATAATTAACTGAAGGAAACCAAGTTAGTTTTTGAAATATCCAATATAACGGCAGAAATTCACGAAAAACGGTCTTCGTACCGAAAGCTCAGATTTCACTTCGCCATAATCCGAAATTTTGCACTTTTCATCTCCTTGCTAAACAGACGTTTACATCGCTGTGAAAGGTTCTCAACTTCAAATGTATACATTGATTCTTCCTTAATCAAGATATAGTAATTATTTTCATTTCTTGTGTTTTCTAAGCGAACTGAGCCCCGACTAAATAGACATACATTTCTAATTAAAACAGAACTCAAAAGTTATGCAAATTCAGTGAGGAAAAAAGCTGACCGGTAGTGATACAAATCGTCTGATATTCTAGCAAAAGACATTTCAGTCAATGAAGCTTAGGTTAATTGTTTCATTTTTGTGGGATCTACTAGCAATTTTCTATGAACTTCGAGAAAATAGTAATTCACCCCCTTTGAAATTTGCAATGTAACGCAACACGCTAAAATAGGTAAAAGCAATTTTGTTCGCTTGAGACAGGACAATCAAAGCAGATTAATGTCTTTAACGTTTGAAACGGTTTAAAAGTAGTATTTAACTTTAAAAAAATCGCCGACAAGAGTTAAAAAAAACAGAAAAAGAAACACCAAACTTTTAAATCGCACCATCTCTCTCGCTGCCCGGCGTCACGCTCGAGCGACTTTTCAAGGAAAGACAAATTTGAAGCCATTTGTTCACCGTTCAAAATGAGTCATTTTAATAAGGAGATCTTTGTTTTTGCTGCGCGAAACCTGGCATTAATAAGAGAGGATTTCCCAGTTAACCTCCTGAACGAAGTAAAAAAGGTCCCAATGGTATATACATGTTGGAACGATGCTAGAGATTAGAATTTAGCTTTATGCCGTCGTTAGCCAGTAGGAAACTATCTGTTCGCGCGAAAAGGTTGTGTTGTATCGATAACCAAACAAACAACGCACTTATCAAAGAAGAATCGGAGTGATCTGGATGAGTTAGAGACACGCCAGAAAGACGATGCTGCGCGACTTCGTTCTTCAATAAGGTGGGATTTGTGGCGTAAACAAACGCAGTTACGGTCATACCGCTCATACAGTGTAACAAGGATATCAAAAGCCACTAAAAGTCCTTCAGATATTTTGCATTGAGACATGAGTGAAGAATATTTCTGGCAAATGTATGTGTTATATATGAGAATACCGCTGACCATTATGCATAGTTGTGCAAGTGTTGAGTTATTGTTTAACCAATGACATTAAACAACGTGGTCGGAATTGAGACGCAAAATGGCGTCTGTGTCATGAATATGTAACATGGTGTCAAAATAGTGGGATTTCGAGCGCCACGGAACACATCAGGATGGCCGAAGGATACGCCAATTCGTCGTTGAACTGGCCAAGAATGAACTGGACCGCTGCGGACCTGAGTAAAGAATGGGAAAGGTTTTATCAACATTGCGAATTCACGTTCGGAGGACCTCTCAGCAAATGCACTGAGAAGGAAAAAATATGCAACCTTATGAGCTTCGTCGGCGACAAAGGCCGAGAAATTTACCTCACTTTCCAGTGGAAAACTGTGCAAGTTGGATCTGGAGAAAGTGCACAAAATGTAAATGAAAAAGACATACTCCAAAGATATGTCGCAAAGTTTAAAGCACACCTCGAAGCAAAGAAGAACCCAATTATGGCGGCAGTTAAATTTGATCGAAGACGCCAGTTACAAGGGAAAACGTTTGAATCCTTTGTCACCGATCTTAAGCTCCTGGCCCGTGGTCTGGACATGACAGAGACGAATAAGTTGATCCGGAACGCCATCGCATGCAAATCTCTGGACGAACGAGTGAGGCAACGCTGCTTGGAGAAAAGTAAAAACCTTACCCTGGAAATGGCAATTGACATCGGTCGGATGTTCGAAGCGACCAAGGATGGAATGCAAGTGATGTCTGGTGAAGACCCGAAAGTGGAGGTCAATAAACTTGCATGGAAGAATGGCTCGTCTAAGAAGAATGGCACGTCCAAGAAGAAACATAAACAAGTTTAAAAATGTGATAGGTGTGGATACAATGCCCACAAGCCACAGGAAAAATGCCCAGCCAGAAATGAATCATGCAACAAGTGCAGAAAAATTGGACATTTTGCCCAAGTGTGCAGAAGCAAGAAAAGCAATGTAAACTTACTGCATGAAATGGTCCATCCTGGAGAAGACTTTTCTAGCGATGAGGATGGTCCTGACAGTGATGTACAGCTACTACATGTAGCAAGCCTAGTAATGAATGGCATCAGTGACAAGCAGAAAACTTGTGAAAATGACGAATGGTGGGAAGTTGTAGAAGTGGGCAACAGTACCCTGCATTGTCAACTTGACAGTGGTGCCTATGCAAGTGTAATTAACACTACTCAGCTCAAGCACCCAGTGTAGCACCCAGTGCCCAGATCAAACAAACCAAGAAGACCCTGGTGTCATACAGCCAACACCGAATCACACCCAAAGGTTACGTCACTCTTCTCATAAGATTCAAGGACAGGGAGTTAAATGTGAACTTCCATGTCATAGATAGTAAGCAGAAGCCAATATTGTCAGGCAAATTTTGTCAAGGACTCAACTTGGTTCAGCGGGTACATAAGTTACAGGCACATGTAGATCCAAACCTAAAGGAGCTATTTGACCAGTACCCAGATCTACAAAGTGCATCCGGAGCCATGCCTGGAACTTACTCTATCAAGATTGACCCCAAAGCAACACCACTGGTACATGGGCCTCGCAGACAACCTGCAGCACTCCTTCCCAAGATCATTGCCAAACTTAAGGAAGTGGAAAAGGAAGGACACCTAGCCAAAGTTTCACAGCCCACTGACTGGGTTAACTCTATGGTAGTTTCAAGTCGAGGTAAGAAGATCAGGATCTGCCTTGAGCCAGGTGATCTCAATAAAGCAGTGAAACGGGAGCATTACCCAATCCCTACTGTAGAAGAAATTGCAGCCAAGATACCGGAGGCAAAAGTGTTCACAGTCCTTGTTGCTAAAAGTGGGTATCTCCAGATAAAACTAGACTACGAGTCCAGTCTACTGACAACGATGAACACCCCAATAGACAGATACAGATACCGACACAAATCAGCTCCAGAGCTATACCAGAGGGCCATGGATGAAATGTTGGAGGATATTGATCACGAATACGCCATCATGGATGACATACTCATCGCTGGACGTGACATCGCCCACCATGATTCAGTCCTTGAGGCAGTTCTCAACCGTGCCAGAACCTACAAGCTTAAGCTGAACTTTGAGAAGGTCAGTGTACGAAAACAGAAAGTTCAATATGTGGGCCACATTATCTCAGCAGAAGGCCTCAAACCAGATCCAGAAAAAGTAACAGCTATGAAGGATATGCCACCTCCTGAAACGAAAGAAGATGTGCGTCGGTTTCTTGGATCTATTCAGTATCTGGCCAAATTTCTCCCAATGCTAGCAGAAGTCGAAACACCACTGCGGGATCTAACCAGAAAGGATGTACTTTTCCACTGGGACAAGCCACAAGCAGCTGCGTTTCGGAAGCTTAAGGATATGTGCTGTGAAGCTCCAGTGTTAGCCTACTATGATGTCAGAAAAGATGTGACCATACAATGTGACGCCAGCAAGAGCGCAGTGGGTGCTGTCCTACTGCAGGAGGGAAGACCGATAGCCTATGCATCCCGTAAACTTCGAGCATCAGAGCGCAATTGGGCGCCAATAGAGAAGGAAATGCTGGTAATGATGTTCAGTACTCAGAAATTCAGGGAGTAAATTCTGGGAAAAACAACTTTGGTCCAGACTGACCACAAACCCCCAGAAATGATACTGTGCAAATCCATTGCAACAGCACCATTAATATTGCAGGCAATGATGCTGAAAGTGGGTGGCTATGATCTAAAAGTGGAATATCTTCCAGGCAAGAAGCAAGTCCTCGTAGGCACCCTCAGCCGAGCAAGTCTAAATGAGGCACCACTGGAAGAAGAAGAGATGCAAGTAAACATGTTGAAAAGAATCTCGATTTCTGAACCGAAGTATGCAGAACTCCAACAAAACACAGCAAATGAGCTCCATGAGCTGTATGCTATGATTCAAGCCGGTTGGCCAGAAACAAAGCAACAAGTCCCACACAGCATCCGCCAATACTGGGACACACGTGATGAGCTTACAGTACTAGATGGAGTAATCTACCGAGGAATGAGAATCGTAGTACCCCCGTCGATGAGGCCAGCCATGCTAGAGATAATACATGGAACACACCTGGGAATCGTAAAGTGTAAGCAAAGAGCCAGGGGAGCCCTTTACTGGCCCGGCATGAGTGCACAGATAGAAAACAAAGTCAAGGACTGTACCACGTGCCATGACTATGCCCCTGCACAGCAGAAAGAGCCTTTGATACCAAGCCCTGTCCTAGACCTGCCTTGGGAAGTGGCCGCTTCAGATATATTTGCCTTTGAAGGTAAACATTACCTGTTGCTAGTTGATTATTACTCTAAGTTTATTGAGGTGACAAAACTGAAGGATCTCACGTCCCAGGAGACCATTGAAGTCCTAAAAGAACATTTCAGTCGACATGGCATCCCAGCAAAACTAGTCACTGACTGCGGCAGCCAGTACACAAGCAAAGCATATGAGACCTTTGCCAAAAGTTACAGCTTTGAACGTGTTCTAGTACGCCCAAAACATCCCAAGGCGAATGGAGGGGCGGAAGCCGCAGTTAAACCAGTGAAGTCTCTATGGAGAAAGAACAGAGACAAGAGAAAAGCACTCCTAGAATAAAGGGCGTCCCCGCTTCCAGGAATTGACCTGTCCCCATCACAGCTCTCTATGGGACGCAGGCTACGAACAACACTACCAATAGCACGTGGTCTATTGGAGCCTGAAACACACAACATCCAGAAGATAAAGGCAAGAATGAAACGTGGCAAAGATAAGCAAAAGTACTACCATGACCGCCAGCGCACCAAAGAGCTACCACCACTCAAATCGGGTGATCACGTCAGAGTAAAACCGGAGCTAGGGTCAAAGGAATGGAGAGCGGCGACAGTAGTGCAGAAACATGTCTTGCCTAGATCACGTGTAGTAGAGGTAGGCGGCCAAAGAATCAGGTGTAATCGAGTGGCTCTGAGGAAGGACCCAACAAAGTCTCATATGGGATATCGGAAACGTCATGGAAACATCGTTCAGCAGACAGAACCTGAGCCAGACAAACCAAATGCGGCACCCACATTCCCAGCAAGCCCACAAACGAAGCACTCACCACAGGAATACCACTTAAATCCCTCAGCTGCTGAGGAAATCCCAGCCGGTGATGTGCCACCTTCATCAGACATAGTGGAAGCTAAAGACCCGCCCTTGTATACAACTCGAACAGGAAGACTAGTCAAAAAACCAATCAGACTAGACCTGTAACAAGTTGTTCTGGAGCAAAGGACAGTTCTTGGAACATGAACAATGATAGGCACTGATTGATTAATGTTGAGTTGATTGTTCCTTTATCTTATTTTACTTTATTTTATTTTATTCTTCTCATTTGTTTCTGTGATTGTGATGTAAAGGAGGGGATGTTATATATGAGAATACCGCTGACCATTATGCATAGTTGTGCAAGTGTTGAGTTATTGTTTAACCAATGACAATAAACAACCTGGTCGGAATTGAGACCCAAAATGGTGTCGGTGTCATGAAAATGTAACAGTATGCGTTTTGAGAAACCGAGGAGCTTTTTGAAATCGACAATCTCATTGATTAGGTCACGAGCCCGGCCCATGACCGGCTCCTGATTAGGTACAGGCCAGAAGTTGTGTCATGTCACTCAAGGATCTGTGGAAATTACCCACACGGCAAATTGGAATAAATTCATTCAAGTCCATGAATTTACTGGAGGATTCAGAGCAGTTCTTCCCTGTGGGTTGAGGTCCGTGAAAAAGTCTTTGATGAACAGGGAACCAGAAACTCTCCCCAATGATAACAGCCCATATTCCGGTCCATGACTCGCACTCTTCGACTTGAACTTTAAAATCATTCTGACCAGATAAAAAGCAACACGTGAGTCCTTGTGTTAAAAGTTTTCATCAAGAAAGATGTCGAGGTAAGCAAATACTTTAGGAGTAATAAATAAATAATTTCCATGTTTTTAACGCTCACACCCTCAGAGACTAGCCAGAAGCAAGGTAGCCACGTTCTGGCCCTCTCCATGTCACGCAACGTCGAGAGAGGGGGTCCCTCTCTCTCGGCTCTCCCCCGACGTTTCGTGACAGAAAAAGGGCCAGAACTGGACTAGAAGCAAGGAAAAAAAATTGAAGCGCTCAAGAATTGCACCATTGTTGCGCACAACATTTGCTTAATTACGTTTGGCCACCTTGTTGCTACATCCAACAACTTACAGGATATGTTTTCGAATTATTTCTTGCATGTTAACTTATTTGAACTGAAAAGTTTGCTAGACCAGGGTCGAAGACAAGGCTCGTAAACTCAATGAGGAAGTAGTAGATGGTACAAAATGATCCATACGACTACGTGATAAAGTGTAGGTAGCACTAACTTTTTCATAAGTGTAAAACATATTATAGGCTAAAGATATAACAACATACTATTGGCTACAAAAAGAAATATCCATCATGCTTCAGTGCTAAATAGCAATGAAAACCAACCTTGGTTTGCAAAAAGACAATTTACATCAGGAGTAAGTTTTTTTCTCACCCCCACCCCAGCGTTGTCAATGCAATTCAACTCTTTTCTCTTCCTTTCTCGCCCTGCAAGTTGATCATGAAACTGATACTGACGTCTCTTTTCCCACCCCGATCAATGGTGCTGAATGCAAAGCATGTACTGGACGAAGCTTCAAAGGAAAGCGTTGATAGCTGAATATCACATAATTTTAAAAAGCTCCATTATCTTCTACAGATTTAACGCATCTGCCCAGTCCGTCTCGTACTCACTGCGCTCTAGCACCGTGGAATGCACCGTAAAGCCCTAGTAAGCGTTGTTATTTGAGAAAACCGAACAGTGCGTTTTAGTCGTCCCGAGTATCCTTGTAACTGAAGATTTGAATTGCTTCTGGGAGGAGTTATTTAAGTGCAAAGGAAATCTTAGAGCAACTGGTGGGAAAAGAATTTGAACGCTTCAAACACTCCGTCACTTCCGGTAATACAGGACTTTTTATGGTTTTTGATACCGTTGTTTAATTTCGCTGTGTGAGAAAGATAGTGGAAGTTGAGGAAGTGCTATGCTCGTTCGCGCCGCAATATTGAAAAACAAACACGACATCGTTTATTTATTGTGTCTGTGGACGTCCTCAGCAACATAATCTGATTCTTCCGAAATAAGTGCGTTGTTTATTTTCGTGGGAACAGCTGCTTCTTTCAGGCTATTGGTAGCGAGGGCGCAAGGCTTTTATTAAATCGATAATAGAATTAATTTTCATCGTTCGCATTTGTATGATTAATGCCGCCTTTTAAATTTACTCCCCTTTTTTTTTTGAGCAGGTAAACTGGTCAATGCTCTACAAATAAAAGAAATTCTCCTACATCATAACAGATTCTTTTCAGACAGGAACTGACATTATTTGAGCCAACGGTTTTACACGTGTTTGGTTTGTAGCATCAGCGAAGTATATCACGCGTGACACAAAGCAGGGAGAGTTAGGGTGTTATTAAGTTTGGTTCTACCTATGTCTTTTTGCTATTACAGGCAATTTCTAAGTTAAATACTATTTTTAAACCGTTTCAAACATTGAAAACATTAATCTGCTTTGATTGTGCTGTCTCAAGCGAACAAAAGATTTTTACCTAGTTTGGAGGCCCCATTAGGGGTTTTAGGGATACGGGATATTTGCGAAAAAAAATACAGGGATACGGGATATTTCGGGGAAAAATTATAGGGATACGGGATATTTAGAAAAGAGATAGTGGGATATCGAACGTCAAAGTTTTCTTTTTTGACTGAGTGAATTAATGGGATAAGGGATATTTGGGACAATAATTAATGGGGTACGGGATATTCAGACCCTCTCCCCTAATGGGGCCTCAGTTTGGCGTGTTGCGTTACATTGCAAATTTCAAAGGGGATGAATTACTATTTTCTCGAAGTTTGAGTGGCGTTCATGCAAAATTGCTAGCAGATCCCAAAAAAGTGAAACTGTAAACCTAAACTTCATTGACTGAACTTCTTTTGTAGAATATCAGACGATTTGAAGCATTACCGGTCAGTGTTTTTCCTCACTGAATTTGCATAACTTTTGAGTTCTGTTTTAATTAGAAAAGTATGTCTACTTAATCGGGGCTCAGTTCGCTTAGAAAACACAGGAAATGAAAATAATCACCATATCTTGATTAAGGAAGAATCAGTGTATACATTTAAAGTTGAGAACATTTCACAGCGATGTAAACGTCTGTGTAGCAAGGAGATGAAAAGTGTAAAATTTCGAATTATCGCGAAGTAAAAATGTGAGCTTTCGGTACGATGACCGTTTTTCGTGAATTTCTGCCGTTATATTGGATATTTCAAAAAACTAACTTGATTTCCTTCAGTTGCTTACCTAGGCGTTCAAACTGGCAAAGTATGAGCGAAATCAATTTTTCGACCGTGGCCACGATTTCTTTGATTTTTAGTGGCAATTACTCTTAAATTTGCTGGTACCCATTTTGTAGACCTGAGTGAGAGAGGCACTACGAGAGTAAAGTGCATTGCTCAAATACACTACTGAATGTTTCCAGTTCGGCCTCGATTCCCGACTGCTCAATCTGGAGCCCAACTCAGTAACCTGCTCTCGATGATATCTACTTTGGGAGTGAAAATACTACTTTGTTATTGCTCCCACATTGTAAGGCCTAGTGTTGTTAAGCGCCTGCAATCAATTTTTAACAAATAATTGTAGCTTTTACATTTTGTTTAGAGTTTGAATCCTCTCCTATCCTTGGATTGCATTATAGCACTGACTTATTTGCAATCGTCAAAATGGAAGGCCCCTGGTTTCAAAAAACTAGGAAAGGGTGTTGGCTTTGTGTCAAATTTATGTTTTTCCTTCCAGAATGACAACTAAGTGGTACTTTTTGAAAAGTGTTATCATATTCAAGCTGTAAAATCATGTCTTTTTGTAGATAATCCATCGAGACTTGGCAGCTCGTAATGTTCTTCTTGATGACAACTTTGTTTGCAAAGTTACCGACTTTGGTCTGGCTTATCAAAATTTCAAGTATGGCCATGGCAATGCTAAAAAGGTATCTCACTTTACAATTTTACTCACCCAAGACAAAATTAACACACCAATACTGGCCGCAAGGGAATCACTCAGGGTGGCTCAAAACTGTTTCCAAGGTTTTTCGGCATTTTCTTTATTGAATCAATACTATCACTCTTTTTACTTGACAGTATAATTTTGACATCAACCAAAGTCTCAATCATTATTAAACAAGTTATTAATAGTTCATGTAAGTTATATTCCTTTTCCTGATGCAAAAGTTTACATAGCAATACTACAGGCCATTCAAAACATGCTTAAATTTAGCTTCGAGTACTCACAATTCTTTTTGCCAATTTTAAAGAAAGTGTTTCAGGGTCTTCAGATCCACCTTGATTTTTTAAATGTTCATTTAGCTAAACAAAATTCAAATGAAACATTCCAGTGTCAACTTACAAGCTTTACACTGTTTGTATTTACAGGGCTGTATACCAATCAAATGGACGGCACCCGAAATTCTCTCAGGAAGTTTTGCCGAGCTCTCAACCCAGAGTGATGTGTATGTACAATACAAATTCTTTCGGTTGTACCTCAGTTAAGGCTCTGTTAAACAAAGCCATTTTTCTTGTAACTTAATTATCTTGAAGTTTTGTGGCGCCGTTGCAAAACAAGTTGCACAAGACATTGCCTAGTTTTACATTTACTGAATATATTGAACAATGTGGCAAAAACTAGAACTTGATTCTACTTTGTCCAGGGGTTTTTGCAACAAAGACTTTGAGAGACATGTTCATTTTGGGAATTATACACTGTTAAGCAATTTTTCGTACAACTTGTATCGGAACAAGAATTATTAGTCAGACAAGTTGTGCGAAGAATTGCCTAATGTAACAGTGTTATTAATCTCATTGTTTTTGTCAAAAGGAAAGCTAAAACAAGTGGCTACTTTCAGAAATACTGCTTTTTTTTGCTGGTCATTGTTGCAACACATTCTGGCTCGGTTCTCAAGGATTTGACAGACATACTAGATGAGATAGTCAACTACCAATACAATAAGCATTAAAATTAATTATTATTCAGTTGTAAAAAGACTCATGGCCAAATTTCAAATTAGTCGACTAGGCGTGTCATCATGTGGTTTCCTATGAACGCAATAAATCCTGCAGAATTTGGAAAGAGGAGGAGAAAAGAAAACCATGATTTTGTAATAATTTTTGGCATTTTGTTCTTCGATCTGTAGAATTCTAGTATCCTCTCTCACCTGATCTTTAATGATATTTAAAGTAATAATTATCTTTCTATTGCATGCCTTATAGTTTTTCCTTGAAAATAGTACATTAGTTTAACCCAACTGTGATCTATTTTACTAATTTACAGGTGGTCTTATGGAATTGTCTTGTATGAGATCTTCACCATCGGTAAGTTTCAACATTTGATGAGTAATGACAGCAATGAAAAACAAAACAAAGCAGAACAAAAACTATTGTTATTGTTATTATTATTATTACTCATATTATTATTCTTATAAGATTAAATTTGGAAATACAGTTAACAATAAAGATTAGCGAAAAAACTGAGCAACGACGTTTCGGTGTCATCCTGGCACCATTTTCAAGTTAAAAAATATTTGTGCGAAAAGTAAACTAATTTATACCAATGGTAGAGGTGCGAAATTGAATAAATTAAGATTAAGATAGCTGTTCAATGTTCATGTTCCTTTCAATGAGGTGTCAAACACTGGTAATGAGTTCAGTGTCTGTTCAAAGCCTAAACAAATACTTTTGCGCGAATGGAGTCTGACTGTGTGTTAAGGCTCGGTTTCTTCTTGTGAATCCACAACATTTCGTGGATCAAGCAATCGAACTTTCCCTGACATTTCTTTAGGATCTTAAAGTTGTTAGTCAGGTCACCAACTGTATCAACTCGGTGTTCATTTTGAAGGTGTTTTCCGATGGCGGTAAATCGGTGTTCCTCAATGCGCTTGTAAAGATGACGGCTAGTGTAACCGACGTATTCTGCATCACACAGATCACATATATAGTTATAAACAACGCACTGTTGATTGATCAAAGGTGGTTTTGGCTCTTGTACTTTGAGATCATCGCCAATTTTACGGCTTCTGAACACCGGCTGTAGTTTGTGATCAAGTTTATTACTCTAGCCGTCATCTTTACAAGCGCATTGAGGAACACCGATTTACCGATTTTAAAGGAACATGAACATTGAACAGCTATCTTAATCTTAATTTATTCAATTTCGCACCTCTACCATTGGTATAAATTAGTTTACTTTTCGCACAAATATTTTTTAACTTGAAAATGGTGCCAGGATGACACCGAAACGTCGTTACTCATATTATTATTATTATTATTATTATTATTATTATTATTACTGTTAGTAATAGTAATTGGACCGAGTGGAGTACAATTCGTATAGGAAATCGATTTGTTCGAGAAACAATAAGGGATTTATTGTACGCGTGAACAAATCGGACTTTTTAGTAATTTCCACAAGTGGCTGCCGCAGCCACAAGTGGAAATTAGACAAAAGTCCGATGTGTTCACAAGTACAATTTTCCCTTATTGTTTCGAGGACAAAGATCGATTTCCTTTTAATAATACGGTAACCGTAAATGCGTCTTTTCGTTATAGAGGATTGCTAAAATGAAGCCACGCTTTGATTAAATATTATAGTTTTGCAATTTTGTTTTCTCGACACTTTTCGCCGAAGTTGTCCGTAAAATAATTTCTTTCGCAAAAGAGCCACAAAGACGAGCATGTCCCAAGTTTGCATTATGAAGTTGAATTTTACTGGCTTGCGAGCTGTCAAAACCCTGAACGCGTGAGCGACTTTTTGATAAATGACCTACAGGAAAGCAAGTGCGCGTCGAAACGGTGAAAGCGTTTTTTTACCGACAAAACTCGCATGAAATCGTATTTTTGGTGTTTTTACCTACTGCTGCTTCTTCACAAGAAGCTTTTTGTTTCTCTGAGACGGAAAACGTGGAAGTTTTGTCCGACTCCATTGCTCAAATGGGACCGATACAATTAAAATTTCATTGTTCAGCTATCGATACAATTTGGGATAGATTGGTCCGCCTCCAACCAATCAGAAGCGAATATTTATGGTAGCAGTATTATTAACGGAGTAATCGCGTGAGTAATTTGAAAATCAGACGAGCGTGAAGCTCAAAGCCAATTTGAAATTACGAGCACGATTACTCCCTAAATTGTTCGAAACAAGGTCCAATTACTAATTAATCGTATCTATAAAAAATTTCGGGAGAAAAAAATGTCTTTTGAGAACTTCGTTTGAGCGAAAACCTCTGTAGCGCTTTTCATAAGCCTTGAAAACTGTAGAAAACAGTGCAAAAGAAGCCATTAAAGCGCGCGTAATTGACCTACGAATAACATGGGTGTCCAATTACAGGTATCCAATTACAAAAAGTACAAATTGGATACCTGTAATTGGACACCCGCGTCATCGCACGCTAATTACATGACAAATAGGCGCGCGGAGAACCAATCACAATCGAGAATTTTGTTATAGATATGATTATTATTAGTAGTAGTAGTAGTAGTAGTATTTTTCATTTTTCCTTTGAAAAAAGGTCGCTTTACTTCGTTAGACTTTGTGTCTTTCTTGTGCTGCATTAAAACCCTCGAGATTTCCTAAGCACCTTGATGCACTAACGATAGATAACAAAGGAGAAGACTGTTCCTCCGAAAATTCAGTTTTTGTTCGTTTGATTGCGAGAAGAGGGTCTGTACTGAGATTCGGTAAAAGTGAAAAAGGAACTAATCTGTCGTTCATGCCTAGCTTAACGTTTAAGTATGTAATAACTTATCTTCATTTATAAAAAGCTAAAGACTAAAATAAAAAATTAATATTATAATCGTATCTATAACAAAATTCTCAATCATGATTGTTCTCTGTACGCCTATTTGACGCGTAATCAGCGCGCGATCACATGGGTGTCCAATTACGGGTGTCCAATTTAAACTTTCTGTAATTGGATACCCACGTATTTCGCACGTCAATTATGTGCGCTTTAATGGCTTCCTTTGCAATGTTTCCGACAGTTTTCAAAACTTATGAAAAGCGCTACAGACGTTTTCGCTCAAAAGAAGTTCTCATGAGACATTTTTAACTCCGAAATTTGTTATAGATACGATCAAATAGTAATTGGACCTCGTGTAGTACAATTCAGGGAGTAATCGTGCTCGTAATTTCAAATCAGCTTCGCGCTTCACGCTCGTCTGATTTTAAAATTGTTCGAGCGATTACTCCCTGAATTGTGCTCGACGCGGTCCAATTACTATTACTTATTATTATCATTATCATCATTATTAAAGAGAAGTGTTTTTTAAAACATCTAACGATAAAAAATTGCGACAAAATATTTCGTAAAAGCATATTAAAAGTTTATTGACGACGTTTGAACGTTTTCCTAACGTCATTATCAAGTCAGAGTAAATGAATAAAAATGTTTGAATACTAAAAATACAATAGGTGATGAAATGTCTTTTAAATAGAGCGCTTTGCACAAATGGGATCAGTCTGCGTGTTGGGACTAGGATTGCGCTCCTTGGTGAAAAGCATCTCGTAGACCAGACGATCAAATTTTCCTTGGCACTTTCTTAGAATGCGGAATTTGCTTTCTTTGAGGGGGCTTATATCCCCATGGAAAAGTGTTTACTGATCGCCGAGTTTTTATGTTCAACAATACGTTGGTGGAGATTTCGAGCTGTAAAGCCGACATTATCTGAATCACACAGATCACATGTAAAAGAGTAAACAACGCATTGTTGATTTACGATTGGAGGCTTGACTTCTCTGGGCTTGATACAAGCCTGTTCAAAGAAAGCCAATTCTGCATTCTAAAAAAGTGCTAAGGAAAATTTGATTGTCTTGTCTATGAGATGCTTTGCATCAAGGAGCGCAATCCTTGTCTCAACACGCAGACTGATTTCAATCGTGCAAAACTCTTTGTTTAAACTGAGAACATTCCATAACCTATTGTATTTTTAGTATTTAAACATTTTTTATCATTTACTCTTTGACTTGATAATGACGTTAGCAAAACGTCGAAACGTCGTCAATAAACTTTTAATATGCTTTTACGAAATGTTTTATCGCAATTTTTTATCGTTCAATCATCATTATTATAGTTATTATCATTATTACATTGATGGATAGATTGATCTAATGCGAAAGAGGTTTTTTTCTTTAAACCAACTTGTAACAAAGTTACAACACTCCTGTATTCCTTAACAGGAGGAATTCCATACCCAGGATGGTCAGAAGGCAGAGTGGTTCAAGCAGTCCTGGATGGATATCAAATGCCAAAACCTGACCACATTGACGACCAGTTGTAAGTTTATTTACAACGTTTACATTTTTTTTACAATTTTTACCGTAAGTTACATTAAAGTGCGTTGCAAATGTTAAATGCGTAATTAGAACTTTTCTGTGATATCTGAGAATCTGACTGGTTTTGATTATACTGTTATGTGGCAGAAATAACTCAAAGCTGATTTTCTTTTGACGTGGCAAATGCTGCTTGAAAATTAATTTATTAAAACATGTATTAAATAAGACTTGTAATGTTTACAAATTTTAACGTGTATATTTTTAGGTATGATGTAATGACAAGGTGCTGGAATTTAAACCCTGAATTCCGTCCTCCTTTTGAAAACCTACGAAAGAGAATGGATACATACCTTCGTGAGGAGGTTTGTAGTGATGCGACAATTAATAATCGAGGTTAACAGAATTCCATGGACTTGTTTGAAGACCATGACGATTATAATTATAGAATTACGCAGCTGTATTCTCTAACTAAAAAAAACAAATCGAAAAAGCTAAAAGTTCGATTGTCTGCCTCTCTGTCTGTCTATCGTATTTGAAGGCAAGAATTTACCTACTGCAAACATGCCGCACCCTATCCAGAGACCTTTTTAATCACTATTTCCCATCCTGGTTATTCTGGGTTAATAGTTACTGTTTTAAACTCTTTGTAATACTAATTTCGTATTACTACTCCTTTCAGACATACACGGAACTGCTTAACATGGGGAAATATGACAGCGTGCAATATTCCAAGGTTGAAGATGTTGGAGCTCAAGATGAACCAGCAACTGAGCAAGTCAAGACGAGCACCACTGGAAAGAAATTGGGAAAGTGGTCAAGTGTTCGTTAAATGAAAATAAATATATGACATAATGGTTGCTGTTATGATTTTAAGCACAGCAATACAGTGTAGTGCGTGTTTTGTCCAGGGTGAAATAGTATTTTAATTTACCAAACTGTTACCTTGGTAAACCGTCACCAAGTAAGATATAATGATTTAATTTGTAAGCTTTTTGTGAAAGATTAATTTTAAATCTGGCATTTTTCTTTTAAGCAGTAAAGAAAATATTTGTTACAAATGTTACTGGATAGTAGTCAAACAAATCTGAAGCAGACTTTGTAAAATTGTTCTTTGTTTTGGAGCTACTTAGTTCTGTAATTTCTTTAAACCTTTTTGCTTTTTTGTTTTGTTTTGTGGTTATTGAGTGGTACAAATTTCTGCACCGAAAATGAGACGAAATTTGCAATGATTTCAGTTTGTTTGGAAATGAAGCAGCTCTAGTTAGTCAGAATAATATGCGAACTTTCCCTTTAAATGCTACATGAACAAAACGAAGTAACTAAGTAATAGTCGTAAACGGCCTTTGTGGAAGTAAACAGCCCCCATTACCTTTGAAATAATGGCAAGTTTTTACAAAAGATATTCGTTACAGTAACTTTTTTTCTCTGAAGAATTCTCTGATCAGTTCATTAATTTGATCAATTTAGAACAGTATGAGATAGACTCTTGTAAAAGGGCTGACTGTTTATTTAACTCTGTGCCGATGTATGCACGGAAAAAAACTTGGCGACATTTACCTATTTAACTATTTACGTAAAAAGTTAAACATGTAAACGTTGTAACATGTGAACGTTTCAAGTTAATAATAAGTTTATAATAAACTGCCTTTGGTGCTATTTTACCATTGGTATCCATCATCACTGGACTTACTTATTGAATCTATTTTTTTTGTTACAACGCCAGATTGCTTGTTTACCGTATAGTTGATTTAGGTGCAATTACGTTGGTTTGCTTTAGTAGATACGAGTTAAAATTCCATAACTGATCAAGTCAGAACAAGGAAAGTGTTTCATAAATGGTTTGGTGAGTTTTTATAAAGCATCTCACTGTTTTAATGACACTTCGTTGATATGTCAGTAGCAATGTTAACTGCAGTTTGCTTTAGTAAATACGAGTTAAATTTCATTAACTGATCGAGTCAGAACAAGGATGATATTTCATAAATAGTTTGCAGAGTTTTTATAAAGCAACTCGCTGTTTTAGTGACACTTCGTTGATATGTCAGTAGTAATATTAACTGCAGCTTGCTTTAGTAAATACGAGTTAAATTTCGTAACTGATCAAGTCAGAACAAGGAAAATATTTCATAAATAGTTTGCAGAGTTTTTATAAAGCAACTCGCTGTTTTAGTAACACTTCGTTGATATGTCAGTAGTAATATTAACTGCAGTTTGCTTTAGTAAATACGAGTTAAAATTTCAATAACTGATCAAGTCAGAACAAGGATATTTCATAAATACTTTGTAGAGATTTTATAAAGCAACTCGCTGTTTTAGTGGAACTTCGTTGATATGTCAGTAGTAATATTGACTGTAGTTTGCTTTAGTAAATACGAGTTAATTTTCAATAACTGGTCAAGTCAGAACAAGGATAATATTTCATAAATAGTTTGTAGAGTTTTTATAAAGCAACTCGCTGTTTTAGTGGCACTTCGTTGATATGTCGGTAGTAATATTAACTGCAGCTTGCTTTAGTAAATACGAGTTAAAATTCATTAACAGATCAAGTTAGAACAAGAAAAAATATTTCATAACTAGTTCGCAGAGTTTTTATAAAGCAACTTGCTGTTTTAACAACACCTCGTTGATATATCAGAATAATATTAGCTGCGGTTTGCAGTTCAATTTTCGTTATTACCTGATTAAGTCAGAACAAGGAAGATATTTCATATAGTTTTTATAGGTTGTTATATAACTTGAGGTTTTAGTAAAACTCACTCAATATACCAGCAACAAGTAAGAATATATTTCTCTGGTCAACACAATTCACGATTACTGAAGAAAAGATTTAGTACAGCAGTTAGTACAGTATTTTCAGGTTGTTATTTAATGATACTATCCGTATCTGCCTTGTTCAATCGACAAGTTCTTATTGATATGAGTATGCTATTACTCGTTTGTTGCACATTAAAGTGCTTTGTTTCTGATATTAAGACCTATTAACCATTTTGCTGTAATTCGATAACGATTTATATTAACTGCTTTTTCTTAAACAGAGGAACACCTCTTTATAGAGTGTTATTTAAGCTAGAATAGCTATTTTAGTAACGGATTTTAATGTGCAGAAGAAAAACACTTGTTGACAGTGCACGTAATAACTTAACCACGTGAGAGGGATTTACTTACTAACAGCAACAACAACAACAAAATTTCATTTCACCCCAGAGTCCAATTGGAAGAAGAATTCACCAGTGATATTTGAAAGCAAGCATGATGGGGGTGCTGGCTAGCCGAAATAACCTCATAGTCGAGGGGCACTAGAATCTGTAGAGGTGTCTTGAACTGCACAACTATCCTTAAGTACTATTTGATTCTTGTTAAACACTCTATATAACAGCTTGAATAAAAACGTAAAACTAAAAGCTAACTTTGTGTACAGATATTGTACGGTACAGATTCATTTTTGTTCCCATGGGTACACTCTGGAAAATTTCGATCGACCAGCAATTGTTATTGGCTTCAGGTCAAGAGCACTTGTACTAAAATAGCCGGACTTGTGCATTAATGAACTTAAAACTTCAGTTTGAAAATATCGTGTGTCCGATCCAGAACGGGCCATTTTACAGTTGTGTGCTTAGTTACCTGGCCTATGAATGCAAGCGCGGCCGGAGGTGACCTTGCTTTGATACAAACCTCTCGCCTCTCCTCCTTTAATGCAAACTATTTAGCATTTGACCAACTTGATTTACACAACAAAATCAGTGAGGTCATTATCAAAACAAGGTCACCTCTAGCCTCGCTGCCATTCAGAGGCCAGGTCACTGAGCAGACGGCTTTAAAATGGTCTATTCTCCCGCGGGGTACGATGTATTTCCCATCATAATCAAAATCAAACCAACGGGTGTTGAAGAAAAAGGTGTACACCTGCTGTCCAAAAGGAGCAAATATAGAACACACCTTATAAACTAATGATGATAGAAAGAAAGCCGGTAACCCAGAACACATTAAAGAAATCGGTAGAAATTCCAAAGAAAAACTCAAAACTGTTTCAAGTTTCCAGACAGTTGATGTAGTTAATGAAACACTTTTTCATGATCTCCCAAATGTATCACAAGTAACATTCGGTAGTGATAGGTTACATGTACAAAAGAACAAAGATATTAATGCAATGTCCAGGATCAATTTGTTTCACTAAAACATTGCACTTGGCCCAGAATATGTATGCACTTGTTGTTGATCAGTTGTGGTACAAGTCCTCTGTTGTGAAATGTGATGTAAATAGATACAAGGCATGCTCACAAGATGTGGTCAAGTTCTGTCTTACTGGTTTTAATGTGTTAATGACTCTGAATGAATTTGTATAACTTGTGATTCAAATCTGAAGAAAGGCAAGTTGCCCAGCTGTTGTAAAGCCAATAAACTGGGGTTTCCTGACAAGCCTGAAGTATTAAATTTGACGTCTTTAGAAGAGTGACCAATATTACCAGGTATACCTTTTATGCAACTCCGTGAACTACCTAGAGGTGGTCAATTGTCTATTCATGGAAACATTGGAAATGTCCCAAGTGATGTCAATTCCACTCTACATTGTCTCCCAAGGCCGCTAAGTAAATCACAAACTATTCCTGTAAAACTTAAAAGGCGTCTCAGTTATAGGCACCATTATCAGTTTCAGAATGTTAGACCTAAGAGAGTATTAGATGCAGCCAAATATCTTGTAGACACAAGTGAGACCATGTCGGAGGTAAATTCCGACAGGCGACATGGCCTTGAAACGGCGACATGAGAGCTATGAATTGGCGACGAGCGACAGACTACTCCAGCGAAATAGGGAAAGCGACACCAATGGCAAGATAGACCGACAACGAATTTCGGAACTGAGAATGCAGTGATTGTTTCAAACGTCTGAGTCGAAGTGAAGACGCATTTTCAGAGTTTTAAATGTGTTTTCCTCTCTCACGCGCGATGTCGACGGGTCGTGAAACCCAGGCTTTCTTATATATGCTAAAACGTCTAACGTCGAATAAATCGAGTCCGTCATTGCTGGGTATTTTTCTCAATCTCAGCTGAGTGAGCAGTGCCCTAAAACGCCTAAAGACACGCTTAAGGAAAAAGGAAAGAGATCTTCGAAAGTCTACTTCATATTTTTATCAGTGGGTCACCAGTAAAAGAATATGAAAATGTATCATCAACAAATGGCATTATGGAAGGAAAAGAGAGACAGTGGAAAGCTGCCAAGGTCTTCTCGTCTTCAGCAGAAAGTAAGGGTTACGCCAAATTCTAAGGAAGATTAAAGATAGGAGAGATTATCTGATTGAGGCCGTTGAGATTTTGACTTAAAGAACGGTTGTTAAACATAAACATGATAAAAATAGTCATAGGTTCGATGGTACTTTAGGTCCAAATAGTGACTGGAAAAAGGCTGAAAATAGCAATACACCGATTCCAGAAAAAAAACCGGAAGTTGCATGCAAGCGAGGCTTAATAGCCCTCGAGCTTTCAAAATGGCGGACGAAATGTTGGGGAAGAACGAAAAAATCCGAATGTATGTAGGTTAGAGCTACTTGTCTGGAGCAAATGTGGTAAGAAAAAGGAAAAGAGTTGGACACAAGTGTTGTGCGGCTGCAAACTCTAATAATCGAAGCAAAAACCGACCTGATTTATCATTTCCACGACTGAGTTTCCTTCGGACAAGCCAGATAGACGAAGAAGGAAAAAGTGGGAAATACTTATGGAAAGGGGAGATGCCTATTTTACCTCGGTAGGAAATAATTTCTGTCGTTCCGAGCACTTCTTGGTAAGTGATTTTAAACTGAGTACACTTATTGAAACTGGGAGCCGTACCCTCGGTTTTCCCCTGCACAAAAGTTGATGAGGAATCTCTGTGTAGAGCGACAAGATGCGAGGCATCTGAGTCCGGCAAAGAAGAAGTGAATACCCATCAGCTTCAATCAACTTAGCAATTAATCAGCTTTCATGCCTCTGAGGTAAACAAAAAAAGTTTCCCAAAAACAGTGTTGAATGTGGAAGGACATTAGTGACTTAAATACAGCCGCCATTGATGAATTTTGAATCTTTTTTTACCCGCTTAATATTTCAGCAAGATCTGACTTTTAGGTTTATCAGCGAATATTACTATTCAACATGTCATTTGATTTGGTTTGAATTCTTAAGTAACTACATTGAGGATAGAAAGGTGGTGGCCTGCTGGTTAATGCGAACGACTCCGGATCGAGCTGTCCGGGTTCGAGTCCTGTTTGAGGACATTGTGTTGTGTTCTTGGGCAAGACACTTGAATATTTCAGTGCCTTTCTTCCCCCAAATGTATAAATGAGTACCGGCGAATTTGATGCTGGAGGTAACCCTGCGATGGACAAGCATCCCGTCCCCGTCTTGGAGGAAGTAGAAATACCCCTATTCGCTTCATGCTTCAGAAACCGGAGATAAGCGCCGACTTGACTCGTATGCAGACCTTATCTACCTTTGCATTGAGAACTTATTTCTGAGCCTAAGTAGGCCGATTCATTCGCAACATTTATAACGGTCGAGAAAAAAGACAGATGGCTGAGTTATTATGTAATAAGATAGCAAGCATTCGAAAAAAGAATACAACCAAAAAACGTATATGCACATGACACTTTGGTGCCAAAAGATATTTATTTCATTGCATTTCGGTTTCATTACATTTCACATAGCATTGCAATGCGATTTTATTCCAGCCAGATTTCATTTTGCTCCTTTTTCTTTTAATGTATCACTGCTTCCTTGAGTTTGTTGTTGGTTCTCGCCTGGCTCCAAGGGTTTTTTTCCCTGTCACCCCGGTTTCCCTCCATCCTGAAAATCCAGCACTGCCAAATTCCAATTTGATCAGGTTAGAGGACCTGCATGAAAACTAGCTGTGGCTGATTCGGCTTCCTCTCTAAATATTATAATTTATTTATTTATATATTTATTTATATATTTATTTTTTCTAGGATGAACTCTTGACGTATCAGCACATCAAATTCAGGAAAACGGAGCACTTAGAGAGATTTTCAAAGCCACCGGCGGTAATTATGGCGGACTGAATGTCACCAGGCTGTTCAGAAACCTTCTTGAATCAATTTTTACCCAAATGTTTATCGAGAATTATGCCCGTCAGAACTCCGTCGATTGGTTTTGCCTCATGGAAAACTTAGAATGGAAGAAACGCTTGAAGCGACTGTTGGAGGGACAAACGACAAGGGTTTTGGTCACCTAGTAGTTTTACAGACAAATTTCCAAGCAGCGAGGGTTGAGACATAAACGCTGTGATCCAACAGCAATACAGCCTGGACGAAATCGAAGTCCCTCCGTAACGAGTACCTTTGTCTTGCGCCAAGAGTCACGAGGCAGCTTTTTAGTCCAGCCTTGGATGGCGTCATTTCGCGTTTCTCCAATCTATTCTCCAGACCAGAATTGTCGAGAGTTAAGTACGTCTTTCTCGTAAGAGGTTTCGCTGACTCGGCAATTCTTCAGGAAATGTTCAAGAATCACTTTGGTAGCCCTTACCGCATTTTAGTGCCGCGCAACGCTACTATGGCAGTTGTTCAAGGAGTAGTGATGTTTGGGCAGAAACCTGACCTGCTTGAGTCTCCAATAACGATTTTGACCTACGGCATCCGTGTACACAAGTGGTTTTTAGATGGGCTGCATCCGGAATCGAAGAAAGAAGTCATAGGAGGAATCCCACGCTGTAAAGATGTCTTCCTCAAATTAGTCAAAGTCAATGAAGTCGTTAAAGTCGGAGAAAAGCGTAGATTCCCCAGCTTTGCTTGTTTAACAGGCGAACAAAGACACGGAAAAAGTGATTTTTTCCAATCAGGACGTTCAGTCTGTCACCGATTCTGATGTGGAAAAGACTCCTGGTCGAGGATTGGTACTTGAGACACCAGAAGCTTGGAAAATCAGGGACATTGAAATCAATTTGTACTTTGGTGGAACAGAAATAAAGGTGAGCGTGGTAAATCTTACGAGTAGCACACAGTCTACAGCCTATCTAAACTTTTTAGCTACCAATTAGTGCATTGCTGAGTTCTGCAGTTGAATGCAGCTCAGTGGAACAATAAGGTAAACATGTACGTCATGTTGGTGTTAGTGGGTTTTTGTTTTGACAAAGGAGGGAAACGTCTCGAAATTTATCCATTTCATAAAGACAACAACGCACACGTTCATTTTTCTTTAGTTTACAGAGGAAAAAATATACAATATACAAATACAGAAAAGAAAACTCGAGTAGGTAATGTTGATTTCAACAACAACAACAAGAAAAAATGTTTTTACAACTTGATGAAAAAACGGGAAAACGGATCTCTTGAATACAGTTTTACAATATGCTTTTTTTCTAAGGGCTGATGACCTTGTAGTAATAGATAGAAGTCGATATAACGACAAAAAATAAGGCAGCTTCCACACTACCGGCCTAGTGTGAATGGAAATCATTTGATGCGTTTTCAGGGTGAAAGCTCCGTTTTCAAATTCCTCTGGCCGGCGTCGTGTGAACAGGATCTTATTAGTAGTAGTAACTTATTTTATCCACGTATCGCATATAATGAATGGAAATATGCAAAAGATGTTAATTTTAAATGGTGATATTAAATAGCTTAAATATAGAAACAAAAGTAATAAAATAATAATATAAATAGTAAAAAGTCAATAACGCTTTTACTATTAACAGAGATGGCAATAGCAGCTGTTGTAAGGTTCTCCTAAATACTGGAAGTGACGCTGATTTCCTAACCTTGTCCGGCAAATTGTTCCCTGGTAAAAATAAAATGCTCTATGAGCAAACTTGTGAAAACAACAGGTGTATAAAATTTATCAGGAACTCCTGAATATCGGCTCCTGATAATGTGTATAATTTTGTCTTTCATTTGCATGCTTTGGGTACGAGTTATGTTGTACTGAGTTGTTTGCCAAAGTATTAAAGAGATATTTAGATGAGAATGCAAGATAATTGAAATGAACAGGTCATTGAATGGACGTAAGGCCATGAAACTTGATTCCGTATGTGGTGTAACTCGCCTAGCTGAGCTAAAAAACTAGCCTGTTTTTGCATGCAACCTTACCAGCCCCGCCATCCTTAAGTGAACTTTCTTAAGGGCAAGTAATGCATCAATTAATTTCAGCAGTGTCTAGGCCCCTGTAGGTAATAGCTGGACATTTGCTTATGTCCTAATTCTGAAGGTGGGGCATTTGATATTTTATTATTAACCAGAAGACGGGCATTTTGGCTATCCCCGGGGCAACTAAATCAAAGGTTATGTCGGTGAGCTTTTGCACTATAACAGCTGTCAATGCCCGTCTGTTTCTACAAGCGGCACCATCTTCGAGCGAGTGAGATCGTTTAAGTCTCTCGGCGAGTATATAAGTGACGATCTGACGTGGACCGTACACTGCGGCAATATAGTTCAAAAGGCCAACCGACGTCGGTCACTAAAGCGCAGCGGTGCTCCTTCTTCTGACATGTCAGAGTATACCGCTCACTCTTTCCGCGTGTCGCAAGTGTATTTGTACCTTGACTTCAGTGAACCCTGTCTATAAGCTCGTTAAAAGTCGTATACTTGATCTGCAAACCAATCAGTCATTGAGACCTAGGAATTTAACTGTCTGTGCCACAGCCACCAATAGTTTTGGTAACTTCGTCACAGACAAGTAGCTGGCCTCTACGGCTTACGTATAGCGTGGCATCGATACCGGGTTTCCTAACTGCTGCATCGTTCACTATCCAAAGCAGATCACCAGGTCTTGGGAGGGTGATGGAGCGATTAGTGGACAGAGCGTGTTGAGCTGCATGGAATACGGTTCTAAGGTCATCGGACCATGTAATGATCGCGTTGGACTGTCGGCTGGCTACTGTGTCGTCAAGTGGGGCCAGAAATGTCAAACACCTAGAGATTACCTTAAGGAGGACATTGTAAGCGCCGATGAAGAAACGTAAGCGACCTGTCTTCGGGCTTTTTGAAGTATGTTTTGGACGTAAATCAGACCACAAGCTGCCACCACGCCATTAGTTTAACGAGTAAATCTATAGTTAAACGAGTAAATCTATAGTTAAACGAGTAAATCTATAGTTACACGAGTAAATCTATAGTTAAACGAACAAATCTATAGTTAAACGAGCAAATCTATAGTTAAACGAGTAAATCTAGAGTTAAACGAGTAAATCTATAGTTAAACGAGTAAATCTATAGTTAAACGAGTAAATCTATAGTTAAACGAGTAAATCTATAGTTACACGAGTAAATCTATAGTTAAACGAGTAAATCTATAGTTAAACGAGTAAATCTATAGTTAAACGAGTAAATCTATAGTTAAACGAGTAAATCTATAGTTAAACGAGTAAATCTATAGTTTAACGAGTAAATCTATAGTTAAACGAGTAAATCTATAGTTAAACGAGTAAATCTATAGTTTAACGAGTAAATCTATAGTTAAACGAGTAAATCTATAGTTAAACGAGTAAATCTATAGTTAAACGAGCAAATCTATAGTTAAACGAGTAAATCTATAGTTAAACGAGCAAATCTATAGTTAAACCAGTAAATCTATAGCTAAACGAGTAAATCTATAGTTAAACGAGTAAATCTATAGTTAAACGAGTAAATCTATAGTTTAACGAGTAAATCTATAGTTAAACCAGCAAATCTATAGTTAAACGAGTAAATCTATAGTTAAACGAGTAAATCTATAGTTAAACGAGTAAATCTATAGTTAAACGAGTAAATCTATAGTTAAACGAGCAAATCTACAGTTAAACGAGCAAATCTATAGTTAAACGAGCAAATCTATAGTTAAACGAGTAAATCTATAGTTAAACGAGCAAATCTATAGTTAAACGAGCAAATCTATAGTTTAACGAGTAAATCTATAGTTAAACGAGTAAATCTATAGTTAAACGAGTAAATCTATAGTTAAACGAGCAAATCTATAGTTAAACGAGCAAATCTGTAGTTAAACGAGCAAATCTATAGTTAAACCAGTAAATCTATAGTTAAACCAATAGATCTATAGTTAAACGAGTAAATCTATAGTTAAACGAGTAAATCTATAGTTAAACGAGTAAATCTATAGTTACACGAGTAAATCTATAGTTAAACGAACAAATCTATAGTTAAACGAGCAAATCTATAGTTAAACGAGTAAATCTAGAGTTAAACGAGTAAATCTATAGTTAAACGAGTAAATCTATAGTTAAACGAGTAAATCTATAGTTAAACGAGTAAATCTATAGTTAAACGAGTAAATCTATAGTTAAACGAGTAAATCTATAGTTAAACGAGTAAATCTATAGTTAAACGAACAAATCTATAGTTAAACGAGCAAATCTATAGTTACACGAGTAAATCTAGAGTTAAACGAGTAAATCTATAGTTAAACGAGTAAATCTATAGTTAAACGAGTAAATCTATAGTTAAACGAGTAAATCTATAGTTAAACGAGTAAATCTATAGTTACACGAGTAAATCTAGAGTTAAACGAGTAAATCTATAGTTAAACGAGTAAATCTATAGTTAAACGAGTAAATCTATAGTTAAACGAGTAAATCTATAGTTAAACGAGTAAATCTATAGTTTAACGAGTAAATCTATAGTTAAACGAGTAAATCTATAGTTAAACGAGTAAATCTATAGTTTAACGAGTAAATCTATAGTTAAACGAGTAAATCTATAGTTAAACGAGTAAATCTATAGTTAAACGAGCAAATCTATAGTTAAACGAGTAAATCTATATTTAAACGAGCAAATCTATAGTTAAACCAGTAAATCTATAGTTAAACGAGTAAATCTATAGTTACACGAGTAAATCTATAGTTAAACGAACAAATCTATAGTTAAACGAGCAAATCTATAGTTACACGAGTAAA
Source organism: Orbicella faveolata (assembly GCF_042242905.1). Lineage (NCBI taxonomy): Eukaryota > Metazoa > Cnidaria > Anthozoa > Scleractinia > Merulinidae > Orbicella > Orbicella faveolata. The sequence goes on from NW_028301569.1 coordinate 4,451,309, forward strand.
TCTAGAGTTAAACGAGAAAATCTAGAGTTAAACGAGTAAATCTATAGTTAAACGAATAAATCTATAGTTAAACGAGTAAATCTATAGTTAAACGAGTAAATCTATAGTTTAACGAGTAAATCTATAGTTAAACGAGTAAATCTATAGTTAAACGAGTAAATCTATAGTTAAACGAGTAAATCTATAGTTTAACGAGTAAATCTATAGTTAAACGAGTAAATCTATAGTTAAACGAGCAAATCTATAGTTAAACGAGTAAATCTATAGTTAAACGAGCAAATCTATAGTTAAACCAGTAAATCTATAGCTAAACGAGTAAATCTATAGTTAAACGAGTAAATCTATAGTTAAACGAGTAAATCTATAGTTTAACGAGTAAATCTATAGTTAAACGAGCAAATCTATAGTTAAACGAGTAAATCTATAGTTAAACGAGTAAATCTATAGTTAAACGAGTAAATCTATAGTTAAACGAGTAAATCTATAGTTAAACGAGCAAATCTACAGTTAAACGAGCAAATCTATAGTTAAACGAGCAAATCTATAGTTAAACGAGTAAATCTATAGTTAAACGAGCAAATCTATAGTTAAACGAGCAAATCTATAGTTTAACGAGTAAATCTATAGTTAAACGAGTAAATCTATAGTTAAACGAGTAAATCTATAGTTAAACGAGCAAATCTATAGTTAAACGAGCAAATCTGTAGTTAAACGAGCAAATCTATAGTTAAACCAGTAAATCTATAGTTAAACCAATAGATCTATAGTTAAACGAGTAAATCTATAGTTAAACGAGTAAATCTATAGTTAAACGAGTAAATCTATAGTTACACGAGTAAAAATATAGTTAAACGAACAAATCTCTAGTTAAACGAGCAAATGTATAGTTAAACGAGTAAATCTAGAGTTAAACGAGTAAATCTATAGTTAAACGAGCAAATCTGTAGTTAAACGAGCAAATCTATAGTTAAACCAGTAAATCTATAGTTAAACGAGTAAATCTATAGTTACACGAGTAAATCTATAGTTAAACGAACAAATCTATAGTTAAACGAGCAAATCTATAGTTAAACGAGTAAATCTAGAGTTAAACGAGTAAATCTATAGTTAAACGAGTAAATCTATAGTTAAACGAGTAAATCTATAGTTAAACGAGTAAATCTATAGTTACACGAGTAAATCTATAGTTAAACGAGTAAATCTATAGTTAAACGAGTAAATCTATAGTTAAACGAGTAAATCTATAGTTAAACGAGTAAATCTATAGTTAAACGAGTAAATCTATAGTTTAACGAGTAAATCTATAGTTAAACGAGTAAATCTATAGTTAAACGAGTAAATCTATAGTTTAACGAGTAAATCTATAGTTAAACGAGTAAATCTATAGTTAAACGAGTAAATCTATAGTTAAACGAGCAAATCTATAGTTAAACGAGTAAATCTATAGTTAAACGAGCAAATCTATAGTTAAACCAGTAAATCTATAGCTAAACGAGTAAATCTATAGTTAAACGAGTAAATCTATAGTTAAACGAGTAAATCTATAGTTTAACGAGTAAATCTATAGTTAAACCAGCAAATCTATAGTTAAACGAGTAAATCTATAGTTAAACGAGTAAATCTATAGTTAAACGAGTAAATCTATAGTTAAACGAGTAAATCTATAGTTAAACGAGCAAATCTACAGTTAAACGAGCAAATCTATAGTTAAACGAGCAAATCTATAGTTAAACGAGTAAATCTATAGTTAAACGAGCAAATCTATAGTTAAACGAGCAAATCTATAGTTTAACGAGTAAATCTATAGTTAAACGAGTAAATCTATAGTTAAACGAGTAAATCTATAGTTAAACGAGCAAATCTATAGTTAAACGAGCAAATCTGTAGTTAAACGAGCAAATCTATAGTTAAACCAGTAAATCTATAGTTAAACCAATAGATCTATAGTTAAACGAGTAAATCTATAGTTAAACGAGTAAATCTATAGTTAAACGAGTAAATCTATAGTTACACGAGTAAATCTATAGTTAAACGAACAAATCTATAGTTAAACGAGCAAATCTATAGTTAAACGAGTAAATCTAGAGTTAAACGAGTAAATCTATAGTTAAACGAGTAAATCTATAGTTAAACGAGTAAATCTATAGTTAAACGAGTAAATCTATAGTTAAACGAGTAAATCTATAGTTAAACGAGTAAATCTATAGTTAAACGAGTAAATCTATAGTTAAACGAACAAATCTATAGTTAAACGAGCAAATCTATAGTTACACGAGTAAATCTAGAGTTAAACGAGTAAATCTATAGTTAAACGAGTAAATCTATAGTTAAACGAGTAAATCTATAGTTAAACGAGTAAATCTATAGTTAAACGAGTAAATCTATAGTTACACGAGTAAATCTAGAGTGAAACGAGTAAATCTATAGTTAAACGAGTAAATCTATAGTTAAACGAGTAAATCTATAGTTAAACGAGTAAATCTATAGTTAAACGAGTAAATCTATAGTTTAACGAGTAAATCTATAGTTAAACGAGTAAATCTATAGTTAAACGAGTAAATCTATAGTTTAACGAGTAAATCTATAGTTAAACGAGTAAATCTATAGTTAAACGAGTAAATCTATAGTTAAACGAGCAAATCTATAGTTAAACGAGTAAATCTATATTTAAACGAGCAAATCTATAGTTAAACCAGTAAATCTATAGTTAAACGAGTAAATCTATAGTTACACGAGTAAATCTATAGTTAAACGAACAAATCTATAGTTAAACGAGCAAATCTATAGTTACACGAGTAAATCTAGAGTTAAACGAGAAAATCTAGAGTTAAACGAGTAAATCTATAGTTAAACGAATAAATCTATAGTTAAACGAGTAAATCTATAGTTAAACGAGTAAATCTATAGTTTAACGAGTAAATCTATAGTTAAACGAGTAAATCTATAGTTAAACGAGTAAATCTATAGTTAAACGAGTAAATCTATAGTTTAACGAGTAAATCTATAGTTAAACGAGTAAATCTATAGTTAAACGAGCAAATCTATAGTTAAACGAGTAAATCTATAGTTAAACGAGCAAATCTATAGTTAAACCAGTAAATCTATAGCTAAACGAGTAAATCTATAGTTAAACGAGTAAATCTATAGTTAAACGAGTAAATCTATAGTTTAACGAGTAAATCTATAGTTAAACGAGCAAATCTATAGTTAAACGAGTAAATCTATAGTTAAACGAGTAAATCTATAGTTAAACGAGTAAATCTATAGTTAAACGAGTAAATCTATAGTTAAACGAGCAAATCTACAGTTAAACGAGCAAATCTATAGTTAAACGAGCAAATCTATAGTTAAACGAGTAAATCTATAGTTAAACGAGCAAATCTATAGTTAAACGAGCAAATCTATAGTTTAACGAGTAAATCTATAGTTAAACGAGTAAATCTATAGTTAAACGAGTAAATCTATAGTTAAACGAGCAAATCTATAGTTAAACGAGCAAATCTGTAGTTAAACGAGCAAATCTATAGTTAAACCAGTAAATCTATAGTTAAACCAATAGATCTATAGTTAAACGAGTAAATCTATAGTTAAACGAGTAAATCTATAGTTAAACGAGTAAATCTATAGTTACACGAGTAAATCTATAGTTAAACGAACAAATCTCTAGTTAAACGAGCAAATGTATAGTTAAACGAGTAAATCTAGAGTTAAACGAGTAAATCTATAGTTAAACGAGCAAATCTGTAGTTAAACGAGCAAATCTATAGTTAAACCAGTAAATCTATAGTTAAACCAATAGATCTATAGTTAAACGAGTAAATCTATAGTTAAACGAGTAAATCTATAGTTAAACGAGCAAATCTATAGTTAAACGAGTAAATCTATAGTTAAACGAGCAAATCTATAGTTAAACCAGTAAATCTATAGCTAAACGAGTAAATCTATAGTTAAACGAGTAAATCTATAGTTAAACGAGTAAATCTATAGTTTAACGAGTAAATCTATAGTTAAACCAGCAAATCTATAGTTAAACGAGTAAATCTATAGTTAAACGAGTAAATCTATAGTTAAACGAGTAAATCTATAGTTAAACGAGTAAATCTATAGTTAAACGAGCAAATCTACAGTTAAACGAGCAAATCTATAGTTAAACGAGCAAATCTATAGTTAAACGAGTAAATCTATAGTTAAACGAGCAAATCTATAGTTAAACGAGCAAATCTATAGTTTAACGAGTAAATCTATAGTTAAACGAGTAAATCTATAGTTAAACGAGTAAATCTATAGTTAAACGAGCAAATCTATAGTTAAACGAGCAAATCTGTAGTTAAACGAGCAAATCTATAGTTAAACCAGTAAATCTATAGTTAAACCAATAGATCTATAGTTAAACGAGTAAATCTATAGTTAAACGAGTAAATCTATAGTTAAACGAGTAAATCTATAGTTAAACGAGTAAATCTATAGTTTAACGAGTAAATCTATAGTTAAACGAGTAAATCTATAGTTAAACGAGTAAATCTATAGTTAAACGAGCAAATCTATAGTTAAACGAGTAAATCTATATTTAAACGAGCAAATCTATAGTTAAACCAGTAAATCTATAGTTAAACGAGTAAATCTATAGTTACACGAGTAAATCTATAGTTAAACGAACAAATCTATAGTTAAACGAGCAAATCTATAGTTACACGAGTAAATCTAGAGTTAAACGAGAAAATCTAGAGTTAAACGAGTAAATCTATAGTTAAACGAATAAATCTATAGTTAAACGAGTAAATCTATAGTTAAACGAGTAAATCTATAGTTAAACGAGTAAATCTATAGTTAAACGAGTAAATCTATAGTTTAACGAGTAAATCTATAGTTAAACGAGTAAATCTATAGTTAAACGAGTAAATCTATAGTTAAACGAGTAAATCTATAGTTTAACGAGTAAATCTATAGTTAAACGAGTAAATCTATAGTTAAACGAGCAAATCTATAGTTAAACGAGTAAATCTATAGTTAAACGAGCAAATCTATAGTTAAACCAGTAAATCTATAGCTAAACGAGTAAATCTATAGTTAAACGAGTAAATCTATAGTTAAACGAGTAAATCTATAGTTTAACGAGTAAATCTATAGTTAAACGAGCAAATCTATAGTTAAACGAGTAAATCTATAGTTAAACGAGTAAATCTATAGTTAAACGAGTAAATCTATAGTTAAACGAGTAAATCTATAGTTAAACGAGCAAATCTACAGTTAAACGAGCAAATCTATAGTTAAACGAGCAAATCTATAGTTAAACGAGTAAATCTATAGTTAAACGAGCAAATCTATAGTTAAACGAGCAAATCTATAGTTTAACGAGTAAATCTATAGTTAAACGAGTAAATCTATAGTTAAACGAGTAAATCTATAGTTAAACGAGCAAATCTATAGTTAAACGAGCAAATCTGTAGTTAAACGAGCAAATCTATAGTTAAACCAGTAAATCTATAGTTAAACCAATAGATCTATAGTTAAACGAGTAAATCTATAGTTAAACGAGTAAATCTATAGTTAAACGAGTAAATCTATAGTTACACGAGTAAATCTATAGTTAAACGAACAAATCTATAGTTAAACGAGCAAATGTATAGTTAAACGAGTAAATCTAGAGTTAAACGAGTAAATCTATAGTTAAACGAGCAAATCTGTAGTTAAACGAGCAAATCTATAGTTAAACCAGTAAATCTATAGTTAAACCAATAGATCTATAGTTAAACGAGTAAATCTATAGTTAAACGAGTAAATCTATAGTTAAACGAGTAAATCTATAGTTACACGAGTAAATCTATAGTTAAACGAACAAATCTATAGTTAAACGAGCAAATCTATAGTTAAACGAGTAAATCTAGAGTTAAACGAGTAAATCTATAGTTAAACGAGTAAATCTATAGTTAAACGAGTAAATCTATAGTTAAACGAGTAAATCTATAGTTAAACGAGTAAATCTATAGTTAAACGAGTAAATCTATAGTTAAACGAGTAAATCTATAGTTAAACGAACAAATCTATAGTTTAACGAGCAAATCTATAGTTACACGAGTAAATCTAGAGTTAAACGAGTAAATCTATAGTTAAACGAGTAAATCTATAGTTAAACGAGTAAATCTATAGTTAAACGAGTAAATCTATAGTTAAACGAGTAAATCTATAGTTAAACGAGTAAATCTATAGTTTAACGAGTAAATCTATAGTTAAACGAGTAAATCTATAGTTAAACGAGTAAATCTATAGTTTAACGAGTAAATCTATAGTTAAACGAGTAAATCTATAGTTAAACGAGTAAATCTATAGTTAAACGAGCAAATCTATAGTTAAACGAGTAAATCTATATTTAAACGAGCAAAGCTATAGTTAAACCAGTAAATCTATAGTTAAACGAGTAAATCTATAGTTACACGAGTAAATCTATAGTTAAACGAACAAATCTATAGTTAAACGAGCAAATCTATAGTTACACGAGTAAATCTAGAGTTAAACGAGAAAATCTAGAGTTAAACGAGTAAATCTATAGTTAAACGAATAAATCTATAGTTAAACGAGTAAATCTATAGTTTAACGAGTAAATCTATAGTTAAACGAGTAAATCTATAGTTAAACGAGTAAATCTATAGTTAAACGAGTAAATCTATAGTTAAACGAGTAAATCTATAGTTAAACGAGTAAATCTATAGTTTAACGAGTAAATCTATAGTTAAACGAGTAAATCTATAGTTAAACGAGTAAATCTATAGTTACACGAGTAAATCTATAGTTAAACGAACAAATCTATAGTTAAACGAGCAAATCTATAGTTAAACGAGTAAATCTAGAGTTGAACGAGTAAATCTATAGTTAAACGAGTAAATCTATAGTTAAACGAGTAAATCTATAGTTAAACGAGCAAATCTATAGTTACACGAGTAAATCTATAGTTAAACGAGTAAATCTATAGTTAAACGAGTAAATCTATAGTTAAACGAGTAAATCTATAGTTAAACGAGTAAATCTATAGTTAAACGAGTAAATCTATAGTTAAACGAGTAAATGTATAGTTTAACGAGTAAATCTATAGTTAAACGAGTAAATCTATAGTTAAACGAGTAAATCTATAGTTTAACGAGTAAATCTATAGTTAAACGAGTAAATCTATAGTTAAACGAGTAAATCTATAGTTAAACGAGTAAATCTATAGTTAAACGAGTAAATCTATAGTTTGACGAGTAAATCTATAGTTTGACGAGTAAATCTATAGTTAAACGAGTAAATCTATAGTTAAACGAGTAAATCTATAGTTTAACGAGTAAATCTATAGTTAAACGAGTAAATCTATAGTTAAACGAGTAAATCTATAGTTAAACGAGCAAATCTATAGTTAAACGAGTAAATCTATATTTAAACGAGCAAAGCTATAGTTAAACCAGTAAATCTATAGTTAAACGAGTAAATCTATAGTTACACGAGTAAATCTATAGTTAAACGAACAAATCTATAGTTAAACGAGCAAATCTATAGTTACACGAGTAAATCTAGAGTTAAACGAGAAAATCTAGAGTTAAACGAGTAAATCTATAGTTAAACGAATAAATCTATAGTTAAACGAGTAAATCTATAGTTTAACGAGTAAATCTATAGTTAAACGAGTAAATCTATAGTTAAACGAGTAAATCTATAGTTAAACGAGTAAATCTATAGTTAAACGAGTAAATCTATAGTTAAACGAGTAAATCTATAGTTTAACGAGTAAATCTATAGTTAAACGAGTAAATCTATAGTTAAACGAGTAAATCTATAGTTACACGAGTAAATCTATAGTTAAACGAACAAATCTATAGTTAAACGAGCAAATCTATAGTTAAACGAGTAAATCTAGAGTTGAACGAGTAAATCTATAGTTAAACGAGTAAATCTATAGTTAAACGAGTAAATCTATAGTTAAACGAGCAAATCTATAGTTACACGAGTAAATCTATAGTTAAACGAGTAAATCTATAGTTAAACGAGTAAATCTATAGTTAAACGAGTAAATCTATAGTTAAACGAGTAAATCTATAGTTAAACGAGTAAATCTATAGTTAAACGAGTAAATGTATAGTTTAACGAGTAAATCTATAGTTAAACGAGTAAATCTATAGTTAAACGAGTAAATCTATAGTTTAACGAGTAAATCTATAGTTAAACGAGTAAATCTATAGTTAAACGAGTAAATCTATAGTTAAACGAGTAAATCTATAGTTAAACGAGTAAATCTATAGTTTGACGAGTAAATCTATAGTTTGACGAGTAAATCTATAGTTAAACGAGTAAATCTATAGTTAAACGAGTAAATCTATATTTAAACGAGCAAATCTATAGTTAAACCAGTAAATCTATAGTTAAACGAGTAAATCTATAGTTACACGAGTAAATCTATAGTTAAACGAACAAATGTATAGTTAAACGAGCAAATCTATAGTTACACGAGTAAATCTAGAGTTAAACGAGTAAATCTATAGTTAAACGAGTAAATCTATAGTTAAACGAGTAAATCTATAGTTAAACGAGTAAATCTATAGTTAAACGAGTAAATCTATATTTAAACGAGCAAATCTATAGTTAAACCAGTAAATCTATAGTTAAACGAGTAAATCTATAGTTACACGAGTAAATCTATAGTTAAACGAACAAATCTATAGTTAAACGAGCAAATCTATAGTTACACGAGTAAATCTAGAGTTAAACGAGTAAATCTATAGTTAAACGAGTAAATCTATAGTTAAACGAGTAAATCTATAGTTAAACGAGTAAATCTATAGTTAAACGAGTAAATCTATAGTTAAACGAGTAAATCTATAGTTAAACGAGTAAATCTATAGTTAAACGAGTAAATCTATAGTTTAACGAGTAAATCTATAGTTAAACGAGTAAATCTATAGTTAAACGAGTAAATCTATAGTTACACGAGTAAATCTATAGTTAAACGAACAAATCTATAGTTAAACGAGCAAATCTATAGTTAAACGAGTAAATCTAGAGTTAAACGAGTAAATCTTTAGTTAAACGAGTAAATCTATAGTTAAACGAGTAAATCTATAGTTAAACGAGTAAATCTATAGTTACACAAGTAAATCTATAGTTAAACGAACAAATCTATAGTTAAACGAGTAAATCTATAGTTTAACGAGTAAATCTATAGTTAAACGAGTAAATCTAGAGTTAAACGAGTAAATCTATATTTAAACGAGCAAATCTATAGTTAAACCAGTAAATCTATAGTTAAACGAGTAAATCTATAGTTACACGAGTAAATCTATAGTTAAACGAACAAATCTATAGTTAAACGAGCAAATCTATAGTTACACGAGTAAATCTAGAGTTAAACGAGTAAATCTATAGTTAAACGAGTAAATCTATAGTTAAACGAGTAAATCTATAGTTAAACGAGTAAATCTATAGTTAAACGAGTAAATCTATATTTAAACCAGCAAATCTATAGTTAAACCAGTAAATCTATAGTTAAACGAGTAAATCTATAGTTACACGAGTAAATCTATAGTTAAACGAACAAATCTATAGTTAAACGAGCAAATCTATAGTTACACGAGTAAATCTAGAGTTAAACGAGTAAATCTATAGTTAAACGAGTAAATCTATAGTTAAACGAGTAAATCTATAGTTAAACGAGTAAATCTATAGTTAAACGAGTAAATCTATAGTTAAACGAGTAAATCTATAGTTAAACGAGTAAATCTATAGTTAAACGAGTAAATCTATAGTTTAACGAGTAAATCTATAGTTAAACGAGTAAATCTATAGTTAAACGAGTAAATCTATAGTTACACGAGTAAATCTATAGTTAAACGAACAAATCTATAGTTAAACGAGCAAATCTATAGTTAAACGAGTAAATCTAGAGTTAAACGAGTAAATCTATAGTTAAACGAGTAAATCTATAGTTAAACGAGTAAATCTATAGTTAAACGAGTAAATCTATAGTTACACGAGTAAATCTATAGTTAAACGAACAAATCTATAGTTAAACGAGCAAATCTATAGTTACACGAGTATATCTAGAGTTAAACGAGTAAATCTATAGTTAAACGAGTAAATCTATAGTTAAACGAGTAAATCTATAGTTAAACGAGTAAATCTATAGTTAAACGAGTAAATCTATAGTTAAACGAGTAAATGTATAGTTTAACGAGTAAATCTATAGTTAAACGAGTAAATCTATAGTTAAACGAGCAAATCTATAGTTTAACGAGTAAATCTATAGTTAAACGAGTAAATCTATAGTTAAACGAGTAAATCTATAGTTAAACGAGCAAATCTATAGTTAAACGAGTAAATCTATATTTAAACGAGCAAATCTATAGTTAAACCAGTAAATCTATAGTTAAACGAGTAAATCTATAGTTACACGAGTAAATCTATAGTTAAACGAACAAATCTATAGTTAAACGAGCAAATCTATAGTTACACGAGTAAATCTATAGTTAAACGAGTAAATCTATAGTTAAACGAGTAAATCTATAGTTAAACGAGTAAATCTATAGTTAAACGAGTAAATCTATAGTTAAACGAGTAAATCTATAGTTAAACGAGTAAATCTATAGTTAAACGAGTAAATCTATAGTTAAACGAGTAAATCTATAGTTAAACGAGTAAATCTATAGTTAAACGAGTAAATCTATAGTTAAACGAGTAAATCTATAGCTTAACGAGTAAATCTAAAGTTAAACGAGTAAATCTATAGTTAAACGAGTAAATCTATAGTTAAACGAGCAAATCTATAGTTAAACGAGCAAATCTATAGTTAAACGAGCAAATCTATAGTTTAACGAGTAAATCTATAGTTAAACGAGTAAATCTATAGTTAAACGAGTAAATCTATAGTTAAACGAGCAAATCTATAGTTAAACGAGCAAATCTGTAGTTAAACGAGCAAATCTATAGTTAAACCAATAAATCTATAGTTAAACCAGTAGATCTATAGTTAAACGAGTAAATCTATAGTTAAACGAGTAAATCTATAGTTAAACGAGTAAATCTATAGTTACACGAGTAAATCTATAGTTAAACGAACAAATCTATAGTTAAACGAGCAAATCTATAGTTACACGAGTAAATCTAGAGTTAAACGAGTAAATCTATAGTCAAACGAGCAAATCTATAGTTAAACAAGTAAATCTATAGTTAAACAAGTAAATCTAAAGTTAAACGAGTAATTCTATAGTTAAACGAGGAAATCTATAGTTAAAGAAGTAAATCTATAGTTAAACTAGTAAATCTATAGTTAAACGAGTAAATCTATAGTTAAACGAGTAAATCTATAGTTTAACGAGTAAATCTATAGTTAAACGAGTAAATCTATAGTTACACGAGGAAATCTATAGTTAAACGAACAAATCTATAGTTAAACGAGCAAATCTATAGTTACACGAGTAAATCTAGAGTTAAACGAGTAAATCTATAGTCAAACGAGCAAATCTATAGTTAAACAAGTAAATATATAGTTAAACAAGTAAATCTAAAGTTAAACGAGTAATTCTATAGTTAAACGAGCAAATCTATAGTTAAAGAAGTAAATCTATAGTTAAACTAGTAAATCTATAGTTAAACGAGTAAATCTATAGTTAAACGAGTAAATCTATAGTTTAACGAGTAAATCTATAGTTAAACGAGCAAATCTATAGTTAAACGAGCAAATCTATAGTTAAACGAGCAAGTCTATAGTGAAACGAGTAAATCTATAGTTTAACGAGTAAATCTATAGTTAAACGAGCAAATCTATAGTTAAACCAGTAAATCTATAGTTAAACGAGTAAATCTATAGTTAAACGAGTAAATCTATAGTTAAACGAGTAAATCTATAGTTTAACGAGTAAATCTATAGTTAAACGAGTAAATCTATAGTTAAACGAGTAAATCTATAGTTAAACGAGCAAATCTATAGTTAAACGAGTAAATCTATAGTTAAACGAGTAAATCTATAGTTAAACGAGTAAATCTATAGTTAAACGAGTAAATCTATAGTTAAACGAGCAAATCTATAGTTAAACCAGTAAATCTATAGCTAAACGAGTAAATCTATAGTTAAACGAGTAAATCTAAAGTTAAAGGAGTAAATCTATAGTTAAACGAGCAAATCTATAGTTAAACGAGCAAATCTATAGTTAAACCAGTAAATCTATAGCTAAACGAGTAAATCTATAGTTAAACCAGTAAATCTATAGTTAAACGAGTAAATCTATAGTTAAACGAGTAAATCTATAGTTTAACGAGTAAATCTATAGTTAAACGAGCAAATCTATAGTTAAACCAGTAAATCTATAGTTAAACCAGTAAATCTATAGTTAAACCAGTAAATCTATAGTTAAACGAGTAAATCTATAGTTAAACGAGTAAATCTATAGTTAAACGAGCAAATCTATAGTTAAACGAGTAAATCTATAGTTAAACGAGTAAGTCTATAGTTAAACGAGCAAATCTATAGTTAAACGAGCAAATCTATAGTTAAACCAGTAAATCTATAGCTAAACGAGTAAATCTATAGTTAAACGAGTAAATCTATAGTTAAACGAGTAAATCTATAGTTTAACGAGTAAATCTATAGTTAAACGAGCAAATCTATAGTTAAACCAGTAAATCTATAGCTAAACGAGCAAATCTATAGTTAAACGAGTAAATCTATAGTTAAACGAGTAAATCTATAGTTAAACGAGTAAATCTATAGTTAAACGAGTAAATCTATAGTTAAACGAGTAAATCTATAGTTACACGAGTAAATCTATAGTTAAACGAACAAATCTATAGTTAAACGAGCAAATCTATAGTTACACGAGTATATCTAGAGTTAAACGAGTAAATCTATAGTTAAACGAGTAAATCTATAGTTAAACGAGTAAATCTATAGTTAAACGAGTAAATCTATAGTTAAACGAGTAAATCTATAGTTAAACGAGTAAATGTATAGTTTAACGAGTAAATCTATAGTTAAACGAGTAAATCTATAGTTAAACGAGGAAATCTATAGTTTAACGAGTAAATCTATAGTTAAACGAGTAAATCTATAGTTAAACGAGTAAATCTATAGTTTAACGAGCAAATCTATAGTTAAACGAGTAAATCTATAGTTAAACGAGTAAATCTATAGTTTAACGAGTAAATCTATAGTTAAACGAGCAAATCTATAGTTAAACGAGCAAATCTATAGTTAAACGAGCAAGTCTATAGTGAAACGAGTAAATCTATAGTTTAACGAGTAAATCTATAGTTAAACGAGCAAATCTATAGTTAAACCAGTAAATCTATAGTTAAACGAGTAAATCTATAGTTAAACGAGTAAATCTATAGTTAAACGAGTAAATCTATAGTTTAACGAGTAAATCTATAGTTAAACGAGTAAATCTATAGTTAAACGAGTAAATCTATAGTTAAACGAGCAAATCTATAGTTAAACGAGTAAATCTATAGTTAAACGAGTAAATCTATAGTTAAACGAGTAAATCTATAGTTAAACGAGTAAATCTATAGTTAAACGAGCAAATCTATAGTTAAACCAGTAAATCTATAGCTAAACGAGTAAATCTATAGTTAAACGAGTAAATCTAAAGTTAAAGGAGTAAATCTATAGTTAAACGAGCAAATCTATAGTTAAACGAGCAAATCTATAGTTAAACCAGTAAATCTATAGCTAAACGAGTAAATCTATAGTTAAACCAGTAAATCTATAGTTAAACGAGTAAATCTATAGTTAAACGAGTAAATCTATAGTTTAACGAGTAAATCTATAGTTAAACGAGCAAATCTATAGTTAAACCAGTAAATCTATAGTTAAACCAGTAAATCTATAGTTAAACCAGTAAATCTATAGTTAAACGAGTAAATCTATAGTTAAACGAGTAAATCTATAGTTAAACGAGCAAATCTATAGTTAAACGAGTAAATCTATAGTTAAACGAGTAAGTCTATAGTTAAACGAGCAAATCTATAGTTAAACGAGCAAATCTATAGTTAAACCAGTAAATCTATAGCTAAACGAGTAAATCTATAGTTAAACGAGTAAATCTATAGTTAAACGAGTAAATCTATAGTTTAACGAGTAAATCTATAGTTAAACGAGCAAATCTATAGTTAAACCAGTAAATCTATAGCTAAACGAGCAAATCTATAGTTAAACGAGTAAATCTATAGTTAAACGAGTAAATCTATAGTTAAACGAGTAAATCTATAGTTAAACGAGTAAATCTATAGTTAAACGAGTAAATCTATAGTTACACGAGTAAATCTATAGTTAAACGAACAAATCTATAGTTAAACGAGCAAATCTATAGTTACACGAGTATATCTAGAGTTAAACGAGTAAATCTATAGTTAAACGAGTAAATCTATAGTTAAACGAGTAAATCTATAGTTAAACGAGTAAATCTATAGTTAAACGAGTAAATCTATAGTTAAACGAGTAAATCTATAGTTTAACGAGCAAATCTATAGTTAAACGAGTAAATCTATATTTAAACGAGCAAATCTATAGTTAAACCAGTAAATCTATAGTTAAACGAGTAAATCTATAGTTACACGAGTAAATCTATAGTTAAACGAACAAATCTATAGTTAAACGAGCAAATCTATAGTTACACGAGTAAATCTATAGTTAAACGAGTAAATCTATAGTTAAACGAGTAAATCTATAGTTTAACGAGTAAATCTATAGTTAAACGAGTAAATCTATAGTTAAACGAGTAAATCTATAGTTTAAGGAGTAAATCTATAGTTAAACGAGTAAATCTATAGTTAAACGAGTAAATCTATAGTTAAACGAGTAAATCTATAGTTTAACGAGTAAATCTAAAGTTAAACGAGTAAATCTATAGTTAAACGAGTAAATCTATAGTTAAACGAGCAAATCTATAGTTAAACGAGCAAATCTATAGTTAAACGAGCAAATCTATAGTTTAACGAGTAAATCTATAGTTAAACGAGTAAATCTATAGTTAAACGAGTAAATCTATAGTTAAACGAGCAAATCTATAGTTAAACGAGCAAATCTGTAGTTAAACGAGCAAATCTATAGTTAAACCAATAAATCTATAGTTAAACCAGTAGATCTATAGTTAAACGAGTAAATCTATACTTAAACGAGTAAATCTATAGTTAAACGAGTAAATCTATAGTTACACGAGTAAATCTATAGTTAAACGAACAAATCTATAGTTAAACGAGCAAATCTATAGTTACACGAGTAAATCTAGAGTTAAACGAGTAAATCTATAGTCAAACGAGCAAATCTATAGTTAAACAAGTAAATCTATAGTTAAACAAGTAAATCTAAAGTTAAACGAGTAATTCTATAGTTAAACGAGGAAATCTATAGTTAAAGAAGTAAATCTATAGTTAAACTAGTAAATCTATAGTTAAACGAGTAAATCTATAGTTAAACGAGTAAATCTATAGTTTAACGAACAAATCTATAGTTAAACGAGCAAATCTATAGTTACACGAGTAAATCTAGAGTTAAACGAGTAAATCTATAGTCAAACGAGCAAATCTATAGTTAAACAAGTAAATATATAGTTAAACAAGTAAATCTAAAGTTAAACGAGTAATTCTATAGTTAAACGAGCAAATCTATAGTTAAAGAAGTAAATCTATAGTTAAACTAGTAAATCTATAGTTAAACGAGTAAATCTATAGTTAAACGAGTAAATCTATAGTTTAACGAGTAAATCTATAGTTAAACGAGCAAATCTATAGTAAAACGAGCAAATCTATAGTTAAACGAGCAAGTCTATAGTGAAACGAGTAAATCTATAGTTTAACGAGTAAATCTATAGTTAAACGAGCAAATCTATAGTTAAACCAGTAAATCTATAGTTAAACGAGTAAATCTATAGTTAAACGAGTAAATCTATAGTTAAACGAGTAAATCTATAGTTTAACGAGTAAATCTATAGTTAAACGAGTAAATCTATAGTTAAACGAGTAAATCTATAGTTAAACGAGCAAATCTATAGTTAAACGAGTAAATCTATAGTTAAACGAGTAAATCTATAGTTAAACGAGTAAATCTATAGTTAAACGAGTAAATCTATAGTTAAACGAGCAAATCTATAGTTAAACCAGTAAATCTATAGCTAAACGAGTAAATCTATAGTTAAACGAGTAAATCTAAAGTTAAAGGAGTAAATCTATAGTTAAACGAGCAAATCTATAGTTAAACGAGCAAATCTATAGTTAAACCAGTAAATCTATAGCTAAACGAGTAAATCTATAGTTAAACCAGTAAATCTATAGTTAAACCAGTAAATCTATAGTTAAACGAGTAAATCTATAATTTAACGAGTAAATCTATAGTTAAACGAGCAAATCTATAGTTAAACCAGTAAATCTATAGTTAAACCAGTAAATCTATAGTTAAACCAGTAAATCTATAGTTTAACGAGTAAATCTATAGTTAAACGAGTAAATCTATAGTTAAACGAGCAAATCTATAGTTAAACGAGTAAATCTATAGTTAAACGAGTAAGTCTATAGTTAAACGAGCAAATCTATAGTTAAACGAGCAAATCTATAGTTAAACCAGTAAATCTATAGCTAAACGAGTAAATCTATAGTTAAACGAGTAAATCTATAGTTAAACGAGTAAATCTATAGTTTAACGAGTAAATCTATAGTTAAACGAGCAAATCTATAGTTAAACCAGTAAATCTATAGCTAAACGAGTAAATCTATAGTTAAACGAGTAAATCTATAGTTAAACGAGTAAATCTATAGTTTAACGAGTAAATCTATAGTTAAACGAGCAAATCTATAGTTAAACGAGTAAATCTATAGTTAAACGAGTAAATCTATAGTTAAACGAGTAAATCTATAGTTAAACGAGCAAATCTATAGTTAAACGAGCAAATCTATAGTTAAACGAGCAAATCTATAGTTACACGAGTATATCTAGAGTTAAACGAGTAAATCTATAGTTAAACGAGTAAATCTATAGTTAAACGAGTAAATCTATAGTTAAACGAGTAAATCTATAGTTAAACGAGTAAATCTATAGTTAAACGAGTAAATGTATAGTTTAACGAGTAAATCTATAGTTAAACGAGTAAATCTATAGTTAAACGAGCAAATCTATAGTTTAACGAGTAAATCTATAGTTAAACGAGTAAATCTATAGTTAAACGAGTAAATCTATAGTTAAACGAGCAAATCTATAGTTAAACGAGTAAATCTATATTTAAACGAGCAAATCTATAGTTAAACCAGTAAATCTATAGTTAAACGAGTAAATCTATAGTTACACGAGTAAATCTATAGTTAAACGAACAAATCTATAGTTAAACGAGCAAATCTATAGTTACACGAGTAAATCTATAGTTAAACGAGTAAATCTATAGTTAAACGAGTAAATCTATAGTTAAACGAGTAAATCTTTAGTTAAACGAGTAAATCTATAGTTAAACGAGTAAATCTATAGTTAAACGAGTAAATCTATAGTTTAAGGAGTAAATCTATAGTTAAACGAGTAAATCTATAGTTAAACGAGTAAATCTATAGTTAAACGAGTAAATCTATAGTTTAACGAGTAAATCTAAAGTTAAACGAGTAAATCTATAGTTAAACGAGTAAATCTATAGTTAAACGAGCAAATCTATAGTTAAACGAGCAAATCTATAGTTAAACGAGCAAATCTATAGTTTAACGAGTAAATCTATAGTTAAACGAGTAAATCTATAGTTAAACGAGTAAATCTATAGTTAAACGAGCAAATCTATAGTTAAACGAGCAAATCTGTAGTTAAACGAGCAAATCTATAGTTAAACCAATAAATCTATAGTTAAACCAGTAGATCTATAGTTAAACGAGTAAATCTATAGTTAAACGAGTAAATCTATAGTTAAACGAGTAAATCTATAGTTACACGAGTAAATCTATAGTTAAACGAACAAATCTATAGTTAAACGAGCAAATCTATAGTTACACGAGTAAATCTAGAGTTAAACGAGTAAATCTATAGTCAAACGAGCAAATCTATAGTTAAACAAGTAAATCTATAGTTAAACAAGTAAATCTAAAGTTAAACGAGTAATTCTATAGTTAAACGAGCAAATCTATAGTTAAAGAAGTAAATCTATAGTTAAACTAGTAAATCTATAGTTAAACGAGTAAATCTATAGTTAAACGAGTAAATCTATAGTTTAACGAGTAAATCTATAGTTAAACGAGTAAATCTATAGTTACACGAGGAAATCTATAGTTAAACGAACAAATCTATAGTTAAACGAGCAAATCTATAGTTACACGAGTAAATCTAGAGTTAAACGAGTAAATCTATAGTCAAACGAGCAAATCTATAGTTAAACAAGTAAATATATAGTTAAACAAGTAAATCTAAAGTTAAACGAGTAATTCTATAGTTAAACGAGCAAATCTATAGTTAAAGAAGTAAATCTATAGTTAAACTAGTAAATCTATAGTTAAACCAGTAAATCTATAGTTAAACGAGTAAATCTATAGTTTAACGAGTAAATCTATAGTTAAACGAGCAAATCTATAGTAAAACGAGCAAATCTATAGTTAAACGAGCAAGTCTATAGTGAAACGAGTAAATCTATAGTTTAACGAGTAAATCTATAGTTAAACGAGCAAATCTATAGTTAAACCAGTAAATCTATAGTTAAACGAGTAAATCTATAGTTAAACGAGTAAATCTATAGTTAAACGAGTAAATCTATAGTTTAACGAGTAAATCTATAGTTAAACGAGTAAATCTATAGTTAAACGAGTAAATCTATAGTTAAACGAGCAAATCTATAGTTAAACGAGTAAATCTATAGTTAAACGAGTAAATCTATAGTTAAACGAGTAAATCTATAGTTAAACGAGTAAATCTATAGTTAAACGAGCAAATCTATAGTTAAACCAGTAAATCTATAGCTAAACGAGTAAATCTATAGTTAAACGAGTAAATCTAAAGTTAAAGGAGTAAATCTATAGTTAAACGAGCAAATCTATAGTTAAACGAGCAAATCTATAGTTAAACCAGTAAATCTATAGCTAAACGAGTAAATCTATAGTTAAACCAGTAAATCTATAGTTAAACCAGTAAATCTATAGTTAAACGAGTAAATCTATAATTTAACGAGTAAATCTATAGTTAAACGAGCAAATCTATAGTTAAACCAGTAAATCTATAGTTAAACCAGTAAATCTATAGTTAAACCAGTAAATCTATAGTTTAACGAGTAAATCTATAGTTAAACGAGTAAATCTATAGTTAAACGAGCAAATCTATAGTTAAACGAGTAAATCTATAGTTAAACGAGTAAGTCTATAGTTAAACGAGCAAATCTATAGTTAAACGAGCAAATCTATAGTTAAACCAGTAAATCTATAGCTACACGAGTAAATCTATAGTTAAACGAGTAAATCTATAGTTAAACGAGTAAATCTATAGTTTAACGAGTAAATCTATAGTTAAACGAGCAAATCTATAGTTAAACCAGTAAATCTATAGCTAAACGAGTAAATCTATAGTTAAACGAGTAAATCTATAGTTAAACGAGTAAATCTATAGTTTAACGAGTAAATCTATAGTTAAACGAGCAAATCTATAGTTAAACGAGTAAATCTATAGTTAAACGAGTAAATCTATAGTTAAACGAGTAAATCTATAGTTAAATGAGCAAATCTATAGTTAAACGAGCAAATCTATAGTTAAACGAGCAAATCTATAGTTAAACGAGTAAATCTATAGTTAAACGAGCAAATCTATAGTTAAACGAGCAAATCTATAGTTAAACGAGCAAATCTATAGTTAAACGAGTAAATCTATAGTTAAACGAGTAAATCTATACTTAAACGAGCAAATCTATAGTTAAACGAGCAAATCTATAGTTAAACGAGCAAATCTATAGTTTAACGAGTAAATCTATAGTTAAACGAGTAAATCTATAGTTAAACGAGTAAATCTATAGTTAAACGAGTAAATCTATAGTTAAACGAGTAAATCTATAGTTAAACGAGTAAATCTATAGTTAAACGAGCAAATCTATAGTTAAACGAGCAAATCTATAGTTAAACGAGCAAATCTATACTTAAACGAGTAAATCTATAGTTAAACCAGTAAATCGATAGCTAAACGAGTAAATCTATAGTTAAACGAGTAAATCTATAGTTACACGAGCAAATCTATAGTTAAACGAGCAAATCTATAGTTAAACGAGCAAATCTATAGTTAAACGAGCAAATCTATAGTTAAACGAGTAAATCTATAGTTAAACGAGTAAATCTATAGTTAAACGAGTAAATCTATAGTTTAACGAGTAAATCTATAGTTTAACGAGTAAATCTATAGTTAAACGAGCAAATCTATAGTTAAACGAGTAAATCTATAGTTAAACGAGCAAATCTATAGTTAAACGTGCAAATCTATAGTTAAACGAGCAAATCTATAGTTTAACGAGTAAATCTATAGTTAAACGAGTAAATCTATAGTTAAACGAGTAAATCTATAGTTAAACGAGCAAATCTATAGTTAAACGAGCAAATCTGTAGTTAAACGAGCAAATCAATAGTTAAACCAGTAAATCTATAGTTAAACCAGTAGATCTATAGTTAAACGAGTAAATCTATAGTTAAACGAGTAAATCTATAGTTAAACGAGTAAATCTATAGTTACACGAGTAAATCTATAGTTAAACGAACAAATCTATAGTTAAACGAGCAAATCTATAGTTACACGAGTAAATCTAGAGTTAAACGAGTAAATCTATAGTCAAACGAGCAAATCTATAGTTAAACAAGTAAATCTATAGTTAAACAAGTAAATCTAAAGTTAAACGAGTAATTCTATAGTTAAACGAGCAAATCTATAGTTAAAGAAGTAAATCTATAGTTAAACTAGTAAATCTATAGTTAAACGAGCAAATCTATAGTTAAACCAGTAAATCTATAGTTAAACGAGTAAATCTATAGTTAAACGAGTAAATCTATAGTTAAACGAGTAAATCTATAGTTAAACGAGCAAATCTATGGTTCAACGAGTAAATCTATAGTTAAACGAGTAAATCTATAGTTAAACTAGTAAATCTATAGTTAAACGAGCAAATCTATAGTTAAACCAGTAAATCTATAGTTAAACGAGTAAATCTATAGTTAAACGAGCAAATCTATAGTTAAACCAGTAAATCTATAGTTAAACGAGTAAATCTATAGTTAAACTAGTAAATCTATAGTTAAACGAGCAAATCTATAGTTAAACCAGTAAATCTATAGTTAAACGAGTAAATCTATAGTTAAACGAGCAAATCTATAGTTAAACGAGTAAATCTATAGTTAAACGAGTAAATCTATAGTTTAACGAGTAAATCTATAGTTAAACGAGCAAATCTATAGTTAAACGAGCAAATCTATAGTTAAACGAGCAAATCTGTAGTTAAACGAGCAAATCTATAGTTAAACCAGTAAATCTAAAGTTAAACCAGTAGATCTATAGTTAAACGAGTAAATCTATAGTTAAACGAGTAAATCTAAAGTTAAACGAGTAAATCTATAGTTACACGAGTAAATCTATAGTTAAACGAACAAATCTATAGTTAAACGAGCAAATCTATAGTTACACGAGTAAATCTAGAGTTAAACGAGTAAATGTATAGTCAAACGAGCAAATCTATAGTTAAACAAGTAAATCTATAGTTAAACAAGTAAATCTAAAGTTAAACGAGTAATTCTATAGTTAAACGAGCAAATCTATAGTTAAACCAGTAAATCTATAGTTAAACGAGTAAATCTATAGTTAAACGAGTAAATCTATAGTTAAACGAGTAAATCTATAGTTAAACGAGTAAATCTATAGTTTAACCAGTAAATCTATAGTTAAACGAGTAAATCTATAGTTAAACGAGTAAATCTATAGTTAAACGAGCAAATCTATGGTTCAACGAGTAAATCTATAGTTAAACGAGTAAATCTATAGTTAAACTAGTAAATCTATAGTTAAGCGAGCAAATCTATAGTTAAACCAGTAAATCTATAGTTAAACGAGTAAATCTATAGTTAAACGAGTAAATCTATAGTTAAACGAGTAAATCTATAGTTAAACGAGTAAATCTATAGTTAAACGAGCAAATCTATAGCTAAACGAGTAAATCTATAGTTAAACGAGTAAATCTATAGTTTAACGAGTAAATCTATAGTTAAACGAGCAAATCTATAGTTAAACCACTAAATCTATAGTTAAACGAGTAAATCTATAGTTTAACGAGTAAATCTATAGTTAAACGAGTAAATCTATAGTTTAACGAGTAAATCTATAGTTAAACGAGTAAATCTATAGTTAAACCAGTAAATCTATAGCTAAACGAGTAAATCTATAGTTAAACGAGTAAATCTATAGTTAAACGAGTAAATCTATAGTTTAACGAGTAAATCTATAGTTAAACGAGTAAATCTATAGTTTAACGAGTAAATCAATAGTTGAACGAGTAAATCTATAGTTAAACGAGTAAATCTATAGTTTAACGAGTAAATCTATAGTTAAACGAGTAAATCTATAGTTAAACGAGCAAATCTATAGTTAAACGAGTAAATCTATAGTTAAACGAGTAAATCTATAGTTAAACGAGTAAATCTATAGTTAAACGAGTAAATCTATAGTTAAACGAGTAAATCTATAGTTAAACGAGCAAATCTATAGTTAAACGAGTAAATCTATAGCTAAACGAGTAAATCTATAGTTAAACGAGTAAATCTATAGTTAAACGAGTAAATCTATAGTTTAACGAGTAAATCTATAGTTAAACGAGCAAATCTATAGTTAAACTATTAAATCTATAGTTAAACCAGTAAATCTATAGTTAAACGAGTAAATCTATAGTTTAACGAGTAAATCTATAGTTAAACGAGTAAATCTATAGTTAAACGAGCAAATCTATAGTTAAACGAGTAAATCTATAGTTAAACGAGTAAATCTATAGTTAAACGAGTAAATCTATAGTTAAACGAGTAAATCTATAGTTAAACGAGTAAATCTATAGTTAAACGAGCAAATCTATAGTTAAACGAGTAAATCTATAGTTAAACGAGCAAATCTATAGTTAAACGAGCAAATCTATAGTTAAACCAGTAAATCTATAGCTAAACGAGTAAATCTATAGTTAAACGAGTAAATCTAAAGTTAAACGAGTAAATCTATAGTTAAACGAGTAAATCTATAGTTAAACGAGTAAATCTATAGTTAAACGAGTAAATCTATAGTTAAACGAGTAAATCTATAGTTTAACGAGTAAATCTATAGTTAAACGAGTAAATCTATAGTTAAACGAGTAAATCTATAGTTAAACGAGCAAATCTATAGTTAAACGAGTAAATCTATAGTTAAACGAGCAAATCTATACTTAAACGAGCAAATCTATAGTTAAACCAGTAAATCTATAGCTAAACGAGTAAATCTATAGTTAAACGAGTAAATCTAAAGTTAAACGAGTAAATCTATAGTTAAACGAGTAAATCTATAGTTAAACGAGTAAATCTATAGTTAAACGAGTAAATCTATAGTTAAACGAGTACATCTATAGTTTAACGAGTAAATCTATAGTTAAACGAGTAAATCTATAGTTAAACGAGTAAATCTATAGTTAAACGAGTAAATCTATAGTTAAACGAGTACATCTATAGTTTAACGAGTAAATCTATAGTTAAACGAGTAAATCTATAGTTAAACGAGTAAATCTATAGCTAAACGAGTAAATCTATAGTTAAACGAGTAAATCTATAGTTAAACGAGTAAATCTATAGTTTAACGAGTAAATCTATAGTTAAACGAGTAAATCTATAGTTAAACGAGTAAATCTATAGTTAAACGAGTAAATGTATAGTTTAACGAGTAAATCTATAGTTAAACGAGTAAATCTATAGTTAAACGAGTAAATCTATAGTTAAACGAGTAAATCTATAGTTAAACGAGTACATCTATAGTTTAACGAGTAAATCTATAGTTAAACGAGTAAATCTATAGTTAAACGAGTAAATCTATAGCTAAACGAGTAAATCTATAGTTAAACGAGTAAATCTATAGTTAAACGAGTAAATCTATAGTTTAACGAGTAAATCTATAGTTAAACGAGTAAATCTATAGTTAAACGAGTAAATCTATAGTTAAACGAGTAAATCTATAGTTTAACGAGTAAATCTATAGTTAAACGAGTAAATCTATAGTTAAACGAGTAAATCTATAGTTAAACGAGCAAATCTATAGTTAAACGAGTAAATCTATAGTTAAACGAGCAAATCTATAGTTAAACGAGCAAATCTATAGTTAAACGAGCAAATCTATAGTTAAACGAGCAAATGTATAGTTTAACGAGTAAATCTATAGTTAAACGAGTAAATCTATAGTTAAACGAGTAAATCTATAGTTTAACAAGTAAATCTATAGTTAAACGAGCAAATCTATAGTTAAACGAGTAAATCTATAGTTAAACGAGTAAATCTATAGTTAAACGAGTAAATCTATAGTTAAACGAGTAAATCTATAGTTAAACGAGCAAATCTATAGTTAAACGAGTAAATCTATAGTTAAACGAGTAAATGTATAGTTAAACGAGTAAATCTATAGTTAAACGAGCAAATCTATAGTTAAACGAGCAAATCTATAGTTAAACGAGCAAATCTATAGTTTAACGAGTAAATCTATAGTTAAACGAGTAAATCTATAGTTAAACGAGTAAATCTATAGTTAAACGAACAAATCTATAGTTAAACGAGCAAATCTATAGTTACACGAGTAAATCTAGAGTTAAACGAGTAAATCTATAGTCAAACGAGCAAATCTATAGTTAAGCAAGTAAATCTATAGGTAAACAAGTAAATCTATAGTTAAACGAGTAATTCTATAGTTAAACGAGCAAATCTATAGTTAAAGAAGTAAATGTATAGTTAAACTAGTAAATCTATAGTTAAACGAGTAAATCTATAGTTAAACGAGTAAATCTATAGTTAAACGAGTAAATCTATAGTTAAACGAGTAAATCTATAGTTAAACGAGTAAATCTATAGTTAAACGAGCAAATCTATAGTTAAACGAGTAAATCTATAGTTAAACGAGTAAATCTATAGTTAAACGAACAAATCTATAGTTAAACGAGCAAATCTATAGTTACACGAGTAAATCTAGAGTTAAACGAGTAAATCTATAGTCAAACGAGCAAATCTATAGTTAAACAAGTAAATCTATAGGTAAACAAGTAAATCTATAGTTAAACGAGTAATTCTATAGTTAAACGAGCAAATCTATAGTTAAAGAAGTAAATCTATAGTTAAACTAGTAAATCTATAGTTAAACGAGCAAATCTATAGTTAAACGAGTAAATCTATAGTTAAACGAGTAAATGTATAGTTAAACGAGTAAATCTATAGTTAAACGAGCAAATCTATAGTTAAACGAGTAAATCTATAGTTAAACGAGTAAATCTATAGTTAAACGAGGAAGTCTGTAGTTAAACGAGTAAATCTATAGTTAAACGAGTAAATCTATAGTTAAACGAGTAAATCTATAGTTAAACGAGCAAATCTATAGTTAAACGAGCAAATCTATAGTTAAACGAGTAAATCTATAGTTAAACGAGTAAATCTATAGTTAAACGAGCAAATCTATAGTTAAACGAGCAAATCTATAGTTAAACGAGCAAATCTATAGTTTAACGAGTAAATCTATAGTTAAACGAGTAAATCTATAGTTAAACGAGTAAATCTATAGTTAAACGAGCAAATCTATAGTTAAACGAGCAAATCTGTAGTTAAACGAGCAAATCTATAGTTAAACCAGTAAATCTATAGTTAAACCAGTAGATCTATAGTTAAACGAGTAAATCTATAGTTAAACGAGTAAATCTATAGTTAAACGAGTAAATCTATAGTTACACGAGTAAATCTATAGTTAAACGAACAAATCTATAGTTAAACGAGCAAATCTATAGTTACACGAGTAAATCTAGAGTTAAACGAGTAAATCTATAGTCAAACGAGCAAATCTATAGTTAAACAAGTAAATCTATAGTTAAACAAGTAAATCTAAAGTTAAACGAGTAATTCTATAGTTAAACGAGCAAATCTATAGTTAAAGAAGTAAATCTATAGTTAAACGAGTAAATCTATAGTTAAACGAGTAAATGTATAGTTAAACGAGTAAATCTATAGTTAAACGAGCAAATCTATAGTTAAACGAGTAAATCTATAGTTAAACGAGCAAATCTATAGTTAAACGAGTAAATGTATAGTTAAACGAGTAAATCTATAATTAAACAAGTAAATCTATAGTTAAACAAGTAAATCTATAGTTAAACGAGTAAATCTATAGTTAAACGAGCACAATCTATAGTTAAACGAGTAAATCTATAGTTAAACAAGTAAATCTACAGTTAAACGAGTAAATCTATAGTTAAACGAGTAAATCTATAGTTAAACGTGTAAATCTATAGTTAAACGTGTAAATCTATCACACAAGTGAGCCGAAGCACAACATGACCGAGAAGAGCGCAACAAACGCACGCAGCGAAACTAACGAATTACCGCTGACCGACACTGGCGCAATGAATGAAACTCGATACAGGAAGACAGTGTCCAGTGCACTGTGGGTACAGATGACACAAGTGGCTTGATTGTTATCATCAATTTGGTGTCGTCACAGGTATACGCCATGACTGAATACGCCAGACGGCCGACTTCGTCAGGGAAACAACGGTAGTTGTCGTTTTGTTTAACTGATCCCTGAATCCCTTTATTTACTTCCGGAAAATTGAAAAATATAAGACAAGCAATGAAGGACAACATTACTCGGTTTTGCTTTATCTCAAGCTAAGTGTCTACATCTCCAAATGTCCTTGTGAACGCACTAAGCATAGAAGGCAGTTCACTGATGTTCCCGAAAACAGTGTCAACTACAATTTAATGATGGAACTTGGACCTTAACCAAGTACAAAAAGTGAAACGTCTTGCAAAGAAAGCAAAACTCGTTCAATGGCTAAAATGAGCAGTAATTGAGATATATTACATGTCGCTTCTTACTACATGTTAGTAATTTGCTTTCATAGATCGACATTACTGATATTATTTTTCAGGATACTGCACGACTTGGTAAAGAGTGAGAACAAAAAAATTAAACTAATATAGAAACTGCTCGATGTAGAGTCGTTTTTCGTTCTTGAAGTGGTCAGCATAGCTAATTAACAAAATAGACATTTT
Source organism: Orbicella faveolata (assembly GCF_042242905.1). Classification (NCBI taxonomy): domain Eukaryota; kingdom Metazoa; phylum Cnidaria; class Anthozoa; order Scleractinia; family Merulinidae; genus Orbicella; species Orbicella faveolata. The sequence continues at coordinate 4,478,540 of NW_028301569.1, forward strand.
TACAAACTCCCTAAAAAACAAAATGAATAACTATAACAAAAATAACAGTAATTTTAGTCTACGATAGTGGAATGTGTGAAGATTTGTAAATAGATTTTAAGAAAGTTCTTATTATTATTCCAAAAAAAGATCAATAATACTAATAATAACAATAATAATAATAATAATAATATTAATAAAGATTTACGTCGGATTGCGAACGACCTTTGGTGGCTGGAAACTGTTTTCAGTGTCCAGCTTATTCTAGTAGTTATACTTAAACGGATCAGTGCTATCTCTCTTTATCAACTCACGTTAAGATATCAGTAACACGCAAATGCCCAATATCATTCGTAATGAACAAGCTGCAGTTATTGTAAAATTGATTGTGAAGCTGGGAACATGACGTTACTATTTTTTATTGATCTCCGGCTGTCTTTTTGACTTATTTCCCACTCTCCGCAACAGCTGACTAATGATAATTTGCATTCTGAAAACGATTCAGACCTTGGTAGTACGTGTTTTGCTTTGCAAAGAAAGTCGTTGTTTATTGGTCTTAAAAGAAGAACCGAAGAAACAACTCCGATAATTAATCAAAAAGGCAAGTACATAACTTAGTAATAGCTCATAATATCAACTTCAAAAGATACATTGCAAAGTGCACACTTGGGGTAGAGGATAAATTGCGACGGTTGTTACTTCGCTCCCACATTCAAGAGCTGCCACTAAAACGACACGAAATTCGTCATGGATAGAAGTGAACATCATTTTCTAAAAGTATTCATTTAATTGCTATGCGTCGGAATAGGTTTGCCTGCAGTGGTAGTGTTTTGCACTTGGCAAATAAACAAACTATTTTTGATATTTTGGTACGTAACAGTATTTTGCTCAGCCTGTAGGACGCTTCAAAATCAAATTGAGAGGTAAAAAATGTGCAGCTATGCTACAGATTAAAAATGTCCAATAAGATATAGTTGTCATCCTATGATTTCGAAACTTTGAACAATGTTTCCTTTGATTCCTGGGTTACCAAATCCGTGGACTATTTGTACCTGTTAACTTGTAGTAAAGACTCAACTTGACATAAAGTTGTACCTTCATGTACCTCCTTAACTTATATTCAGTTGAGTGAAAACATGTAGGGTTAAGACGTTGTTCGTAGAAAAAAGCTTGAGACTAAGTTATCATCATATAGTGTCCTTTGATTAGCCATTCTACGTTAACGAAGGTATAGTGTAGCCCATTAAGATAAACCATCTTCGACTAAAGACAAATCACCGGAAAATTCGATTTGATTTAAAATTTTCACTGCATTTCTTACGTTAGTAATATTTCAAAACGAAGGGAGATTGTAATAAACCGTTACCTATATATTTTTTTGGTATCGTTACCTCGTCTAAATAATCCAAAACAAATTATCGGGCATATTTCATAACAGATATTGCCCCGAAAATTGTCTTAAAATTAATCACCCATGAACACTTTCCACATTTAAAAACAGTTAAAGTGCGTCGCAAATTCTCGAGCGACTTTTGTTGACACGTTAAAACGCTTTTTTTTTTTTTTGGTAAAAAACACTCGAAATGAGATCTTAATATTTTTAGGGGAAAAAATATGTGGGTTTAATCACATCAGTGGTCCAGAATTTTGAATCGCTCAATTAATTCAAAATATATATATCTTTGAACACCTGGGTAAATATGTGTGTTAATGTTGCACGCCTGAGTAACTTTAAGTCTGAATTTGCATTTTAATCTCCCAGAAGATCACGTAAATGTCTTGCGCTGCTCTTCTAGATTTCACCTATAAAAAAATGTTTTCTCTGTTGGAGACATACCAAACTTTCTTGATTTCTGCATAAAATTTCTTCTTTGGCCACAATTTTTCGTTAATTTTTAATTTGCGCTGCCGTACAAACTACTGCGCGCACTTTGGTTAGCCTAAGGGCTTGTGCAATATACAGATAATTTTCAATTCTCAATCCTAAATGTAGTGTAAACACTTTATTGCACTCGTATTTATATGATTAACTAAACAATTTCATACGGTAATAGGTTCTATTCTTGTTTTTCTGTTTCTTTTTACTTTTTTTTCATTATTATAGCCAAAGGTGGCAGCAAGCTGTTTGAAGGAAGACACTGAGACTCTCTTTTCCGTTGTTGCAATTAACTGTAAAGACTATCGACCGCCGGTGATAACAGAGAAAATTCAACACATATATATTGATGTTCCATATGTATTTTATTCTGAATTAACCTGAACGAACTAGAGCTGCGTTTATCACTGATAAAATGACCAACTTAACAGAAGATGGAAACCACACGACTGATGAAACTTTCTATTGCACTGTAGCGATTAGCGGAACACAACAAAGTATATTTCTTTCAACACTGAACATTCTTATATCTATCACTGTATTTCTTGGGAATACTTTGATCATTGTCGCTTTAAAAAAAGGTTTCGTCCCTTCATTTGTCGTCAAAGCTTTTGTTTCGTTGCCTTGCCTACACCGATCTTTGAGTGGGCCTGATTTTACAGCCTCTTCACATTACATATTTACTGTCCACAGAAAATCCCAAATATTGTTACTATTTTGAGCCCATTACATACATGGTAGCTGCGGTTTCTTGTGGAGTGTCGCTATCGACGTTGACTGCAATAAGTGTGGACAGGCTTCTCGCCTTGTTATTGGGGTTAAGATACGACATGTGGTAACTTTGAGGCGAGTACAGGTTGTTGTGGTTTTGTCTTGGCTTTCTAACGGTGCCATGGCAATGACGTACCTTTACAACGACATTCTTACTGTAGCTATTCAGGACTGTTACTGTGTTTATAATAACCTCGACCTGCTGTTACACAAACATCCACATTACGCTTCACCATCACCAAGCTCATGTTCAAGTGCACGACGATGACGACCAAGAGGAGTCTAACAAAGGGGGAACTGATATAAATATAGCAAAATACAAAAAGACAGTATCGAGTGCAATGTGGGTGCAAATGGCGTTAGTAGTTTGTTATCTTCCTTTTGGTATAGCAACGTTGGTAGTTTATTTAAGTGAAACTTATCCTCCATCCCTAGCACTGGTTTGGGAACTCACATTGTTTCTCCTTACTTTTAACTCTTCTCTTAACCTGGTTCTTTACTGCTGGAAAATCAGAGGAGTACGACAAGCAGTAAATGAAAGAATAAGGAAGCCAGTCTGTCCTGTCAAGTTAACTGTACCGTTAGCCTAGCCTGCTAAGAACGTAATTATACTGAGAGCATGTTAATTACAAAAACGTTTTCGCACACATTATTTCTGAGCTCTAGGAAAAATAAATAAAGGAGCCAAAGTGTGAAAGTAGTAAGCATTTTTACTTTTCTTTATTTTTAACTATTCAGTCAGGTCTGCATGATTAGAGCCGAGTTTCTCTCCAGAAAATCGTTACAATTTCCAAAATAACAGGTAATTAAAGAACACAAACATTTACAAAGAGCATGTTACTTACAAATTAAATGTTTATGTAGACAACATTTCTGAGTTCTAGGGAAAAAAATTAAAGGAGCTTGAATGTAAAAGGAGGGAACTTTTCTTTTTATTTTATTCCTTACTATTTAGTCAAATCTGAGAAGAATCAAGTTTCTTTTGAGAAAATCGCCTCAATTTTCCAAATGACTGGTAAAGAACACATATTAGATCAGCAGTGGGCGTTGTTTTGATGTACTCAATACAAATTTCAGGAGCAATAATAACAATAACAACAATCCTCATTGAAAATCTAAATTTGTTGCTTCCACCAAGTATAGGCAAGAGAATCTCACCGGTTGTCCAGCTTAACTCTCAATGTCTATTCCTTAGCTCTGAATTTTGCGATTGCCGAACTAAGACTGCTATATATTCATTAGGAAAGTTACACTAGCTGATTATCACCGAAGGCCAATCAAGGGGAATATCGAGGAAATAGGAAGCAACCTATTTTCGTTTAAACAGCTTGATAAAAACACTCAATGCAAGAAGAAAATAAAAAGGTGTAAGATAATCAAAAAACATCGCAAACACTCAAACCAACTGAATGTACCAAAGAAAATATCTTGGCATGTACCTCAGTATATCACAACAAGAGATTATAATCCTGATCACAAGACGATGATGGTGAACCTAACTGTGGATGAAAACGAGACAGTAATGGAAGATTTGTCATGTAATACAAGACTTTTTGGTGTGGATCAAAATATATTATTTTCGGCTTTTAATGTTCCTCTTTCAATCGTTGCATTTCTAGGGAATGTTCTCATCATTTTTGCTTTTTAAATTTCGTCGTCCCTTCATCCATTATAGAAGCTTTTGTTTGGTTGACTTGCAGTCACCGATCTCTGCGTGGGTCTTATCGCGCAGCTTCTTCGTGTTACACACCTGATGTTTCCATTAAATTCCAAAGTTTGTTGCTGTGCTCTGAACCTTTAAAATTACCTTGGGACTGATTTTATGTGGAGTGTCTTTGTTGACACTGACTGCCATAGAAGTTGACAGACTTCTCGTCCTAATGTTGGAGCTAAAATGGAGACACGTAGCTTTAAGGAGAGTATCACGGGGTCGTTGTTGTTAGTTTTTGGCTTCCTTTAATTGCCATTACAATTATAATGACAATTGTAATGGGATAATCAGAACTTATTTTGTCGTCTGCATGATAAAACTGCTGTGTTTAATAATTTCATCTTGCTGTTACACGAAAATTTATTTCACATTAAGAAAACATCAAATTCAACTACAGAGTCGTGTTCACTAAGCCCAACCAAACGGAAGATACTCAGGACAATCCAAGAGATCTACTCCACTGAATTTAGCACGATACAGAAGGTAAATAGATAGTGCATTGTGGGTACAAATGACGATAATGGCTTGTTATCTTCCATTTGGTGTCGTCATAGCTATACATACCCTAAGTGGACCAAATACGCCATCTCTAGACTTGGCTTGAGAGACAACGATAGTTGTCGTAAATGTTAAATTCATCACCAAGTCCATTTATTTAATGCTGGAAAATTAAGGAAATTAGACTAGTAGTGAACGACACCATTAGTCAGTTTTATTGCTGCTCAAGGTAAATAACTCTGAATATCTTAAAGAAAACATGAAGCCTATAAAACAGGTCATTTATATTCTAGAAAACAACATAAATTACACACATAAGTGAAAGAAGAGCAACTGAAGTAAAAAAAAAAAATTGATTTGTGGAGGAGGAAGGTCAGGAGTGGATGAAAAAAAAATGCTTTAATCCCTTAGAGTTTCCTTCTGACAATTTTCGGTGGCAGGGCACGCATCTTAAGGAACCACTCGTATCTGTCTAACTGGTCCACCGTGACCCTTTTGCATAGGGCTGTCTACCCAATATCATCTGGTAGTACACAGGCTGCTCTGGTATACTCAGGTATTTATTTGGAAGAATAGCTCCTTAGAACACGATTTAACAAAGAAAAAATGATCCTTTGAGAAGAAAGACGATTTCTCTTTTCCTAAAGTCACTACTCATTACAGTATTAGCTTTGAATTATTAAGTTTTAGTAATTTACTAATATTTTGTGATACCTAATATATATATATTTTTTTGGTTCATTAACGTCTGTACGTAAACATCGCTTTATATTGATCTTTAATAATTATTTGCCGAAGGCGAAGTGAATATTGGTGAATATTCACGGAGACGAAGTCGAGGTGAATATTTACCAATGTTCAGCGGTGAATATCAAAGAATACAGAATAACGGACTAAAACATAAAGACGCAGACGCAATTGTTCGTTTGCATACACGTATGCAGCCGTGGTTTTAATAATAAGCTTACATGTACATCGATTGTCAGTCATCGAGTTCGGCAGTAAAAGAAACAAGTGAAACACTATGAAAAATTAATTCAATCGGTATCTTTGTTTTATCGTTGTTGACTCCATTCACAGTTGTCATCATCGCCTAAAAGTGACTAGCTTTAGTTTAAAGCAATATAAATTTCGGTCAATCGATCTAACCTGCTGGCCATCAACGTAAACACGGCATTTACGTTTCTTAAATGTCTCAGCTAAATACAAGTTCTTGAAAGGACTTTTGTTCCAAGCGTGACAGCAGAATTTGAAAATTCTCCATCCTTTCAAATATCCTGGACTTGGAGTGATGTCTTCCGAATAAATGAGAAATTCGTTTAGCAACTGCCAGCCATGTTTATTTGCCGGGATGGCAAAGGTGGCGAGCTTAGTAACCGCCGCTGATGGAAATCGATTGATTTCTTCCAGTGTTGTTTGCTTTAAGATACATTAAGGTTAGTTTTTAGGGAGTATCTTTTAAGGCGTATGCTTTTCCGCGAAATGACAGGCCTGACGCAGGGTTTCGAACGACCAAGTTAGTAGGTTGGCCACAGTTTCCAGTTTCCAGTTCTGTCTAGCACTTATACCTAAACGGGTCAATACTATCATACTTCATCAAGTCACGTTAAGATATCGGTAACACGCAAACGCCCAATCATTGTTCAATAAGCTGTAATTATGGTAAAATTGATTGTAAAACTAAGGACATGACGCTATAATTTCTATCGATCCCAGCTGCCTTTTTGACTTATTTCCCACGATCCGGAACAGTTCACTAATAATAATTTGCATTCAGAAAACGATTCAAGCCTTGGTTCCTTTGGAACAGCTGTGGTTTATTCGCAAAGAAAGTCGTTGTTTGTTTTCCTTAAAAGAAAAATCACGGAAACTGAAGAACTCCGACTACTAACTCAAAAGGTGGGTACACAACTCAGTAATTGCTCACAATATTAACTTGATAAAAGACATTGTAAAGTGTACACTTGGGGTAGAGGATAAATTGCGACGGTTACTTCGCCCCCACACTGAAAAGCTATCACTGAAACGACACGAAAATCGTCATGGGCAGAAGTACACATCATTCCCCCGAAGTGTTCATTTGCTATGTGTCGGAATAGGTTTGTTCGCAATTTTAGTGTTTTAATTTGCATTTCACAAATAAATAAACTATTTTCGATATTTTATTGCGTAGCAGTATTTTGGTTAGCCTGTAGGGCGCTTCAAAATCAACGCAAATTGAGAAGTAAAATATGCAACTATAAATTAAAAATGTCCAATAAGGTAATATTTGTTACCCCATGATTTCCAAACTTTGAAAAATGTTTCCTTTGATGCCTGGGTTACCAAATCCAAGTAAAGACCCAGTTAACTTGAGGTTAAGTTGTACCTTCTTGTACCTTCTTAACTTATATTCAACTGAGTGAAAACATATAGGGTTAAGAAGTCGTTCGTACTAAATTATCAAAGTGTCCTTTAATTAGCCATTTTACGTTAACAAATAGTCCATTAAGGTAAACCATGTTCGACTTAAGACAAATACTGGAATATTCGATTTTATTTAAGATTTTCTACTGAAATTTAACTTTCTTGCGTTAGTAATATTTCAAAACGAAGGGAAATTATAATTAATGGTTACCAATAATTTTTTTTTGGATATCGTTACCTGGTCTAAATAATCCAAAACAAAATATCGGGCATATTTCAGAACACATATTGCCCCGAAAATTGTTTTAATAAGATGCACCCATGAACACTTTCCACATTTAAAAACGGCTAACTGCGTGGCAAATTTTCGAGCGACTTTTGTTGACACGTTTAAACGCTTTGTTTTTGGTGAAAAACACTCGAAATGAGATTTTAATACTGTTAGGGGAAAAATATGTGGGTTTAATAACATCAGTGAACCAGAATTTTAAATCGCACATTTATATTCAAAGTATATATCTTTGAACTCTTGGGTAAATATGTGTTAATGTGACACACCTGAGTAAATTATTAAATAAGTCTGAATTTGCATTTTAATCTCCCCGAAAAGAAGATCACGTAAATGATCTTGCGCCGCGAAACTGAATTTCTAGATTTCACTTATAAAAGAAATGTTTACTCTTTTAAATACATATCGAACTTTCTTGATTTCTGCATAAAATTTCTCTACAATTTTTCGTTGATTTTTATTTTACGCTGCAGTGCAAATTATTTCGCCCACTTTCGTTAGCCTAAGGGCTTGTGCAATTTTGAGATAATTTTCAATTTTCAATCATAGATGTAATGTAAATACTTTATTGCACTCGTATTTAAATGATTAACCAAACAATTTCATACCGTAATACGTTCTATTCTTTTTCTTCTGTTTCTTTTTCATTATTATAGCCAAAGGTTGTAGCAAGCTGTATTAAAGAAGACACTGGGCCTTTTTTTACCGCTGTTGCAATTAACTGTGAAGACTACTGACCGATGACATCACTGTGAAAATTCAACACATATTTCCCTGACATTCCTTACGTATTTTATCCTGGATTAACCTGAACGAACTAGAGCTGCGGTTATCGTTGATAAAATGGCCAACTTAACAGACAATGGAAACCACACGACTCATGAAACTTTCTATTGCTCTGTAGCGATTAGTGGAACACAACAAAGTATATTTCTTTCAACATTGAACATTCTTATATCTATCACTGCATTTTTTGGGAATGCTTTAATTATCGTCGCTCTCCGACAGGTTTCGTCCCTTCATTCGTCGTCAAAGCTTTTGTTTCGTTGCCTTGCCTACACTGACCTTTGCGTGGGCCTGATTTTACAGCCTCTTTACATTACATATTTACGGTCTGCAGAAAATTCCAAATGTTGTTACTATTTTGAAGCCATTACGTACATGGTAGCTGCCGTTTTTTGTGGAGTGTCGCTATCGACGTTAACTGCAATAAGTGTGGACAGGCTTCTCGCCCTGTTATTGGGATTAAGATACAGATATGTGGTAACTTTGAGGCGAGTACAGGTTGTTGTGGTTTTGTTTTGGCTTTCTAACGGTGCCACGGCAATGACATACCTTTACAACGACATTCTTACTGTAGCTATCGTCTGTTCAGGACTGTTACTGTGTTTAGTAACCTCGACCTTCTGTTACACAAACGTCTACATTACGCTCCACCATCACCAAGTTCATGTTCAAGTGCACGAAGATGACGAGCAAGAGGAGCCTAACAAAGTGGAAACTCATATAAATATAACAAAATACAAAAAGACAGTATTGAGTGCAATGTGGGTGCAAATGGCATTAGTAGTTTGTTATCTTCCTTTTGGTATAGCAACGATGGTAGTTTATTTAAGTGAAACTTATCCTCCATCCCTAGCACTGGTTTGGGAACTCACATTATCTCTCCTTACTTTTAACCCTTCTCTTAACCCGGTTCTTTATTGCTGGAAAATCAGAGGGGTACGACAAGGAGTAAAGAAAATAATAAGGAAGCTAGTCTGTCCTGTCAAGTTAACTGTACCGTTAGCCTAGACTGCAAAGAAAGTAATTATACTGAGAGCATGTTAATTACAAAAGTGTTATCGCACACATTATTTCTGAGTTCTAGGAAAAATAAATAAAGGAGCCAAAGTGTGAAAGTAGTAAACATTTTTACTTTTCTTTATTTTTAACTATCCAGTCAGGTCTGCATGATTAGAGCCGAGTTCTCTCCAGAAAATCGTTACAATTTCCAAAATAACAGGTAAAGAACACAAACAAAGCATGCTACTTACAGAGCATGCTACTTACAAACGAAATGTTTATGTAGACAACATTTCTGAGTTCTAGAAAAAAAACTAAACGAGCTTGAATGTAAAAGGAGGAAACATTTCTTTTTATTTTATTCTTTGCTATTTAGTCAAATCTGGAAAGAATCAAGTTTCTTTTGAGAAAATCGCCTCAATTTTCCAAATGACTGGTAAAGAACACATATTAGATCAGCAGTGAGCGTTGTTTTGATGTACTCATTACAAATTTCAGGAGCAATAACAACAATAACAACAACAGTCTTCATTGACTTGCACTTAGAGTTGAGTATTATATACATTACAAGATGATTAAAGAAAATAATAAGAAAGGTAATTGCCGATTACAGCCTAGAGGCTAAAGGAACCGCAAGGTTTTCGAGTCAGCCCTAAGAACTTTTTATTGTTAATTTTCATCAAAAACGAGAGCGGCAAAAAAGAGTATAGAGTATTGTAATGTTTTACTTCTTTGGTAATGAGGAAATTGATGCCAGAGGTCTATTGCCTGATGAGAGAAGATTTGTTTTTCAATGGAAACTTGGACGAGGTATTGAATGCTGCCAGTGGTTCTGTCGGACGGCATCTCATTGGAGACACTCTAACAGAGAGGTTTAAATGCAAATACGGTTGTGATACTCTAACAGCAAGCTGTTCTCACCATGAACTTTTCGTCATGAAAAGTGACATCAGCCTTCGAGTTCAGGTTAAAAAGGTTCTATTGATTTTGGTCAATAGAAGCTCACATAACCTAGTCTACTAAATATAACATTTTGTTTTAAGTTATAATGATAGGTAATTATCGACAAACTAAGTTGTGAGTGCAAATTACAAAAGGTGACGTCAGCGTTTCTCTCCTCATACGTGAGGTTTCTCAGTTATTAACGAGTGAAGAATAATGGTGATTTACATTTAGGGAGGATTCAAAGCCGCTTACTTCCTGTATAACACGTGTTTGGCTCGGCGAAGAAAGTCATTTATAGATCCTGAGAGAAAAAGGAACCGAAAAACTCTGACCACAAAACAAAAAGGTAACAGTACATTCGAAATAGTGCCCTGACCATGAATTTTAAATATGCTGGTGAAAACAATGAAAAATTGCGTTTACGGGACGTAGGAAAAATCACAATATTTTGTCAATATTTTAGCTGAAACGACCCACGAAAATCGCCGGTAGCTTTTACTTAACATCATCGATCAGTTCTCAGACGAGTTTCTTTTGCTTAGGGTCGGGATAGGTATACGGAATGTTGGATCTTCGTAAAAGATTTGTGTTCGCCTGCTTCGATCGCGAGAGAAAATCGAATATTCGTACGCTGGTGCAATGACTCGGCAGACATCAATACAATCGCCAAAGGGGCCGTTATTCAATACGCAAATTTTAGGGCTGTAAGGTTGAGAATTGAGAAGACCAAGCATTAAGATCAGACGAAATTACCATGATATGTAAGTGAACTTCGATTGGCCACCTTGAGTTAGCGACGTAATTTTTTTAAAGTAAATTTTGCTGTGAAACTGCCAAGTTGGCAAACTGTCAATTTTTTCTTTACTCGTTGGACTCAAACAAAGCCTTCGCTTTTCAACGGTACCGTTTTGCTAAATACTGACTTGGAATGGTACATTAGTTTATATGAGGTTGAAAGTTTTTATATGTCATTATCTGCAAGAAAATGATGAATATAATGTCGTATCCTGAGTAAATAATTCTCTTTTTTACTTTCTTTTTTACTTTTTTTACGATTGCGCTCCATCTTTTAACATCAGTACATATGCGGAGTTGAGCTCGAGTTAATAAACGTTTTAAGAAAATCATTCCATTTCTACCTCATGCTGTTCGTTGAAAAACACTCGAGATCACTTTGTGTTAAAGAAACAAATATATTAAAAAAGACAATAATACTAAAACCAATTGTCGTTTGTAATTCAGTAAATATATGACATTGAATATTCACGTTCACCTGAGTAAATAATATTATTCCCCTCTACTCTCGCGACAATGGCAAATATTATTTTAATGTTAATTTCCTGAATTAAAATTTGTGTTTCAATAGGTAATTTTCCTAGTTTACTGCAGGTAGCCGTTCTACTCTTTAGCAAGAATTATATATATATAAAATATACATATAGAGAGGATAATACATGGGCGCGCGTAGATGTGGAATATATCTTCGAGTGTTCAACTCGATATCTCACAAGTGGGCGCAGCGGACGAGTGAGATATAAAGTTGAACACGAGAAGAGATATTCCATGTCTACAAACAACCAGGTATTATTTTGTTTATTATATAAACATACTGATAGCGACTTTTTTGACGATTTTTCGAAGATTTCCTACCACTTTCCGGAGATTTCCGAAGAGTCTCCAAATATTATCCGAAGGCTACAAGAACGTGTCCGAACAATTTCCGAAAATAACCGAAGATTGCCGAAGACTTTCGAGGAAGATCCGCAGATATTTCGATCATACAACAACAAATTTAAGTACAGTTTAAGGGTCAAACATAATATCAATGAAGTAATCGATATCTTCGCTAGTGAGGATATGGAAAATAAGGTCCGGTTCAGACGTCGCATTTCTGCCGTGTCGAATTCAATTCAATTAAGTGCGGCAGAAATGCGACTGTGGATTCATACGTCGCACTTGTGTCGCACTTAATTCAGAATTTATACTGTCAGGTATGTTGGCTAGCGGAAAATGTTTTAAAGTATTCAATATGGCGGACGAAAATGCTGAGCAACGAAGGACTAATTTTGCGAAAAATTGTCCGCCAGTGGAACGAGAAGGAGAAGGCTGACAACGGAGCAGTGTGTGTTGCAATATTTTCAGGTTGCATCGGGTTGAGAATGGCCAAGTTTCTTCTTTTTCTTTGGCGGGAAAACATTTACGCATGCTTAATACATTAACATAATGTATGCATTAGATGCGACACGGCAGAAATGCGACGTCTGAATCGGTGTCGCATTTCTGTCGGATAATGCGACAAGACCAGTCGAACGTGCAGCAGAAGTGCGGCAGCCGATTCAGACGTCGAAGTTCTGTCGAATTTAACTCGTTGAATTAAATTCGACACGGCAGAAATGCGACGTATGAACCGGGCCTAAGCCACCCGAGTCCCGGATGTGGTTTCGTATGAATTTTACTAGTGGTGTACTTTCCAGTAAAACACTTGTGTCTATATGATATATATCATTATTGTTATTATTTCTTGAAAAGCAGAATTATTGTTGTTATTATTAAACGAGCATGATGGGCTATTTCAGCCTTTTTTATGCACTCACAACTTATTTATCCTTGATTATATTTCTTAGGTGGCTGTTGAGTTCAGGTGAGAGGAAATAATCTTTTCCACGGACGGCAGAATAGTGTAAAGAGCCACTGGCAAAGGAAAATAATCAATCCACAACATCTTCCTCGCTATTCTGGGTATTTTAACAGACCTATTTACCTACGGGGTAAAACAGAGAACTTATCGAGAAATCATGGCCAATTTAACAAACGATGGAAACCAAACAATTTATCAAGAACCCTTTTGCTACAAAGGGGCAGTAGATGAGATACAGCAAAAAACGTTTCTTTTAACATTAAATATTCTTATATCCGTGACCGCATTTCTGGGGAATGCTCTGATCATTGCTGCTCTTCCAAAGGTGTCGTCTATTCATCTGTCTTCAAAGCTGTTGTTACGTTGCCTTGTTTGGTCTGATCTCAGTGTGGGCCTCATTTCAGAGCCTCTATACAGTACATTCCTACTTTCTCCGGCCGATACATTACTATGTTACTATTCTGATATCATTAATACTAACACAACTGTAGTATTCTGCGGAGTATCGTTCCAAACTATAACTGCAATAAGTGTGGACAGACTTCTCGCTTTGTCGTTGGGTCTGAGATACAGACAGATTGTAACTATAAGGCGAGTGAGAGTCTTCGTAATCATGTCTTGTCTTTTGAGCAGTGTCGCCTCACTAACATATCTATTCAACGAACTAATTCATACCTTCATCACCTGTGTAGGACTGTTAATCTGTGTGGCAGTCTCCACCTTCTTTTACACGAAAATCTATCTCACGCTGCACCATTATCATTCTCAAGTACAAGACAATATTCACCAAGACCCACCGAGTGAGGGAGGAACTCCAGTGAATATAACACGATACGGAAAGACAGTATCCAGTGTACTATGGGTCCAGATGTCATTAGTGGCCTGTTATCTTCCATATAGTATAGTAACAATTTTAACTACTGTACTCAAAACGTATCCACCATCTCTTGTCCTCGTTTGGGAACTAACCTTCGCTCTCCTGATGTTCAATTCATCTCTTAATCCGATTCTTTATTGTTGGAAGATCGCTGGAGTGAGACAAGCAGTAATTGAGACAATCAGAAAATGTTATCATTTATCAAGTTAGCTGTGCTGTGAAGGCAAAACTACAAGAACTTGTTACTTACAAAAGAGTTGTTTTCATTGCGTTTTCGGTCTTTCAGCTTATGGCATAAAAAATAGAAATGGTAACTTATTATCACGAAACTGGGATATCATAGATGATTTATTTATAAACAACCTTGCTAAGATTAAGTTCTATGCGGTTTCCATACTTGCGCTATTTGGAGACATTTTTCACTTAAATGTAGAGCTTTGGACGGAGACGTCCTTCCCGAGGGGCAATAACGTCGCGCCAAAGGATAATAGCAACATATGTCACAGAAATTTGCTATTAAATCGAAAAGTTATTACTCGAGAGCTTCACCACATTAAAATTGATACCTTATCTAGTGTATGGCCTGTTCACCTAGCAAGTACTTAAAAAAGGCTTCCTTCGACTCACCTCATAGCCTTCAAAACTTATAAAACGAAGAATGCTGTCGAGCTTCATCTTTGTAAAACATCAGCTTCCCAGAGGGTCTTAATTTAATGAAATTAAAAACTCAGACGCATTTTTTTCTCTTTAGTTACTATTATTATTATCATTATCGTTATCATTAGCATTAGCATTAGCGTTATTTTAGTATTGTCATTTTCGAATATGTCAACGTTACATGAAAAGCGGCAATAAAGAAAATTTATAATAACAGAGCGACATTTCAATTTATATTTTCGTCAACTTTGGCTTTGGCTGATAGTTTTCAATAATAACTTCGCTATTATTTACCTTCTGTAAGACTGAAGAAGACTCCGTGGAGAATTAGACGTTTTTGTATACAGCAACTGAAGTTTTTTGGAAAGAGTGTCATCATGGCTACTCATCCATGAAAACGAAATGTTAAATTTTTCACTTATGGATGTTTTGTTTCGTAAATCTGATATTGATAAAGACCTTATGGTAATCAACCACATTGTTTTGCTTGGAATTTTATCTATAGGTGTAAGCTTGATTATACAAAATCATTCTTAGAAGTTTTTGAAAGCTAAGTTGAAAGCAACTCTAAGCATAGAATTTTATATTGTCGGAGAAAAGGGTAAACTCGTACAACATTAAAAAAATCAAGTAGGATTCCTTTATTCCTGGATTAGTATAAGTAACTCCTCTTTCTATTCTGTCACTAGCATAACTATATAAGGTTTCGTGTAACTTATATTCGCAGCCAGTTTTGGCACTTTGTTAACTAAGCTGGCTGTTCTTTTCCCCCCGACCTCTACATAGTAGTGCGTACTGCAGTGTTATTGTAATGTTATTATTGTGGGTAATGTTAGTATAAATTGTAAGATATGCCAGTATCTTAAGTAATGTCACTATTGTAAGTGATATTAGTATTGTAAACGAATGTTTGCATTGTGGGTAATGTTAGTATTGTAAGCAACGTTAGCATTATAAGTAATGTTAGTATTGTCAGTAATGTAAGTACTGTAAGTAATGTTAGTATTGTAAGTAATGTTAGTATTGCAAGTAATCACGGTAAGTATGGTAAGTAATGAAAGTGTGGTAAGTAATGTTAGTAATCTTAATAAATCTTTCGTTTGGTGACTCAAGCAAATTAAGGCAAGGGCTTCCAGTTATTCACCCGAAAAGTTAGGGGGTAGTCTTTCTTTTGAAGCTTTAGTTGAAGCAGCATGAAACTTTGCCAGGTCAAAAGGTTGTTAGATTTTGTCAATTTCGCGTGTCGAGAATATGCAAATTAGGTCATGTGACCTTTTAAAGCCGCAAAATCTCTTACATTAAATGGGAACATTTTTTTTTTTTCATTAAGAGGTGATGTTTGTTTCATGATTTTAGGGCCATTAGGTACATCGTTACTACGCTTGGAAAAGTTTAGCTATTTTGAAACAAAAATTTAAAACGACACACCACTTTTATCGGGGGACTGGGTACTAGCAGAAAAAACCGTTTACTTCCAAAATCAATAAAATATTCAACAATTGTCAAGCATAGTTCCTTTGCTGTTGCCATTAGGACTTGTCTTGTACCGGTTGAGTTGAAACCTTCTTTTAATAAACTGTTCCCATTTTGTTAGCCGTATCAAGTCACGTTACCTAATTTGCATAAGTGCGACAAGTCAAAATGATCACTCAAGGAGAAGTATTTGTCTACCAAAATTTTGTCTTGTTATGAACGACATCTGAGAAGGTAGACGACCCCCTCACTTTTTTGAGGAAAATTAACTGCTGACCCATGTCTTAAATTACCTGAGGACATTTTCGTTGCCGTTGCCGTCCTGGTTGCTTACGGGTCCCTGTTTAATAAGAATTTGGCTGAACGACTATCATCAGTATAGTAACGCTTTGTTCTTTTGTTTGTTTGTTTGTTTGTTTGTCTTGGGCAAGATGGTCATTATGATAAGCCCTGCCTAATAAATGAATTTCGCCTTCACGTTTAAGTACACTTTCCCCCTGAACCTAAATACATGCATTCAATACTTTCCAACGCTTGAGTAAATATAATATACATTTTAATCTTTAAAAAACGACAGCCATCTCGTAGCATATATGTCATGGCAAGTTTAACTGCTTTTCATGTTATTCGCGGGCTATTACGCTTATGAAAGTCTTTGAATTGCGGCTAGCATTTTTTGCTGAAAGGCAGGCTAAATGTAGACTAATTGTAATCACATGAAGATATAATATCCTCACAAGAAGATATGATATTCTCACATGTGAAGATATCATGTTTGATAACATTTCTCTTTTGTGCCATTAACTACACTTAAATTTGTTGGTGTATGATCGAAACATCTTCGGATCTTCTTCGGTCGTCTTCGGCAATCTTCGGAAAATGGTCGGAAATCTTCGGAAAATCGTCAAAAACGGCGTCATCAGCATGTCAACATAATAAAAAGAGCATTACACGGTGGCGAGAAGATATGAATTTTATGCTCGACTGGCAAGAACTATATCTCACGAGTGAGCGCAGCCAACTATGGCTGAACTGGTCCGCGATGAAAAGAAAAAATTCTGATTGGTCCCCTTAGCGGTCTGAATTTATATCCTTATATGATTATTAACTGAATCATATTTTTGGACTGAAACGAACCATTCTTAATTTCTAATTCAATGCTGTTTTGATGATCTTCTTTCTCCCTTTTCAGTTTAAGAAAAAAGTGGTATTGAAGTAAGAATACGTCACTCAGAGGAAACACATGGAAATTGACGTCTGCGTGTCAACTTCAACATCTGAGGTGATGACAGTATTACTTCCATCTTCGCCCTTATCAAAGGTTGATATGTAAGAAAAGATGTTATCTTGTGTGAATGTACGGGTCGTTTTCAAAACTAATAGAAGACATAAAAGTTATTTCTGCCAGGGTCAGCGTTGGGTATGACCTTGGCATGTTTCTTTAAGATTTTGGCCTTGCTTAGCCCCAGCTTTTTTATAGAAAGGTCATAACTTACAATATCTAGTAATACCTGCATTAAAATTAGCGGCATTTCAAAAATTACGATTTTCTATGATCAGGAAAGACGCCCGAATTCATCTGTAGCAGGCTTCAGTTTCACCCGTCATCAACTCTTAAGATAAAAACGGAACAAAAACAAGAACAACTTGAACAAAGTTTTCAACACTGATGTACATTTAAGACCATTTAGGGATATGTTATTTGCAGTGCTGGAAAAGAGTTTAAGTTTTATTTCCGGATAGTGTTCTTCAATCATAGCCGCGCATTCATTCGGCGGAAAGATCTGCTCCAGTTAAATACTTTCACATGTGATCCACGCCGGGCAAAAACTGAATGCCAACAGATCTTTCTTGAACAATGAAGAATAAAGACTGGGAGACTTGCAGTAAGTAATCAGAAAGGCTATCAAGCTTCACATATAAAAGTGCGAAAATGGGTGTATGAACGTACTTGGAAAAATTGAATACACCGTCGGTTCATAGAGCTGGCCCTTTTCACGTTTTACAATGTCGTGCAGTCATAAAACTAAAGAGTTATAAATAGCTCTTCGTAAAGATCACAAGAATGAAGCCAAGCCGATAATTAATTATAGAGTCTATACTCTAGTCTGTGTATAATTTGGAATCGACAATAAAACTGATTCAACACTATACCATGTGGCACATTTGGGGTGAGTGTTCGCTAAATTAACAAATTGCGTGCTTGAGTTGAGGTAATCCTTTCAAATAATTCATGTTGGCTACAAACATTGAGAGAAATAGAGTAGAATTTTGAAATTCACGCTGTTAGACTACTATATCTCTGAAGTGTTATTAGCCCCGGTGTAAGACTGATAAGTTGACAGATTCGCTTCCCGCTTCCTAAATTAGTTTATTTTCTTTAATATGGTTATTATACCACCAGGGTTTCAATATACATAAAACCACAAACGTCAAAACAAAGTGAAGAATGGATATTAATTAAAAGCGTTCCCTTCTTTAATATGTTCCTGTTAATTGCTCTGTGTATACCTCGTTATTAGTTGGCTTTTTGCGGCTTTTTTTTAGGTCACCACAAAATCACAGAAGACTTAAATACTTCACGGTGAGCTTTGTCTCCGGGCGTGATAAGTTGCTGGCCGCGGCTTACACTGAAGCCAAACGGACTTATTATTCAGTTCATGAACTGATATCCGGACCTATACAGTACTTATTATTCACCACATTAAGATTTCATGACTTTTATGTTTTAGCCAAGATTTACTCCAAGCACAGCAAGATAACATCTGTCAATGTTTGTGTAAGACTCCACTTGAATCTGTCAGCTTGTTTTGAAAAAAATCAAGCATAAAGTGATAAATTATTTCATGTTCGGGATTATTGTTTACGCGATCGGTATGATAATAAGTCACTTTGTTCATTTCAATGGCCTCCTTATGCTCTAGTAAAGTTCAAGTTGCTCAGATCTCCAATCTTTAAGCACGGAAACCGCTCGGCTGCAAGGAAAGATCGGTCAGTGAAATCTCGTTGTTGAGATTGTAGACTGAAAAACAATTAGAATTTGAAAAACAATTAGAATTTGAAAAAAGAATTTGAACACAGCTGCAAGTCAGCACGTACTACAGACACGTTTGTCGATAGATACGGAAAAACATGAATTTCGGCAAATCTAGTATTTCCAAAGGAATGTTTAAAAAATCACCGTTAATGACTCTTTGGAAAACTCGTTACGAGAAAATAAAGGCGACTTCCTAAGTTGAGTTCCACTATTCTGTACCCATATTCGTAAAATGCCGGAATCAGTGGAACCACGATTTAACGAACCTCTTTGGAACGAAGTCCTCGGTATGACGAACGATATTCCTCGCCCCAGCAATAGTAAAATAAAATACATGGAAAAGAACCTTGATACAACGAAACCTGGTTATAGACCTTATAACGAACATATTTTGCCAGTCCCTTGCCCCTTCGTTATATCTAGGTTCCACTTTATGTTTTTTTTTTCCATTAGGCTTATGAGTATTCAGTCCACTGCATTGTTAAGGACGTCTAAAATTTAATCAGCGCAACGTTTCAGAACTTTACGAATTAAAATGGCAGATATACCTCTTGTTTGGAACGAACTCTGTTCTCACTGACTCGTGTTTTAATTAAGTAACTTAAGTGAATTTTTTCGTACACGTTTCGTAAGCAGATGTTTGCTGTCGAGGGAGAAAAGGTCAATAGTTACTTTTCCCAATCAGATTAATTTCAAAATACCGCCTCTTCAAAATAACACTACGGTTTAGGGTGTCGAGTTAATTACCACATTTATTTCCTTTTTTCTACACGTCCCAATGCCTGTGGTCCCTGCTTTCACTCGTTTATTGAATCAGCCATTATCTATCGCAAAGGGCAAATCTGAAAATAAAGGAGCGCGAACTCGATCCTAAATAGAAAATGTTACAATCTCTTTTTCTTATCAGGGTATGTTTCGTAAGGTATTTTTCGGTTTTTTATAAATGAGCATCTCTAGTCCCAGGTTTCTTTCTAGATAGCCACACCCTACTGACTTTTTCTCCATTATATAAAGTCTAAATCCGAAAAAAATTCAATTTACTTGCTACTAATCGATTTGAGTGTTATTTAATTGACTGATTCTTCAATGTCATCAAGTTAGTCTATGAGCTAATCTTGTTTAAGAAACATCTCCGTAGTAAAAGGTGAGTTGTGAGGTAAATATAGATTCCATTTTCCAACGCTGGAGCATTCAAATCATTTATGGAATGATAACAGAATCCAGCCCGACCAACCGAATTTAACGGACCGGCCATAAAACAAATCTCTCAGAAATGCATGCTTGAGTTATTCCAAAATTAGGTAATATTTTTATTCTAACCTGTTGACTTCTGGAACACCGTTAGGGGCAAGTATATTTTAATGAGCTGCCATTAATAAATGACTTAATTATTGTGGAGAACAATTGAGAAGCGGCACCGTTTCTATAGTTGAAATACCGCTTTTGTTCTTAAGACAGCGAATAGAATAAGCCTGTCTGTTTTCCCACCTACCCTCCCTACCAAACCTGAATAAATACGACTTTATTCATCAAAGCCTGTGAAGTCAATGTGTATTTCTACAGTATTGTGTCTCGATCGGCTTATTCTTGGTATTCACGTGACGTCATCATTCTCAAAAATCTAAAACTAAAGAGCCACCAAAGTTATTATCCTCATCAGGCGTAAGAGGCGGCAAATTTATATCTGTTAACAACCTTTCAGCTCAGTAGCTTGCTTCGTTTGAAAACAGGCATATTTTGAATTTCAGAGTTAGGGCGGTGTGTGACATAAAGCTATGAATGCGTTTGTCCAAAAAGATATGCTTATGTCGTGATTTTTAGGCTTTTTATTAGGAAAAGTGCTCATTTAAATGTTTGGTTCATCACTTCAGATAATCAGTCGCCTAGATAGCCAAAGTAAGTTTCAGATGTTCACACTACTTTCCGGCCGCCATGTTGGTGTACCATGGAGGTACACCAACATATGGCGGCTCTACACTGGGGTCTGTAAATTTGTGCAAACTATTACGACCAATATTTAAAGTTTAGAAAAACGTACAGACCTAAAACTCGGAGAAGTGTTCTATTTATTTATCTCCTATAACATCATAATTTCTTGACTTATACACTGTATGGTTTTCCAATTTTTTTTTTTTTTTATTGCGTGACAGTGCAACCCAATAACTAATAATTTCTTTAAATGATAACAATTGTAAACATGCCATTCCGATTGCGCTGATCAATGGTTTTCTCACAAAACCCGGAGCCGAAATGTTTGGTGCGCTTTCCCAACCTTAATTCAACGTCTGGCGTTACATTTTTGCTAACTGTCAGGATCTTTGATCTTTGAAATCGGTGTATCTTTTCAAACGTATCTTATAATCTTAACGCCTTACCACCAATGGTAGTTACTATACCAAATGAAATATATGCAAGTAATGTAATTTGCACCAACAATGCAGTGCACACTGTCTTTTTATATCGCTCTGCCTTCAGTCCAAATTTCCTACATGTTTATGCCGTCGAGACGGGTGATGACGGGTGATAACAACAGCCCTATGCAAACGATAGTTACAATAATAATTTCATAATAAGTACATATAATTGCTACACTGCTTAAAACCCAAAACGGAATAACGAATAGCCGAACCAACAACAAAGCAAGAAGTCTGTCAACACTTACTGCATGCAGTCAAAGTAAACATCGATAGCCCACAAAACATTACAGTCGCTACATTAGCAAAGATTTCTAAGCTTTGCTGAGCATAGGTAATCTTCAGTAGACGTATAGACTCTGTCTCTAGTTGATTGGGCCATTTTCATCTCTATCATCAAATTGAAGAAGACACATGTTACTTTAATAGGTTCTTCGAATTCATGATGACCATTGCATCTGTTTGCTCCAAGTAGTGGCAACAGGACTGTATATTGACTTGAACGTGCCTTCGCCTATGGGATATCTAAAATAAAAGTATAAAAAGATATTGAAAGATTTAAATGCGGTATAATCATAACTATAAAAAAATTGACTAGGAACAACACAATTTTCGTTGCACTCCGATGTAAACTACTAATTTTGAACCTTATGGTGTTTCTCGTCTTCTGCACATTTGCAAAGAACTACCCCTATGAGAGAAAGATATTTCCCAGGAAGAAAACCAAATTAAAAGACCGTTCCGTGATCTTTTTGTCGAAACAAAAATGCAATATTACATTATTTGAGGTAAAAATGATGAAATCATTTAACACATGCTTGCTCAGTATTTTGAAAGATAGACAGTTTGAATCTAATTACACATTTGATTGATTGAAAAAAGTGCATGAAGTGTCATGTAGACTAAATGTAGACTAATTTATCAATGAGTTACCACTCGGTAAACCACTGAGTTTTATATAATAAATCTAATTCCCTAATTCACATTGCTGCATAGATTTAAGAATTTTTGAGTGAAGAAAATATCTTAGTTTTGGTAAAATGGTGGACATTTCTCTTTCCCTGGTTATACTTTTGAGCAAAATCAGCCACTATTTTGCTGGCTTCTTGGCCAAGTTTCAGTGCCAAGGCGTCAACTATGTAGACGGGCACACTGGTTTGATTTGTTTTTAGAGAAAAGCCTGGTAAACTCCTTGAAAAGCCATCTTAGGTCTTGCCGGGGAGTAAACGCAACCGCCTTGCCTTTGTTATGTCGCAAGCTTGAAGTAGAAAATTATTTGGAATATTTCAATTACTCTTTTCTCTTACACAATATAGCTTATTGCACAGAATTTCTAACAGTAAGAGCTATTTGCCTATTTCTTTTCTCCACCTACGTTTTTCTCCTCTCGTCACAGTTATATACTACACTACAATGTCATGCAGTTTACAGCCCATCTAGCGTCACAGCGTAATTTCTTTTAATCCTGGCTCACCATCAACGATGTCTAACTTCTATGTTGTCAAAAGGTTTTCAAAAAAGTAGACACTGCCAGTCACTGAGCTACAGAGAGAACATGGTAAACAAGGTCATTAATTAGGGTCACATTGAATTCTCAGCCTTCCCAGTAATTATCTCGCAACATGGAATAATATCAGGAGAGAAAACTATGAAAGTAATACCTGACTAGAACCCTACTTAGAAAACTGTCTGACTCTGTTCTTGCCATCAAATAACTTAAAGGGGCTAGATCACGCTATTTTAGGTAATTTTGTTTAATTTCGTTAATTATGAGCTCTAAACGTCAAATTGGCAGAGCAAAAGTCTTTCATTTGCAAAATCAAGCCCACATAACAACTAAGAATGATTTTCCAGCTGTCAGTAAATGACATTTTGATATAAACTGATGTAAATTTGAAAAAAGATGGGCCGACGTTTTTCAAATTTACCCAAATGCAATCCATTTTATCCTCTCCAGTATTGTCCAGCCATGACCCTTCCTGGCTTTCCTGGGTTTTGTTTGAGATCTTCTATAGTTTTGAGCCGTTTTTGTGATATTTTACTTAATTCTATGACCATTTGAACAGTGCTGAAATTGCCTAAAATTGCGTGACCTAGCCCCTTTAACAGTTTTCATATAAAGTTGTGCTAGGTCGACAAGTTTTACCAAACTCTCACGGGTCAAGAACAAAAACTTCATTGTCATGTTGTATGCAAGGGGGCATAGCTCAGTGGTAGAGCATTCGACTGCAGATCGAGAGGTCACCGGTTCAACCCCGGTTGCCCCCTTAAATTGGGTTTTGGTTTATTTTTCCCCCGGCTTTTTCCTAATTAGAAAAGTGGTTTACGGCCACTGTGTTTGGTAAACCATGGTGTTGTATTTTGCTCAATAAAAAGAATATGCTCTTTTATCTCACTTAAGCTTCAATGAACTGGAAAACCATTTTCAACTTCATGAATCGGAGTCGGTAATAACCAAACACTTAAGCCAAGCTACAATCAAAGCCTTAATGAGTAAAATTTTACAAGGTGTGAGGCTGATCAAGCGTTCTTTTCAATACAAGTGTGACCAAATATTTCGGTTGTGGAAACTAACTTTCACCAGTGTTTGAGAAATCTTAGTCCAGATGGAATGAAATGGTTTCATCATAGAGGAATTAAACAATTAGATTATGAGCTCGAGATTTCTATCGCGTGATAGTTGACGAGGGCGCAGCCCGAATAAACCATCTGCCGACGCATAGAAATCAAGAGCGAGTAATCTAATTGTTTCAGTATAAATCTACTAGACGTTCAAGCCTGTCTAAATCCTCTTCACAGATACCTCGAGAACACAAAGAAGCGGCAGTCATTTTGTTAACAAGGGCACACTGCTACGCTACTCACTATCTATCACAGAATAGATAGTGAGTAACGTAGCCAATCAGAGAACGGCATTCGTGATAGCACGCTAGTAGATTTATACAAAAATGTGATAGACCACAGTTTTTTATCGTGTTATTGATAAACGAGAATAAAATAGAGGCATAAAGAAAATTTGCACTGGCCGGGAATCAAACCCGGCCTCCCGCGTGGCAGGCGAGAATTCTACCACTGAACCACCAGTGCTTGTCTGAACACAATTTCTTGTGATAAGAGGACTGTTGGTTTGGTAACAAACTGAAAACTACTAATACGTAGATAGGAAAAGACCTCTCTGAAGTTAATCCCTAGCCAAACGGACTCGCAAGTGGTCGAAAGTAGCTGCACTTGCAAAGAGACTTGCGTAGGGTGGCCAAACGTACTCGCAAGTTTCCTCGCAAGCATACGCAAGTCGCAAAAATCCCATTCCAAGGCAGACATGTCCTGTATCTCATTGGCTAAAAGGTTGCTTTAACAGCGAATGAACGTCACTCAATTTACGTTGATTTTGTTTTGGTGGCCAAACGGTGAAAAACTTGCGTCGACATGTGTGCAAATTTGATCTCGACCAAAGTGAGCGCAAGTCATGATCAACGCAAGTCAACGCAAGCGCACGCAAGCCCACGCCAAGTAGACGCAAGTTGAAAATTTGGGTCCACTTGCGAGTCCGTTTGGCTAGGACTTTAGAACAATTATAGCAGTTAAGTTGTTTTGAGCGTCGAAGTAATTCACATTTGCACTGTTTTCGGTTGAGTTACTACGCTAAGTGATTGGCTTAAAGAATTCGCGCTACTTTGTCATCCAATTTTTTTGGCAAACTAATTCAGTACCTTATTTAACTTGTTGACGTTGTGTTTTGCTTAATAAAAGTAATTTGCTGAACTTTTTCACGTTCATGAACTTGAGTAGGAAAGAACCAAACACTTAAGGTGGCTCACTACAGTTTGATAGATTATAACAGCCCAACTTCTAACTCTTTTCAAGAATGTTCCAAGATGTTTTTCCTTTCTCTATTTACTGTTTACTTAAGTCTTTTACCACCCTAAGTGAAACTTGAACAATTAAACGTCAACAAATGGCAAAAATGAACTACCGAGTACCTAAGGAGAGACTGGGAACTAGTAGATTAAATCACTTTTTTTCTCAAAATCTACCCGTATGACCCCACCTCAAAATTTCAGGAATGAGCAATTAGCTCTGGTTTATCATTCATGCAAAGTAAAATAAAAATCTGAAAGACAGATTTTTCGCAAACTAAGAAAATGTGAAATCAAAAATAGCTCAAAATCGGTCTTACAGATTGTTTTAAAATTTTGGCTGTAAACGTGATTCACCCCTATAAATCAACTGTGAAAATTTCATCATGGGTTGTATGGTAGGTTTTCGAGCAATTCTCGATCAAAGACTGGCTTTTACAACCTTGGACGAGAATTGAATTGCCCACGCCCTTTATTTAAGCGCGCGCTCATTTGACGCCATGTATCGCGTGCGAGAAAGTAAGAGCAAATTAGAGCTCTTTTACTGGTTGTTTATCGAGCTTTTTTGTAATATTTTTTTGGCCTTAGGCTTAAACACATGTTTGAAAGGAGTTTGAAACTATTGCTACGCATACCGAAGTGATTTAACGCCTTTCAAGTCCTGAAGTAATTTTCGTTTCTTCTTAGGGTTGCTTGCGTCATTTTTGCACGCGCGATTGATACTGGCCATGATGTCTGGCAGGCAATCATAGCGCGCGTTAGTGAGTCTCGGAATAACTGTAGTAAGCCATAGGTCAATCCCCAGTATTGCACTGCGCATCCCTATTGCGCATAATTTTACGTGTTTAAAAAATGGCGGCTTTCTCTTTACGGCTGAACCTCGCCATAGAGATAAATCGTCATTTTCTCGCAAAAGAGTTTGGTGACCTATTATTTTTTTTCTTTTGTTTTGAAATGAGTAATAAATTTCTCTGTCTCATATAAATATGGACCAATTCTCAGGGTAGAACAAGAAACAATCGTCGGAAACGTGAATTTAGCAAGCAATCGTGACTACAATAATGGTGCTATTATAAGGATTTATAGATCGTTTTCAGTGTCACGCAATGAAAAAAAAAATAAATCGAAAACCATCCAGTGGAAAAAGCTATGAAATTATGATGTTATAGGAAATAATTAAATAAGCCACTTCACCAAGTTTTAGGCCTGTGCGTGTCCCCAAACTTCAGATATTCGTCGAAATGTTTCGCAGATATTTACAGAGCCCATGCAGTATGAAAACGCCATGTTGGTAAACCTCCGTGGTACGCCAATATGGCGGCCGTAAAATAGTGTAAACATCTGGAACTTACTTTGGCTATCTAGGCGACTGATTATCTGTACTGATCAAACAAGCATTTACATAAGCACTTTTCTTAATGTTCTAACTTCTAAAAAGGCTCAAAACCATGGGATAAGTATGTATTTTTCGACAAACTCGATCATAGCCTTGTGTCAGGTACCTCCATAACCCTGAAATTCAAAATGCTCTGGATTCCAAACGAAGCACGCTATTGAGCTGTAAAATTGTAAACAGATATAAATATACTGCCTCTTGTGCCTGATGAGGATAAAAACTTTGGTGGCTCTTTAGTTTTGGATTTTAGAAAGTCATGACGTCACGTGAAAACGATCTATTGGGTATAAATAAGGTGCTGTTGCTCCTAAACGAACGTGGGGACCCCTCATTTTTATTTCAAAATTTAAGTTCCTACAATATAACCAATCAATAGGCAAATTTGCACAAAAATCTCAGTGCGGGTTCTATTTCAGTGGAATGACCCTAAAGGGACACAATCAGCTGGTGCACAAGCGCATTAGATGCCATTTCATAGCCAATTTGCATATCACAGAGACGAGAGCCATACAGTTTTTAACCAAATATGATAAAAATAATATCATAGGATGAGTAAAAGTACACTCAAAAACAGGTTTTTCAGTAAACGATTGAAAATCAAGCAAAACACTGCGAAGATTGAACCAGATTTCTAGATGTACTTTGATTTCAGGTTGAGGTGAACTTTTTTCAAAGCGACAAAACTAGTGTCCAGGTCATGGCGGTCCCGCAGCTGACTGTGTCCCTTTAAGCCAAGCCATGACTAACTATGGCCAAGCACAATCGAAGCCAGTTAAGATGCGAGGCTGATCAAGCAGCTGGGAATGTCTTTCCAATACTGATATGAACCAGAATTTCGGTTTGTGGGAACCAACTTTCATCAGGGGCTGAGCAAGCCTGGTCAAGATTGAAATGCGACAGACGATACGCTGTTTATGGTAAACAAAAACAAAATAGGGTGTAAAGAAACTTTGCACTGGAATCGAACCCGGGCCTCCCGCGTGGCAGGCGAAAATTCTACCACTGAACCACCAGTGCTTGTGTGAGTACAACCACTTGTGGCGAAGACTCTTATTTTGATAACAAACTTAAAACTGCAAATACGCAGATAGGAAAAGACCTATAAGTGAAACTGAACCCGCGTCACTTTGTCATCCAATCAGAATTAAAACCAAAACCAATCGTGACTCGCTCGCACACGTTTCCCGCCCTTTGCGTCAGCTACGTATGCATTTATAAAATACTTGAAATATTACGCGCGCTCTCATTGGTCGATAGATATGTTTAGCAGAGAGCCGTGTGAACACGGTTGTGACGTTTAAGATTCGAGCGCAGGTTTGAGAAATATCTTATAAAAGCAATAAAGAACTTTTTCCGTGTTTACATGTAGCTTCATCTAAACACTTGGAAAGAAACGTACTCTATTACTTTTGTAAAATATTTCTAAAAAATACGCGCGAATGTTAGATATAAAATTGCTCTACGTCGACAAATTTTACCTGTAGTTAACTCTCACGGGCTTAGAGTAGGAACATCGTTATCTAGTTGTATACCAGGGGGCATAGCTCAGTGGTAGAGCATTCGACTGCAGGTCGAGAGGTCACCGGTTCAAACACGGTTGCCCCCTTTAGTTTGGTCTTATTTTGTCCTTGCTTTTGCCCAATTAGAAAAGTGGTTCCCGCCCAATGTGGTCGGCAAACTAATTCAGTACTTCGTTTAACTGGTTGACGTTGTGTTTTGCCTAATAAAAGCAATATGTTCTTTTATCACACTTAAGATTCACTGAACTGGAAAACCATTTTCAACTTGTTGAACTTGAGTAGGCAAGAAACAAACACTTAGGCCAAGCACAATCAAAGCCCTAATGAACAAAATTTTACAAGATGTGAGGCTGATCAAGCAGCTGGGAATGTTTTCTTCTCAACATTTATGTGACCCAAAATTTCGGTTTGTGGAAACTAACTTTCATCAGGGACTGAGAAAGCTTAGTCAAGATTGAAATGCGATAGACCATAGGATGTTAATGGTAAACGAAAATAAAATAGTGGCATAAAGAAAATTTGCACCGGCCGGGAATCGAACCCGGGCCTCCCGCGTGGCAGGCGAGAATTCTACCACTGAACCACCAGTGCTTGTCTGAATACACCTACTAGTTACAAGAGTACAGTTGGATTGGTAACAAACTTAAAACTACTAAGACGTAGATATATGTAGGAAAAATCCTATCTGAAGTTACAGCAATTATAGCAGTTAAGTTGTTTTGAGTGGCGATGTAATTCACCTTTGCACTGCTTTTGGTTGTGTTACTACGCTAAGTGATTGGCTTAAAGAATTCGCGCCACTTTGTCCTCAATTAGAAGTAAAACCAAAACAAATCGTGACTCGCTCGCACACGTTTACCGCGCTTTGCGTCAGCTACACGTGCATTTGTAAAATAACTGAGATATTACGCGCGCTCTCATTGGTCGAAAGGTATACTTAGATGAGAGCCTGTAAGCACGGTTGTGGCGTTTAAGATTCTCGCGTATTTTGAGAAATACTTTATAAAAGCAATAGAGCACTTTCTCCGGGTTAACAAAGCCTCGTCTAAAACAAGGGAGACTGGGACGATTCTCTAAAGTAATACAAATCTTCGACTGCGTCTCGAGTTTGCATTTAACAAATTGAGTTTGGTTAACTTGCGTCTGTTCTGTTATTGATCACGAATTTCGTCATAACATTGTCAAAGTAGCTGTGGATCTACTTTGACAATGTTATGGCGAAATTCATGGTCAATAACAGAACAGACGCATTAAAAACTGACATCAATTTGTTTTTTTACGATACAAAATTGTCAAACTGTCCGCTCTCGTTTGTTGACGCATCGCAAAAACTTTAAATTCATGCCTGTCCGCTTATTGACAATAAAAATTAGCCAATGAGCGCTCGAGAATTTCTGCAGTTATCGTGAAAAAACTGTCTCGAAACCTTCCTCGTGTTTAGATCAGGCTATGTAAGCACGGAAAAAGTGCTCTATTGCTTTTATGAAATATTTCTCTAAAAAACACACGAGTCTTAAAAGGTCCTAGTCAGCAACACCTTTGTTTTTGTTTACATGCGAGAGTTTGGCTATAATATTTTATTCGAGCATGTCGAAACGAAAGAAATCACTGTGAAACTACTAAAGATAATTGAACATACTTTCACGAAAACAACTTACCGTAAAGTAATAAGATTTCGCTTCGCCATGCATTATCAATAATTTCGATGGTATCGAAAACGGCGGAGGCTGACTAGGGCCCTTTAAACATAACATTTTTCTCTGATCGACAAGTTTTACTTGTAGTGAACTCTCACGGGTTAAGAACAAAAACTTCACCGCCTTGTTGTATACAAGGGGGCATAGCTCAGTGGTAGAGCATTCGACTGCAGATCGAGAGGTCACCGGTTCAATCCCAGTTGTCCCCTTTAGCTTTCTTTCACTTTTCCCCTGCTTTTGTCTAATTTGAAAGGTGGTTCCCGTCCACTGTGGTTAGCAAACTAATTCATGATCTGTGCCCTGTTTAACTTTTCGATTTTGTGTTTTGCTTAATAAAATATTATGCTTTTCCAACACGCGTAGGGCTCCATGGACTGGAAAACCATTTTCAACTTTGAGTAGGCAACAACCAAACACTGAAGCCAAGCACAATCGAAGCCTCAGTGAACAAAATTTAAAGAGATGTGAGTCTGATCAAGCAGCTGGGAATGTTTTCTTCAGTCTCAATACCAATGTGACCCAAAATTTCGGTTTGTGGAAACTAACTTTCATCAGGGACTGGGAAAGCTTAAACAAGATTGAAATGCGATATACCATAGGCTGTTAATGGTAAACTAAAATAAAATAGTGGCACAAAGAAAGTATGCACTGGCCGGGAATCGTACCCGGGCCTCCCGCGTGGCAGGCGAGAATTCTACCACTGAACCACCAGTGCTTGTCTGAATACGCTCACTGGTTACAAGAGGACTCTTGGTTTGGTAACAAACTTAAAACTACTAATGGAGGTTTTGCACGGCAGCCACGTTGCATGGCAGGAACAATAGATTCTTTTTCGTATTTGACAAAATGTTCTTTCTAACGCAGAACATTTTCATTGTTCCTGCCACGCAACATGGCTGCCGTGCAAAACCTCTATATGTATATATATATATATATATATATATATATATATATATATATATATATATATATATATATATGTCTGAATTTATGAAAACCGTGTTAAAGACTTTGCACCAAAATAGCGGGCATGTTTTTGAAAAAACGGTTAGAAAATGTACATAAATATGGCCATGTCGCACCGAGAGTGCTATCTACCTCGTGTACTCTTAATAGAGTCCATACCATGCCTATACAAGCCTTTAAAGTCGCTGCAAATGAGTCGAACGAGCCAAACAAAACTAAATTAGAGCTTAAATTGGTCATTTGGTTCGCCGCGGCACTAATTTAGACAGGCTTAACCTCTGCGATTTCACCTAAATGACCTCACTAGGTCTTTACTGTGGGTTAAATTAGCCAGTCACGCTAACAAGAGCATGGTAAGCAGTGGAATCGGTTATTTACCTCTATATTTCAGCCAAAAAGTAGCCGTTACGTGACATTTCATTTCAATATCTGACCGGATTCGCAAAAACATAGCCATAGAATTTGACTTGTCACTGATAATCTAACTTGCTACAATTCTGTCCTAGAGCTAGCTTTCCACGAGGCCTATCGTAGCTCAAATAGCAGCAAATAACTCTCCTGTATGCCTTTTGAGGCCAGGAAGACTAAATTCACCGTCTTTTCGTTGAATCATGAATTGTACAATTTAATTAAGAGTGCTTTTAACATGAAATTGGACTCTAAATCAACACGAACGTACAGATATCAAAACCGCGGCGGAGAGCTAATCTATCGCTTTCTAAAGGCCTGCATCGTCCTAAATGGACTGAACAAGAGCTTCCTACATCGAGAATCGATTGAACTTCAGACAAACTAGGCCATAGTTAGCAGTAAGCGAACACTCAACATGTTGTCGTTACGTCAATTATCGCCCGGAAGCCACGCAAATAAATTTCTTCCGCGCTAGCGAATCACAGACAGTTCTGATACTTAGCTAAGTCGAGAACGCCTAAAATTGATAAAACAAGGAAATTCTACTCACGATCAGCGCTTGAACTCATGTTCTTCTCTCTCCTCGTGGCCATGTTTTGCTCGCAAATAGCAATGTCCCGGATGTACTTCAATTTTGTCGAGCGCGGAATGGCACATCCAGATTTCAACAGATTTTTTTTCTAAGTCTTTAGCTACATCAAAGTTCAAAGCAAATGACGCCAACAGCAGCTAGAAATGTCTAGTCCATTGCACGTCTAAGCCCTAAATTGATGTGGCGGAAGATTTTTGCTGTCTAAAACAAGCACAACATTATCGCCACAGGGCAAACGGCCTTCTGTTACGGGACTAAATGTGACCCGTACAGTTTACACATGTCCTCAGGCCCGCCTCAGGTACGATAATGGACGACGCTTACTAGCAAATCGTTAGACTTGGGCCTTCATTGGACTTAATGATGTCCTCGGGCAGACTTCCTTTAGACAGCAAATACAGAACGCTAATCGGTCGCTCCTTGTCAGAGTCACCGCGCGAACTGAATTCAGACGAGTGTAGCCTGGGCTAAACTTAACGCAAATTGAAAAAGGGGGGGGGGGGGTCGATAAATAATGAAAAATATACCTAAATAAATGAAACATGCGGCAAGGCGTTCCTACATTTCATGCTAGGTAAGATTTACAAGCTGCTGTCATAGCGAAAGCAGAAAAAAAACAACAACAAAGAAATGAAAAAAAAAAAAAAAAAAAAATCAAAAAACACCTGATTCAGTCTTTAACACCGTTTTCATAAATCCAGACATATATATATATATATATATATATATATATATATATATATATACATAGGAAAAGACTAATCTGAAGTTACACCAATATTGGTGCTGTTAAATTGTTTTCACTTGAGTGTCGATGTAATTCACATTTGCAGTGTTTTTGGTTGCATTACTATCTACTTGCTACGCTGAGCGATTGGCTTAAAAACTCGCGCCACTTTTTCATTATTTTATAAAAGCAATGGATTACTTTTTCCGTGTTTACATAGCCTCATCTAAATACTCGGAAGGCTGGAAGAATTCTCGAATGTTTCAGGTTGAACCTGAACCACCAGTGCTTGGCTGTTAACACTCTCTCTAAACAAGAGAAGTCATGGTTGTTAACAATTTGAAACCTACTAAACGGAGATAGGAAAAGACTCGTCTGAATTGACAGCAATTAGAGCAGTTTGAAAGTTGTTTTCACTTTACGGTCGAAGTAATTCATTTTAACATCCAATCGTGACTCGCTCGCACAAGCTTCCCGTCGGCTACATATTTATTTAAAAATTAACTGAAATATTACACGCGCTCTCATTGGTTGATAGGTGTGTTTGAATGAGAGTTTGTAAGCAATGCTGTGACGTTTTGGATTAATATTCGCGCGTCTTTTTGAAAAAATGCTTTATTGCTGTTATGAAATATTTTTCTTTTATGAAATTGTTCTCGGTCGACAAGTTTTACCTGCAGTTAACTCTCACGGGTTAAGAAAACCGCAGTGGTAAAGCA
Organism: Orbicella faveolata; assembly: GCF_042242905.1. NCBI lineage: Eukaryota > Metazoa > Cnidaria > Anthozoa > Scleractinia > Merulinidae > Orbicella > Orbicella faveolata. Next base: position 4,511,781 of record NW_028301569.1, read on the forward strand.
TTCGGTTGCAGATCAAGAGGTCACCGGTTCAATCCCGGTCCCGCCCCCTCCCCCCCTTTTATTTTCTTTTATTGTATTCTCGGTTTTTACCCAATTAGAAAAATGGTTTCCGTCCACTGTGTTCGACAAATATTTGCGTCCTTTTCAAATGCGTAAAGTTGTGTTTTGCTTTAAAAAAAATACGCTTTCTATCATGCTTAGCCTTCACTGAACAGGAAAACCAATTTCAACTTCATGAGCTCGAGCAAGCAGCATCCAAAAACTTATAAAGCCAAGCAAAATCGAAGACTGATGAACAAAATTTGAAACGAAGTGAGGCTTATCATGCGACTGGGAATGTTTTCTTTCCAATATTAATATGATCCAAACTTTGGGTTTGTGAAACCAAGTTTCAACAGGGGCTGGGAAATCTTAACCAAGATGGAATGAAATGGATAATACCGATAGACGATAGGCCGTTAGAGGTAAAAATAGTGACATAAAAGCGTTTTGCACGGGCCGGGAATCGATCCCGAGCCTCCCGCGTGGCAGGCGAGAATTCTACCACTGAACCACCAGTGCCACCTATTGAATACAGCGGGAACGCAGGCCAACGTTTTCCCCACTCATAGATTTTACAACGGCGGTTTGAATTTCCAAGAGCGCTGTGGAAGTTTCTTGAGATCTTTGCGATATATTTCACAAAAAAATTAACAGATGCAAGGATTTAATGTGGGTGAGTCATAAACCTGAAAATATAAACATGTAAGAGAACCACGCAACAAGCTGTCAATATGTGTTAAGCAAAACAAGAATACTGTGGGGCAGCCAGCATATAGCAAAACCCTACCGCAATGGCAATTTCCATTACTAAGCACATTTATAATTTCGATCGTTTTTCACACCTTCTTATCTAGCACTACTCGATAGCTTACATGGAATCTTCTGTGACTTGAGTTTTTAAAGGATGTTAATGGTGTTATAGCAAGTAGGAAAGGGATTTCATTCAGAGGCCCTAATACGTCCCCTGACCGCCCCGGTGAGGCAAAAAAGATGCACTAGCCGGGAATCGAACCCGGGTCTCCCGCGTGGCAGGCGAGAATTCTACCACTGAACCACCAGTGCTTGTCTGGGCACAATTGCTTGTAACAAGCGGGCTGTTGGCTTGGTAACTATCAACTAACTGAAATCCCGAGCTCATAATCTAATTGTTCATTATTATACAGTTAGGGGGTATAGCTCAGTAGTGGAGCATTCGACGGCACATCGACAGGTCGCCAGTTTGTTCCCGGTTGCCCCCTATTCTCGGTCAACAAGATGTACTTGTAGATAACTCTCACTGGTTAAGAAAAGTTAATCACCCGTTCGTATCTAGCACTAACTCGATAGCTCACATGAAATCTTCTGTGACTTGAGCTTTTAAAGGATGATAGTGTAGTTATTATTATGCTTACCAAACAGCCAACGGGTGTACAGAAATGTAGTATATACTTCTAAAAAGTATTTGTTATCGGACAAGTATTTCGTTGTGCCTCTCCGAAAGTTATAACTTTATAAACTATCCATTTCCTCCAATTAAAAGCCCAAGTAACTTAATTTCTCAACCTTTCAGTTGAGATAGGGGCTTCATTTTGGTCTTGGAAAGACCCTCCTAACTTTTATTATTCAGTTAGTAACACTTCGCTTAACACAGTTCCTCATGGCAGCTCAATTTCGCCTTTCATCGACATGGATGACATCATTCCATTTCTGAATTATGATTTCAGTGATACTCATAAATGTGGGCAAACAATGATTTTTCATCTCAGTTTCTTGCAAGTAGTAGGTACATGATGAGATTTTACAGTTGTCACAAAGCTAAAGATTCGTTTATATAGGTTAATTTTAAACAGTGTTTCAAAGTCGATAACTTGGTCTTACTTCAACCTAAAGGCCCCAAACTTGGTCAGAAAGCCAATCTCAGACATGATCTTTCATGGTTGTGTCAGTTATCGATCGGTTAAAACTTGAAACTCCTCTTAGTTCTCTGCGCAACTTCAAATTGGCCAATATAGTACGTACTGCACACTAAGCTTTAAGTCTCTGAAACACCGACGGCAGGTCGCATTTACAACTAAGGCATTGTATAGTTAACATGAGAAACAACAAAACTGTCTGATCATGACCTTCACTGCTAGCCTTACTTCCTTCATCTTCCAGCAGTACAGAAATGGGTTAAGAGACGAGTTGAACAAAACAAGAGTTATCGCTGCTTCCAAAGAAAGGTCAAGTAACTGTGTGCGCCTTTCCGTGGAGGCGAATATTGTAGCTACGATAGCATATGGAAGATAACAAACCACTAATGTAATTTGTACCCATAATGCACTGGACACCGTTTTTTTGTACCGTTCTATGTTCAGCGAAATTCCATCTCCGTTCGTTTGTCCTTGGTGGACATTATCTTGAACTCGTCCTTGGTGATTACGAAGCGTCAAGTATATTTTCGTGTAACATAGAGTCGATGTTACTATACAGAATAACATCGCTATGGAAATGATGAAGATGGTAATACGAAAGTTGAAAAAGAATATCATTGCAACCGTAATGCTACATAGCCAAAACAGAGCAACAAAAATCCATGCACGTCTTAAGGTTACCACCTGTCTGTACCTTAGCCCCATTAACAGGGCTAGAAGTCTGTCCACACTTATTGCAGTCAATGTTAACAAAGACACTCCCGCGAACAATGCAGCCAAGCTATTAAAAATATTGAAAATACAGTTCTGAGCTAGGGAATCTTCTGGTGACACCAAAAAGACGGCAAAGAGAGGCTGTGTGATCATACCCACACAGAGATCGGTGCAGGCAAGACAACCCAATAATAGTTTTGATGGCGGATGAAGGGACGACACCTTTTGAAGAGCAACGATGACCCAAACATTTCCCAAAAATGCAATTACAGCTAAAATACTGTTTACTGCCGAGGACGCAATCTTTTGATGTGTCACGCAAAGACCTGTGATGCATCCAACATTTTCAGTTACGTTCGCCATTTTCTTGCTTCTCTCGCAGTTTGTCGTTAGAAGTGTAAAATGTTCCTTTACTTTGTCGCCCTCTGTTGGAGTCAATACTATTGTAATAAATGTGCTTCATGCAGAAGATAATAACACCGGTTTAGTTGTCTTATCTGATTACTAAAAGGTAATAATTTGCAAGGAAATTGCTTTTAGATGATCATACCATATGTACGTGTTTTCCAGTGTAAACAGTTGGTTTAATTTATTTTGTGAAAATTGAATCACGAACTTCCATCGTTTTGTAAATGCTATTCGAAAACCAAAAAACAAATTGTTGAACAAGTTATCTGTCGGGAAAATGAGAATAGTGTTTCAGGGTTCTTATAACTAAAAACCACTGAAGTGCAGAGATAATCTGCCAACATTTGTTAGTTTTCATAATGGCTCCTTTTTTGCTCGTGGGTGACAATTTCCGTTTCAATAAAAGGAAATGCTTCCCGGTAAATTATTACTCAAGTATTTGGCATTAAAGGCAAGACAGATAGCTCTGATCTAGAGACAAATATAGCAAATAACAGCTTTTTTGCGTCCGCGCTTTCTGCAATAACCTTAAACTGCTCCGAGAATTACGGCTTAGTGCGCTTTAATATACTTTTAATAACCCAGAGTCAATATTCTAAAACGGAATTAATGAACATTTTTTTTCAGGTGGAAAATCTTGTGTGCAGTTACTTTCGTGCTTAGACTTCTCTGTAGATGACTCCGCTTTGGCTAGGATGATGTACTTGAACGTCTTTTGAAATAATATTATGCATGCATTACTGACGTAACCATGCTTTGGTTGTGTTTCGTGCCACAATATGATTTTATTCGGTTTGAGTGATATAAGTAATGTTATCAGCCTTCCGCTTCAGCTGATAAAACTAAAATCTACGTTTATTACTCCGGATACCATAACAAAATGATAATTAAAATAACTGATCAAAAGGTATCCCCCTGTGCTCTGTACAATGTTCTGCTTTACTCGCGCCATTATTTATGTTGTTAGGTACAGATGTTACATACAGGAGGTGATGCCTTTATTTCATTTTTTTTTTTCTTTTTTGATTCTCACAATGTCTTTTTAACTTATATAATCAATACAATTTCAAGAGAACGGGAGGTATTTCAGCTATTCACAGCCTGATAATAAAACCTTTCATCTAGAGAGGATTCAAACACTCAAGTGTGTGATTCAACAAAAGAAAGATTTTACTTTCCCGACCAGAAAATCCCGTACCTGATTTCGGTATCAAATTGAGCTTTCTTCTTTGCCGTTTCAACAATTTTTTTTTTTTTTTTAGTGCTCATGAAAATCTTGTGAGCCGTAGCTCGTGCTGTGTATAGAAAAAGCACTCAAACTGTGACATTAATTTATTGGCAAATACAATCTTTTTCGTATGGACCAGCACATACTAAATGTGCTCAAAATGTTTATACTTATGTTTATTACTCATACTTGAATAAATATTTAAGCGTGTGTTATTTAATTATTTCGTACGCTCAGCACATAAGAACCCTTTTTGCGGTGGCCTCAAAGATCATGCAACGATCTTTCTAATGAGGTTTAACACCAATTTGAAGTTCGACTTTGCCTGATGTGTGTTTCAAGGGGTAATTTACGTCATGTATCGAGCTGTTTTCTTAATTTATTAACATCTATTTATTCAAGATCTATCCACATCGAGTTCTGTACGAGAGAACGAAATTACTCCCACCCCCATCCCCGTTTCACTTCCCAGTAATTTCCCAGGTATGATAACAATGAGAATGACCATTAGAGGGAACACTGATGTCTAAAAACGTTGCCTCTGAGAAAAACAACATGAGATAAAAGGGTTACATCAAGTAGTAATTACACCCTGGATATTCAACAACCGCCAGATGAGTCCACCATCTTGGAATAAATTTATCGTAGCAGTTATAGTCACCATAAATGACTAAAACCCGAAAAAATGAATTAAATAAGGCTCGATAAAAGTCCTAAAAAATGAAATATAACGGTTCAAAAATATATTTTGTTAAAAGAGCTTAGTCATGGTATTTTGAGTTATTCTGGCCACGTACAAAATCACCTTTAAGTTGAAGGGAATATGAAAATAAAAGTCACTATGATAGAGAAACACCAAAGAAAGAATAATAAACAATAAAGGAACAAGGATGGTTAAGGATGCTGAAGATTTAAAACACGGATTACAAACGGAAGGCATATACTTATTTAACTAGTTTTTATGTCCCAGCTGTAAAATATAACCACGCATAATTACAACATCCCACAAGATCATTCAAAGTTACAGATCACACCAATTTCATGTCATGTAAACATGATGAAATTAAATTTAAGTTGAAATTAAATGTTCAGACCTTGTAAGAAAACTGACCAAAATCTCATATTACCCTTTCTCCCAATTAAAACTCATAGCATATTTATGTATTTTTTTTTCAGAGTCGGGAGACTGGATTGATGGTAGTGGGAGTGGGCAGAACTCCCCCCCCCCCCCCCACCCCCCGCCCGTCGTTGGTAGAAGTGCCTACCATCTCGCCGCACAATAATTCCTTGAGTGTACCATCTTTTCTCAGACTGGATAGGTCTGACTAGCTATTCTTTATCTTTAACAAGCGGCGTTATTTTGGTAAGGCAGAAATTAAAATAACGAGGAAAACAGGAGATCTGCGAGAGAAGACAGAGTCCGAATTTAACTCCTGACTGCTCTCATTAATTATGCCTTTCGAAGTTATCGAGACAGTAAACTTCAGAAAAACCATAACTGCTTGATCACGTTCTTCACTGCTTGCCTTACATCCCTCATCATCCAGCAGTACAGAAATGGGTTTAGAGATGAGTTGAACATAACGAAAGATATTGCTACTCCCCAGGCAAGGTCAATAAATTTTGCAAGTAATCCAGTTAAAGCAGATATAGTTACGGTAAAGTAAGGAAGATAACAAACCACTAATGTTATCTGTACCCACAAAGAGGTGAATACAGTTTTTCTGTATCGCGCTATATTCAGTTTAATTACTCCTCCATTCGATTGTCCTTGGTGAACATGACCTTGTACGTGAGTTTGGTGAAGGCGAAGCTTGAGGTAAATCTTAGTGTAACAAAAGGTTGAGGGTACTATGCATAATAACATTGATATACATATGATATATAGAGCTGCAAGGGTGTTAAAAAGTAGTATTATTGCAAGAGCAGTGCAAAAGAGCCAAATGGCTGCAGCGAGGGTCCGCATTCGCATCAAAGTTACCACTTGTCTGTATCTTAGTCCTAACAGCAGGGCAAGAAGTCTGTCCAGACTAATTGCAGTCAATGTTAGCAACGACACCCCACAAAATATTGAACCCATGACATTACTAAGGATTACAGAATAGTAACAACGCCTGGAATTTTCTGGGGACAATAAAAAGTTAACGTAGATGGGTTATGTAATGAGGCCAACACAGAGATCAGTAGTTGCTAGGCAACCTAACAAAAGTTTTGATGGTGAATGAAGGGACGACACCTTTGGAAGAGCAACAATGATCAGAACATTCCCCAGAAATGCAGTGAAAGCTGGCAAAGCATTTAAAGTTGAAACAATTATGTTTTGATTTGTTCCATTGAAGTGTGGCGTGCAAACTAAGTCTTGAATTGTCGTGTGGTTTCCATCTTCAGTTAAGTTTACCATCTCCTGTCTTTCCTTGTTACGGCGACCTTTTTATTCTATGTCATCTTCTGCACCACAAAGATAATACTAGTTCGTCTAATTCCTAACAATAAAGAGTAATAGTTTGTGAAGAAATTTTGAAAGTAAACCAGTAAAACTGACAAGTTGGTTACAACCTTGAAAATATATACTTTGACTGGGAACTTGAAAGGTTGAAGTTCATAATTATTTCGAATTTTGATTTGGTTGATAACGAAAACCTATTTTCCCATCCGCCGTTGGCTACAAAGAAATTATTGTAAGTTGTGTTACTAATTTTAACTACAATGAAATATACGAGGGAAAACCGTCATTCGACTCATATAGCTTTTGTTTTGGAGAAGAAAAATATCATGTCTACCACACCTGTTTGTTGGCGTTGATTCCAGAATTTCGTTTTCTGACATAAGCACCTGAATTTGTCTAGTAGAGCGTGTGCTGGAGTAACGAAAAGGTTTCTTTTGCAGCTGAGCAAGGTTAAAATAATAAATGTCAGCCGCCGGAAAACATTGGGTCACCAGCAAAATTTATTCCACTTCAATCAATCAACGTTAACGCGTTATTGTTAAATTAAAAAAAAGATTAAATTTTAAAGAAAATTAAAACTGTCAAGACCACTGTTTTAAAAAAGGCCAGTGACATCAGAAATATTCCTTTCAGATGTTTCTTGTTTCTTGTTTCTTCTAACTTATTATCATAGTTCTAATGAAGCAACATGTTTGTTTAGTCATGAAATTAATTGTCCAATATTTTCACGTTTGGATTTTGTCAATAAATCTTTGAAGTTGAAGTGATGTGATTCAATTCGTCGTGACATTCGCCATGCAATTTGCCCTAAATTTTAATTGAATTCTACATGTAAAATCCTCTCTCATATAATCTAAATATGGCGTTTTATGAAAAAAAAAAAAAAAAAGCAAACAAACAAACAAACAAAAAACAAAAAACAAATACCAGTTTATATTGAATGAAAAATAATCGTACAAAGTTTGAGTCTGGTTCACTTGCAATTGAGCCTTGTGAGATACTAAAAGGGCATAAAGGACTAAATACATTAGTGCATGATGGGTCTTCAAAGTTGGGAAAATACTTGTTTTCATATTTTCGTTACCCATGTCTCTTTTGTCGGGTGGTTTCATTTACGTTTATTTGAGGAGGGAAATGAAAAATTCTATTTGCTTATCACGACAGTGACAACACAAATATTTTTTGGTGGACGTTAACAAAGTGATGGTAGTGTCTTTTGAGTCTCTCTCATGAGTCAATGTTTAAACGGAATATATCTCATTTTCTTTACAGTAGCCTTCATAAATTGATATCGTTCTGAACCCTATAACTGCATTGTTGTCTTCTGCTTTATATCATAGATCCGAAATTTAATCATAATTGACTTAAGTGACATTGTAAGAGAAAACTGGGCAATACCAAAATATCGAGGTCGGCCGTTTACTTTCATCTTTTCATAGTATAAAAGCTATCCGAAAAGATTAACAACCATGACATTTGCCGAGGTAGGCGTTCGTTTTTCTTCGAGATATCACCACATCATGATTTTGGCTTCTCAAGCGGTCTAAAATGGCCGAAGTTTCGGGAAACTTTAGGTGAGCCTAAAAAATACTTCGTACAAATTGCAGAACAGTCTTATTTTCTTGCGATAATGTTGGTTAAAACTGCTATCTACAGACAAATCGCAGTAATTGGTCTCGCAAAGTCCAAATCATTAGTCAGAAACATTTCCCGCTAAATTTTTAGCGAAGAATATCACCTTATGCCGACTCTCTGCGATTGTTATAGATGATTTACTGAAATGATCTGCAATAAATAGTAAGCTGGACTACAGCATAGAATATTTAAGTTGTGACATCGTTATTAACCTATGTAAACATTCCGATTTGCCTGTAGATACCAATGTTAACTAAACTGGATATTGATAGCAGTACAAAAGACTATCACAGAAATGTCTTTCTGGGGAAATAAACTGCCGCACTTTTGATAAACGACTCGCTGAAAATGGCTAAAATTTGGGTCATGCTCATTAACGACTCGGCAGCGATATTTGGCACCTCGTGAACACCATAAAATTAAAGCGAAAGACCTCTAATATTTCTCAATCAACTAACACGGGGACAAATATTATCGCAAGAAAATAAGAGTTTCTGGAATTTGTACGAAGTATTTTTTGAGCTCACCTAAAGTTACCCGAAGCTTCGGCCGTTTTAGACCGCTTGAGAGGTCAAAATCATGATGTGGTGATATCTCGAAGAAAAACGAACGCCTACCTCGGCAAATGTCATGGTTGTTGATCTTTTCGGATAGCTTTCATGCTGTGAGAAGATGAAGGTAGATGGCCGACCGCGATCTTTTGGTACTGCCCGGTTTACTCTGACAATAACAGTTAATATGTAATGTTGAATGATTTCGTACCCTTCAGGCAACATCAGCGTTTTACGGTCGCTCTCTCGGATCCAATTCCCGAAGTTCGTCCACCAGAAGCCGCCGCTGTGTTCGGGAGGAGTAGCGCGGACTTATCTTTCCAAACAGCGGTTGATAATGGAGTATACGAAGCTCATTGATCTTTCTAATGATGCAGAGACGAATCTTAAAGCTCGAATTTGTGTTTAAACGGGTAATTTTGTTATGTAGATAATCATTTTCTTTATTACCAGAATGTGATATAATCAAGGACTTGACCCCTTTCACTATATCAAGCCTGATGCAGCCACACTTTGATTATTGCAAAAACTGTTTTGGGAACCTGAAGATAACTTTAAGATAAGATAAGATAAGATAAGATACAAGATACAAAGATACAAATTAGGGCATGTGCTAAAACCCAGACGGTGGACTCTGGACGGTAGACGATAGACGATGGACGATGGACGATGGACGATGGACGATGGACGATGGACGATATCTCTGAGATTCATTTATTTCTCTCAGACAAAGTATAAAATTGTCACACAATCTTTTGCTTTTGTCACGCGATGTTAAAATATTGAACAGCGAAAATTCGAGGACAAAGTTGTGATCGCGAATTGTTCGTCACGCAATTTCACGTATTCCTTATTTTATCACGCGATATCACCATGGAATTTTGAAATAGTGCACAGCGAAAATTCGTGCCCGCCCCGCTCCCCAGCAAGAAAAAAAAAAACAAACAAACAAACTTATTTTGACTGGACAAATTTTGACCGCGGATTTTATGTCACGCAATATCAGTTATTCATTTATTAAATTCTGACAACAAAGTATAAATTTGTCACACAATCTTTTTCTTTTGTCCCGCAATCGATTGCTTTTTCACATAAATTATTCCAGACTGCACGCAGAAATGACGCAGGAGAATCGTAGCCCATACGGCAAGCACGTGATATGTTTTGCATGAGTTGTCGTGGGGTGGGTGGGGGGGGGGGGGAATAAGCAGCCTCACCTTATTTTTTAAGCTGTTTTGGTAAAGCTTTCCACAAGCGGTCTGCCAGGATTATCGGTGCTTCCCATTATCATTTTTCCCTTCCTTTCCTTACGTGTTTCAATTTCATTTTCGCCAGCTCTGAAAGTTTTTATTGCAAGTATTTCAAAACTCCATGGTGACATCGCGTGACAAAAGCAAAAGATTGTGTGGAAAATTTATTCATGTTTATGTACTTTGACTGAGAGAAATAAATGAATGTGTGACATTGCGTGACGAAAAATCCGCGATCAGAACTTCGTGATAATTTGTCCAGTCCAAATAAGTTATATTTTTGCTCGGGGAAGGGGAGGGGGGAGGGCACGAATTTTCGCTGTTCAATAGTTTAACATCGACAAATAAATGAATGTCAGAGATATCGTCCATCGTCCATCGTCCATCGTCCATCGTCCATCGTCCATCGTCCATCGTCCATCGTCCATCGTCCATCGTCCATCGTCCATCGTCCATCGTCCATCGTCCATCGTCCATCGTCCATCGTCCATCGTCCATCGTCCATCGTCCATCGTCCATCGTCCATCGTCCATCGTCCATCGTCCATCGTCCATCGTCCATCGTCCATCGTCCATCGTCCATCGGCTATCGTCCAGAATCCACCGTCTGGGTTTTAGCACATGCCACAAATGAGAGCAGCCCGTGTTTTGACCTAGACTCAAGCTGTGACCTGTTCAAATTTCTCACGTGGAAGAATCTAGCATGTCAGCGGCCAATTCAAAGAGCTGCAGTGGTTTCCAATTCCAGAATAACTCAGTTGTAAATTCGAAAGGCGATAAACCGTATATAACTAAAGGGACTCTGAGAATAAACCCAATGTTCCATTGCCGCGCAAAAAATAGCTTTAGCTATTGTGGCGCCATTCTTTGGAGTAGTCTTCCTTGTGACTTAGGGATTTTAAACTCTTACTCAAAGGAGAAGAATAAGACACGCGGGCATTCGTGGAAAACAACTTTTTATTTAATTAACTTCATTATATTCCATGTTTCTTATAATAGGCGTCAAAAATTCACCACAGATGACTTATACCCAATAAAATTAAAATCGAAGTCAAATTTTGAGGTACTCGAGGTTGTTAAGTACATGAAATGTTACTTATTAGAGACTTGTCATCATCTCTCAATGTCCAAACAGACTCAATCCAGACAAAACTATTTGCGTGACATTGCATATTAATTAAATATTTATTATGTTAATCTTTTTCTTGACAGTTTATTTCTTATCTTTTTGAACTTGGAATTAGTGTCATGTCGACTTGGAAACGGCGTTCGCTTTTACCGTTTAGTTTTACTTGCCTCGAGTTTTTGTTTCAAGAAAATTGTAAAATTGGTAAAAAATGTCTGCTAAAATACAGTTACTATGGAGGCATAAGTCTCGGATCCCTGTGGAGGGGGACTCTCATATGAAGAGGTCGGGGATGCCCGTCGTCTCACTTAGGTGTATAGATCAAGGATTCCGGTCTCAGTTAAGGTTACAGTATACCTTCGGGTCGGCAATTTTTTTCAAATTTGGATTTTTGGGTCAAAATAGTGGTCGAAGCATAATCTCTAATTTCTGGAAAAAAAAAATTGAAAAAGGCTAAATATTGGCGGAGAAATGGCGGTTTTATGTTTTCACCGGAAGTAAAAGTTTACCTCTTGATTGACAGCCCTATGGCGCGTATGCAATCAACCGAGACGATTTTCGCGGGAATTACCTATATGGATGTCACGAATTGACTACTCAGTTGATCAGCATTGTTGTTCTGACTACCCAGCATTTTTGGTATTAGGCGTGTCTCTATTAAGTTATAAGTAAACATAGACCACGTTTAAACCATGGACCAGTTCGAAAAAGCGAAAACAGCGAAAAACGAATGAAAATACATCAATGAGTGAAGAAGCGAAAGTTCGCCACGCGGACGAAGCTATAGTCATCGTATAAGGCGGGCAAATATTCGTGGTAAGAGAAAAGAAAGGTTCTGTAAAAATTTCGGAACTTGACAGCAATAACAGGGATGCTGAGTCCGATATCGACGAATCGTCGGACTCATTGAGACCATTTGAAATATTATCCATGCACAGTTGCCCACACACAGTTGCTCTCTGCGCTTTCTTTTGTTTGTTTCCTTCGCTCAGCCACTCTAGCGTTCGTATCCTTTTTAGTCTTCCCCATTTTGCCAGACCAGCTTCAAGAAAAACCGAGCTACAGAAAAATTATCTCTCTGCCTTCGGTTCCTTGAGCGCATTGCTAAACACAAGAGTTTTTTAGCGATTCGCGCGTAAATTTCACCAGGAGGTTAACGGTAGTAAACTTTCCCTGCACTGATTGGCTTAGTTATCTGAGAACCCAGTTGAAGGCGTTTGTGGGCGGAGTTTGTTTGCGAAGCATAAAATTTTTCTTAGCGCTGTTTTCTCGAATAAATTTTTTCACTTGACGTAGACACTTTAAAGAGCTATAACTCAAAGGGATTTTGTTCAATTGCTCTTAAATTTGGACAGTGGCTAGTTTAACATATAAACTACAAAAGTGTATCTGGGAATTGTTAATTTCGAGATACTTTTTCTTCCAGAGCGATTTTTGTACGATCATTCCACATTTTTTTAATCCTATTTCGAAAATGTTCTGTAACTTTTTACTGCAATTGAATATGCCAAAACGCAGACACGCTTTTTAAGCGCTTTGGGCCCTGAAACCGAGGAAAAAATTAAATTGGCGAAAAACGAAATTCGCTTTGACTTGTAGCTTTCGAAAGGTGATTCGGGCGCTCGCATTTAGTGGTCGTGAAAAATTCGACAGTTCATTTTCTTTCAAAATTCATGGTATAGTTTGATAGCCAGCTCCATAAGCTTTAATTTGATATAGGAGTTTAGGTATCTACAGCTTAAACTGCACGCGCTACATCGCTTGCGCGCGAGACACCCCTGAAGGTATACTGTAACCTTAAGGTGTTCATGACGAAATACCATTATTTTAGCTGTTAAGTATGTTTTAGGGTGAAATCGAAGAAATAATAGCAAAAACACCGCTCTTATTACGGTGTTTAGGTTCGATTTGCATCGGTCTCTCAAGTTCAGTGAGACTTAGAGCGGACTTCTTTCCAGAACAGCGACTGGTAATCGAGCTTATTGTGTTTTAAGTGGTATCTTTCGGGGTCTTTTAGGGGTAAAGTAAAGTTTGAACCACACCCGTATTAGTCTCCTTTATGGGTTTAATTCAACTTTCCGACGAACATGTCCGACCTCTTTATATAGGAGTCCTTCCCTTCCGGTCTCGGGTCCCTCTCCCGATTCTGAATAGGGTTAACCAAGTCATTGCTTTAATATACACAAAAACAAAGCCTAATCTGGCGTTTGGTTACACGAGTTTCACGTTCAACGAGGCAGCTACGTCGAGAAACAAGAAAACCGTCTGAACGTGTCCATCACTGCTTGTCTTATTTCCTTTATCTTCCAGCAGTAGAGGAATAGGTTTAAGGTCGAGTTTAGCATAAACAGAGATAGTGTTAGTTCCCATGCAAAATCAAGAAATTGCGTTTGTGATCCATTGAGAACAAAAAAAGCCGCGATGCCATAGGGAAGATAACAGACAACTAATGTTATCTGTATCCACAATGCACTGGACACTGTCTTTCTGTATTGAGTTATATTCAGTGACATTCCTCCTCCGTTTAGTTGTCCTTGGTGAGCATGCCCTTGCACTTGAGCTTGATGCTTGCGAAGCGTCAGATAGATTTTTGTGTAAGAGAAGATCGAGGTAACTATGCAAAGTATTGTCGCTGAAAATGTGATCGATAGCGTTATTCGTGCGTCGTAACTGGACGTCAATGTAGTGACGATGCTGAAAAACCAGCTAATAACAACATAACTTTGCACAAGTCTTAATGTTACAACGTGTCTGTATCTTAGACCCAACAACAAGGCAAGAAGTCTGTCCACACTTATCGCAGTCAGTGTTGACACAGATACTCCGCCAAGAATTATGCTTAATCTATTAAAGAGGATTGAAAGATAATAACAAAGCATGGAGTGTTCTGGAGACATTATATAAGCCACGAAAAGAGGCTGAGTAATGAGACCCACGCAGAGATCGGTGCTTGCAAGACAACCTAACAAGAGCTTTGATGGCGGACGAAGAGATGACACCCTTTTAAGTGCAATAATGATCAAAATATTTCCAAGAAATGCAGTGATAGATAGGGTGATGCTCACTGCTGAAATAAATAGTTTTTGATATGCTGCATAAGAACCGTGCAAAATAGGCTTTGGGTCTCTGTGCGGTTTCTATCTTCTGTTAAGTTCACCATGTTTATGTCCTTTCCAGCTGGTTAGTAGAGGTGTAAATGTTGCTTTAGTTTGTTATCCCAGGAGTGTTTTTGGGTTCATGGCTTGCCAAGAAGACTTCTTTTTTAAACGCTCGCCTGTTCCCTTATCCAGGGGATCGTAACGTAGGTCCAGTCGTTTTTCTGATGGGAAGAAAGTAACAAACGGTAAAGAATTGATTTTGTTCTGAAAAACAAACCTTAAGTAAACAGATAATCCCAAGACTTGATGAACTTGATTTGTTTTGCCTAACAACAACAAGAAATAAATCACAAACTGCTTTGTCATTCTCACCGGCGCCATGTTACCTTTGCACCATTGACTACAAACAACAGCTAATGCCTTACTTTCTAGAAACATAGAGACAACGCCAATCGAAGCTAATATGGCCCGTAACGTATGAGATCGCGTATTTGAGAAACCTGCTTTTTGGCATTAACCCTTTTTCGGCGTCGATTTTTTAACGGAAAGGTCATCAAAAATAGCACGAGTTGCAGTCAAGGCGAAGATTTATTTTGCAATTAAAGGTAAGAAATCTTTTCTTGTAGCGGACAGCTGCCGAAAAACGCCATCTAATCAAATAAGGAAAGTATTATTCCACCAGATCGATCAACCTAACATGTGGATCAAACAAATTTAAATTTTCTATTTTTTTTCAAAGCTAAGGTGAATGATATCTTCATGTATTAGCTTTCAATCAGAAATATGGGATTGTGACAAAAAATGATTACTTCAAGTTAAAAATAAATTAAATCGATTTTAAGGCTCTTTTAAATTCAAAAACAAGTACAGGACATCGACATTTCTTGTTTATTACCTGTGGGTTTCATTTTATTCTGTTATTAAATACGCACTTCTCAAACCGTATGTATTTGATTGTTGCGGTTGTGGTGCGAACGACAAACTTAAGTTAATGTCTAAATGTCAGTCATTTCTTTTGTATTTATATCATATGCTGCC
The DNA here is from genome assembly GCF_042242905.1 of Orbicella faveolata. Taxonomy (NCBI): domain Eukaryota; kingdom Metazoa; phylum Cnidaria; class Anthozoa; order Scleractinia; family Merulinidae; genus Orbicella; species Orbicella faveolata. The sequence goes on from NW_028301569.1 coordinate 4,527,208, forward strand.
TGGCTTTGGGCCTTACTGTAAAAAAAACGCTGCCGAATTTCTTGGTCAGTAAGCAAATTACTACAGCTACCCACCTTTCTATTTTGCCTTGTTCTCGAGCATTTTTCCCATGTTTTCAATCAAGTTCGTACAGCCAAGTTTAAAAATACAACCACACACATCTACCACGCCTGCTTTTGGGCACCAAACTTGATTTAACTCTTGTCATGAAATCATCATTATTGATTACAACATATCAACATGGTGATATTAAAATTAAATTAAAATTAAATTAAAATTGAAAAGAGCTGAACAAAAAGCAGATCAAAATTTCATATATTTTCTTTTTGTCTCAACCTTCCACGCATGTTTCTATTCCCATTTGTTTAATTTGACGTCTGATTCAAACTTACATTGTACATGTAGTATGAAATCATATTCGATTTGTGTTTCATTCAAGTGCTTTTGTTGTGGCACTTCCATTGCACAAGGGGGGTGGCTGGATCCCCTACCCTTCCCCTTAGCGTTTCCGTACCGTTACGCTATTTTGAAAATGTTTTACCTTTAATGGATATCTTGTTATATCGTTTACAAGATGATGTTAATATATTGGGATAAAAATGCAAAGAGCTCTGATGGGGGGCCAGTTACGTCGTTCAACATGCATGGCGGACAATTTTAGATTTTTTACTCTTTCCAAATTGCAGTTTTGGCTTGTAAAAGAAGAGTAACTATTCAATTTGAAAGGATAGAAAACAAGATACAGAAAAAAAATAGGTGTACTTTTCAACTTTAAAACATTGATTCTTTCATGGTGATATCAACCCTTAAACTTGTCGTTTAATATCTCTTATATCTAGAAGCCGATTGTCATAGAATTTTCAGCATATATGTCTTGTAGATAAACGAACAGAGGTTGAAATGGGCAGGTGCCCAGAGAGATAATCTTGGCAAAATTAAAAAAAGAATCCGATGTACATGTGTAAATGGAACGGTGTTTGGGACAATTGATTCAGCTTTCAGCTTTTAACACTTCACCGCTTGCCTAACTTCTCTTACGTTCCGAAAATACAGAAATGGTTCAGAGTTGAATTAATAAAGTGTAGAGAAAGAGTCACAGGCGAAGCAATGCCAGGGGTTGTCGTAATTGGCTGAATGATTGCAAATATTCCAACAGTTATAATGTATGGAAGATAACAAACCAGTAATGTCATTTAAAGAACGTCATTTAAGTTTTCTATAGATCGGCTTTAAATTCACCTGTTTTTGTTTTTTGTTTTTATCTTATCACCCGATAGGTTGTGAACAATTAACCACTCGCTCTTTCTTGATTTTTCTCTAAGTCAACAGTAAATCAACAAATAGTTTTTAGATTCCTTTTTGCGCCAAATCTTTGGATTCCAAATGTTTTCCACATAATAGAGTGGATCAAGAAAATACTATATGAATCCTAATATATCATTCCTTAACTTGTTTAAAGCTGTCAAGCTGCGGTATAAAGTTCATTCCAAATCTTCTACTTGAGGCGTTTCTTTAAATTTTATTTTTTTCTGAACAATAACTCACATGGAAAGAAGAAAAGTGTGAACGTTTGCATTGAGTCCACCAATATGAATAGCAATGCTATAGTTTTCTATCCAACATCATTGCACAAATATTAATGTACATTTTAGGTGGCTTTGCTCGTCTAGCACCAGCACCGGACTGGAAAGGCTTCATTTCGTGAAATATTTTAACTTCTGTATCAGTGGTTGTACAACAGGTACCGCTTAATTGATTTGGCTGATTAAATATTTTCACACTCTTCGTATTCGTTTAACTTTACCATGAAAACGTTTGGTGTCTAACCATAGTTAGTAGAGTAAAATGGTTATAAAACCTGACAAAGTTCTTTGTTGTAGGTTTTTGTTGGCTATTTTTGGGGTTGATCCTGCACAAAACCTGGGAAAATACAGAAGGTGATTATTTGTGCTCATACGACTAACAATCAGGAAGATTATGTAATTAATGCATAGTCAATGAGTATAAAACAAAAGATGTGCAGGGTCAAGGACCTTATAACATAAATCTTAGCCTGTTTGTTTCATTCTTGATGTTTACCGGCCTTCTTAACCATTTCCCTCTATTCACTACTGTCTAGCGACCACTGCGTTTTATAAAGGTTATGAGTATTTCAAAATAAGACTAACCAGGCTAAAAAACACTGAGAAATTAGAGAGGGAACGATAGTTCTACATAGCTAGCTTCTTTTCGTAATGCTAGTTCAAAATGGTAACAAATGAATTCATCGATTGTAAAGTTTATTGAAAGTTGAGTTTAGCTTCTTGCAATTAGTAGGTGCATGATGTAATTTTACAGTTCTTACAAAGGTAAAGATTCGTTCACATAGGTACGGTTAATTCAAAACAATGTTTAAAAGTTCATAACCTTGTCTTACTTCAACCTAAAAGCCTCAAAGTTGGTCGAAAAACCAGTCTCAAAATGATCTTTCATGTGGTTGTGTCAGTTATCGATCGTTTGAAATTTGACACTCGCCCCAGTTACCTGCGCAACTCCAAATTGGCCAATATAGTAATGCACACAAAGCTTTGAGTCTCTGAAACACCTAGGGCAAGTCGCAGTTACAACTAGGGCATTGTATAGTTAACAAGAGAAACAACAAAACTGTCTGATCGTGACCTTCACTGCTTGCCCTGCTTCTTTCATCTTCCAGCAGTACAGAAATGGGCTCTGAGATGAGTTGCACAAAACAAGAGTTAGCGCTGCTTCCAAAGAAAGATCAAGTTACTGTGTGTGCGCTTCCGTGATGGCGAATATTGTAGCTACGATAGCACATGGAAGATAACAAACCACTGATGTAATTTGTATCCATAATGCACTGGACATAGTTTGTTTGGTACCGTTCTATGTTCAGCGAAATTCCTCCTCCATTCGCTATAGAAATCATGAAAATGGTAATACGAAAGTTGAAAAATATCATTGCAACCGTAATGCTAAAGAGCCAAAACACAGCAACAAGAATCCATACACGTCTTAAGGTTACCACCTGTCTGTACCTTAGTCCCATTAACAGGACAAGAAGTCTGTCCACACTTACTGCAGTCAGTGTCAGCAAAGACACTTCACCGAACATTGCAGTCAAGCTATTAAAAACAATGAAAATATAGTTCTGAGCTTGGGAATCTTCTGGTGATGACAAAAGGACAACGTGGAGAGGCTGTGTGATCATACCCAGACAGAGATCGGTGCAGGCAAGACAACCCAACAATAGTTTTGATGGGGGATGCAGGGACGACAGCTCTCGAAGAGCAACAATGACCCAAAACATTTCCCAAAAAGGCAATTACAACTAGAGTACTGTTTACTGCCGAGTACGCAATCTTTTGATGTGTCACGGATCCAACATTTTCAGTTACGTTCGCCATTTTCTTGCTTTTCTCTCAGCTTTTCGTTAGAAGTGTAGAATGTTCCTTTAGTTTGTCGCCCTCTGTTGGAGTCAACACTATTGTAATTAATATGCTTCATGTAGAAGATAATAACACCGGCTTAGTTGTCTTATCTGATTACTAGAAAGTAATAAGACTCCGTGGGATGCTATGGCAAGTGAGCGTAGTATTGGAATGAATTGTGAAGTTATTAGTAAAGTGCCACGATTAGTCAGTTAGATCAGCCATAGAAATTACTGTAGAAAGTGTTGAAGAAACTGTCACTGTGCTTGTAGTGGAAAATAGGGTGGTCAGAAAATTACCATGCGAGTACAGTCTCTTTCCGGGTGATCGACAAGATGGAACGAGAGTGAGCATGGTGTTTAGAAATGGCATCAAAACTGGCTGAAGTAGTGTTGCAACGTGGAAAATGATATTTGTTTTTGTTTTTTTTTTGTTTTGTTTTTTTTGTAATGAGGCCAGATTTTCAGTGTCACTTCGCTCAAAATAAATCAAAACAGTTCAATAGATAAAGTCCAGAATCTTGAAAAGAAAGAAGGTAAATATACAAAGACTCTCGCCAAGATTCCGGCGCAAGATATGCGGAGAAATTTTTTACCCAAATTTATAGGGATTTTCATGGAGAAGCCATGCTGGTACCCATCCGGATGGCGGCAGGGAACCAGCAGAAACATCTGTCACTGAGTTTTGCTACAAACGTGTGAATTTATCTCTCCACGACCTCGAAAACATTTTAAAAATAATACTTTTTCTAATACATAAACTGTTCAGATAGCCAAATTCTCCGAAATAAGTCACTTTTTCAACCAACATGACAGCTCTCTTGCCCGTCATGTAAATGCCGCGTCACGCAAAAGCTTAGAAATTCAAGCGTAGTCTATTACAAAACCAAGAACCACTTGGAGCGAAAATTTGTATGAATATTAGTTTTCAGCTGCTCTTATACATCATGGAAGTAAAATCTCAGGAGGATCAATAGTTTTGTAGTTTGAATTTTAGCGACGTCATGTCAAAATCAGATTTAGGGGACTGTTGATTTATCGATTAAATAACCAAAAATGTGTTTTTCTTTGATTTGTCGTTAAGTCGTAAGTCGTTCCATTAGCACGTGATAAGGCTAGGACAAATATCTATCGCTGCGAAACTCAATATAAAAACGTCACAGTCCGGAGTTAAGATAAATCCAGGCGGTTCGATTCTTCGGTTGGTGTAACGGATCTCAAAGAGTGAGAATCGAATCGCTCCACTATCCCGCTAATCCAATGTGCTTTAATAGCGTACAATATAATTACAATGAATAAATTTTACAACTGCATTTGTACCTCTTGAGTTGAAACATGTGACAGACTAACAGCTTCCGGTGCGAAAATGAGGTATTCTCGCTCACTTTTCAGTAAAGATTAATTAACGCGATTAAATATTCCCCATTTTAAAGATTCCCGGTTTTAAAGAACCCCGTGTGAGAGATTCCCGCTTTTAACGATTCCTCATTTTAAAGATTCCCCATTTTAAAGATTCCCGCTTTTAAAGATTCCCCGTTTTAAAGATTCCCGCTTGTAAAGATTCCCCATTTAAAGATTCCTGCTTTTAAAGATTCCTCATTTTAAAGATTCCCGGTTTTAAAGATTCCTCATTTTAAAGATTCCCGCTTTTAAAGATTCCCCATTTTAAAGATTCCCGCTTTTAAAGATTCCCCGTTGCTCGTTGCCCGTTGCCCGTTGCCCGTTCTTCATTTTCTTTTCCCGTTCCCCATTCCCGTTGCCCGTTTCCCATTCCCATTCCCGTTCCCCATTCTCATTCTCCGATTCCCAGTTCCCGCGTCTGTCACCTGATCATTTAATGGCAATTTACTTCTCATGAGAACATGTTGACAACTATCAATTCGAGATAATTTATGGTAAGAAACGTTTTTCGCTAATAACTTTGCGTAGAATCAATCTTTTTTTCACAGGATTTTTTTGTGAAATGAAAGATTGCAATAAGATCTGTCTGAAATAGCGAAAAACAGTTTTTTTGAAAAATGATCAAATTTGGTGTACACTGATACCTTAAATAAGCCCACACTGGTTCTCGAATGGCTGCCATATCAATTTCTGAAGCAAATAAATTTTGTGACACTTCAAAAAATTCATTTCGTGCAATATGTCTTATAAAATCTTTCAAGATTGCATAGTCAAGTTCAAGAAAACAGTCTACTGCAAATGAAAACTTTCCTGAGTGAGTTAAGCAATAATTATTTAGGAAATGTTGTCTTCGGTCGTTTGTCCTCGTTGCAGTTCGCTGATGGCGGTGACATTTATCTGTTTCTTTGGTACGAGCTGGTATACTCCCATTGAGAATGTGTGCATGTTTATTTGAGATCATGAAACGATTAAAGCTTCCATGAGAAGCACGAGGAATTCCTCTTAACAAATATTTCCCTTTGTATTTATAAATGTTAACAGTGGAACACTGAAAATAAAATAAACATCGACTGGAATAAACCTTCTCTCAAGCACTATTTACACGTGCGTTCTGGTAAACAAGTTAGCACATTGTTAGCAAGAATACACAAAACCTTAAACATACACGTAGCACGATTGTCGACTCATGGATTGAACTGTGAAAGTTTCGATAGAGTAAAACTCTCGAGGCTTAAATATCTTCACTTGCAAACCAACAAATATCTGCGCCAATTTTTGAAATGGTTGGTATCGATGTTTTCCGTGATGGACTCCTTGATTTTTGAATACTCTGATTTCATAATTATCGTGTGTCAAAGTTGCTTCAAACTTCTTGTTTAGACTAAGCGTTAGGCGCGTAGGCCGGATGAACACGCAGGTGCGGTTGCTAAACTCGTCGGCTCGTTTGGCACATAGGTCAAGTGAACAGTGAACTCGTTGGCTCGATGCGTAACACGGAACGGATGAACCGCGAACTCTATGCAATTTTCACAGTTCAATTCAATACACAAAGTCGAAACGCCTTCTAAAATGTCTTACGTTATGTTTATTTCCTGAACAAGTACACGTTGTTAAGAGCACTACATTGTCTACACAAGCTACTCCTTGCCAGAATCGCAGATTCTTTGGAAATAACATTACTTTTACTGTTGTCAAAAACATGTCTTATTGCATGTGCTTCCAAGTTTAACCCAATAAAAATAGGACTTCCCAGCTGTGACGTGCATTTCATTGTCAATCAAATTTGTCGATTTTCGTCGACAGTGAAAAAGGAACCCCGGGCAAACCTTACCGTGGCCTGCCACAGGCATCCCAGGCAATAATTAGCACGGTATAATTGCTTTTAGATGGTCACACGATATGTACGTGTTATACAGTGTAAACAGATTAACTCCAGTTGGTTTATTTTGTGAAAATTGAATCATGAACTTCCAACGTTTTGTAAATGCTATCCGAAAAACAAAAAGGAAATTGTTGAACAAGTTATCATGTCGATCGGGAAAATGAGAATAGCGTTTCAGGGTTCTTATAAATTAAAAACCACTGAAGTGCAGAGACAATCTGCTAATATTTGTTAGATTATCATAATGGCTCCTTTTTTGTTCGTGGGTGACAATTTCACTTAGCATTACAGGCAAGACAGATAGCACTGTTCTAGAACAGACGAAAATAGAAAATAACAGTTTTTATGCGTTCACTATATATATAATAACCTTAAATTACGGCTTAGTATACGCTTTAATATACTTTTAATAACCCAGAGTCAATATTCTAATTAACAATCAGATTATGGGCTCGAGATTCCTATGAGGTTATATTTGATGTGGCCGAAGGCCGTGTCAACTATCGCCTCATACAAATCAAGAGCGAATAATCTAATTGCTTTAGAGAATGTCTAACTGAAATTAACGCAAATAATGGTTCCTAATTATTTTTCTAGGCAGTATTGAACCTTACACTTTAGCAAAATCGCAGGTACTGAATTTGCCTTTGATAAATTTGCAGTTGTTTGCACGCGTTCATCTGTTTTTTCAGTAGTTTCAAGTTTTAAAGTCAAGAAACCGTCAATGTCCTTCTTTTAGTCTTCTCAGGAATTTAATTACCCATTTACATCTAAACTTTCTTCCAAAACTTTGAAAAAACGATGAAAACGTCGCATTTCGTGGACGACCGACAGCTACTGCACTCTAATGGCTGATCGATAGTACACCAGTAGCTCAGCCAATCAGATTGCAGCATCTACATTAGCATACTACTAGTAGAATTCAACCAAACAGAATTAATGAAGTTTCTTTTCAGTTGAAACACCTTGAAAGTCAGTGTAGTCACTTTCAAGTGTAAAGTCTTCTCTGTAGATGACCCAGCTTTGGTTAAGATGATGCACTTGAGCGTCTTTTAAAACAATATTATGCATGCATTATTGACGTAACCATGCTTTCGTTGTGTTTCGTGCCACTATATGATTTTATTCGGTTTGAGTGATATGACTAATGTTGTCAGCCTTCCGCTTCAGCTGATAAAACTAAAATCTACCTTTATTACTCCGGATACGATCACAAAATAACAAAATAGCTGATCAAACACTATAGGCCGCCTGTACAATGTTCTGCCTCACTCGCCTCATTATTCATGTTATTAGGTACAGTTGTTTTATATACAAGAGGTGATGTCTTTATTTTATTTTTTAATTCCCGCACTGTCTTTTTAACTTGTATAATTAACACAATTTGGGAACGGGAGGCATTTCAACTATTCATAGCCTGATAATAAAACCTTTCAGCTAGAGAGGATTCAAATACTCAAGTGTGTGGTTCAACAAAGGAAAGTTTTTACTCTCCCGACCAGAAAATCCCTCATTTGGGAACCAAATTGATTTTTTCTTTAACGCTGACTATTGCTACTGAAAATCTTGCGAGCTGCAGCTCGTGTTGTTTGTAGAAAAAGCACTCAAACTTTGACATTAAATTATTGGCAATACAATCTTTTTCGCATGGACCAGCCAATACTAAATGTCCTCAAAATGTTTATCTTTCATACTTGAGTAAACATATATAGCGTGTAATATTCAATTAGTTCGTACGCTTGGCAGATAAGAAACCTTTTTTGCGGTGGCCTCAAAGATCACGCAACGGTCTTTGTAATAAGGTAAACACAGAATTTAAAGTTCGACTTTGCCTTCAGGGGGTAATTCACGTCATGTAGCCACCTGTTTTCTTAAAGGCAGTAATTTTGGTTGCAAACCCTGCCTTTATATGACCTTGCGCAGCCTGAACTTTTCTTAAGAGCTAGTAGAAAAACTAACTCCGCATGGCTTTGTTTGATCTTACCAAAGTGCCCTGGTAGTGTAAATTGAGCACGCGCTAATAGGGTAACTTCCACTATATATCGGGCGCACTTCCGGTTTCTTTAAATGGTAAAGGAAACGCGGTTTTCCATTAAATCCAGCCTTTTTCGACGCAGTTCGATTAAAGCCAACGTTAGAAACATAGCTACGCATTCCTTTTCCGAAATTATGCTTTTTTCAGAAAATTACGAATTTTTCAATATTTTGAAATTCTCTCAAAATCTGACCTTTTAGAAATGAAACAAAATCTATGCACAGCGTAAAGAGGAGTAAAATTAAAATATTAAATCAATGAAAAAAATCCCGATAAAGCAATTTGCCTAGGAACATTTGCATCTTTTGTGTATTAGTCACATGACCACTGGCGTGGCCTGATGACGTCTTCACTAGTGTTACTGACCATGAAATAGTTATAACACATGAAATAGCTCTGAACTAACTAAAAATGATGAGGTTATATGAGAAAGAATTTTCCCTAACAACGGCTCAAAAAGATCAGTTAATGAGCCCTTAACCAGTGACCCAAAGTCAGTTCCGGAGTTAAATTTCTTATTCTGAGCAATCTTTCTGGGATGTACAGAAACTCTTAAGGTTGGTGCTTGAGGCTATTCCAAGACCCCTAGCAGCGAACATCAATGTCTCCAAAAGCCCATTTTATCAACAAACAGAACTACTCTGCTAGATATTTCGGAAAGAACTGCTTATATTTCATCATATCAAGTGCATAAAAGTGATGTTAAGTGTCACATCACACCTTTTGTGGTCATGACGTTACAAAACACCTTTTTGTGAATAAGTTAGCTTGCAAACGAACTTTTACACCAATTTGCTGTCGACGTGTTGCCTAGGTGAAACAAATGTCGATAAATTGACAATGTCCAATCAGACTCAATCCTGGGAAAACTGTTTGCGTGACATTGCATATTAATGAAGTATTTATTATATTAAACTTTTCCTGACAGTTTATTTCTTATCTTTTTGAACTTGGAAATAGTGTCATGTCGACTCCGAAACGTCCTTCGCTTTTATCGCTCGTTTTTACTTGCTTCGAGTTTTTTTGTTTCAAGAAAATTGCAAAATTGGGAAAAAATGCCCGCTAAAATACCATTACCATGGAAACATAAGTCTCGGGTCCCTGAGGAGATGGACTCTCACTTGAAAAGGTCGGGGATGCTCTTCGTGTCGATCAGGTGTATAAAAAAAGGATTCTCGTCTCAGTTAGGGTGTTCATTACGTAACGCCACTAGTTTTAGCTGTTAAAGTATGTTTTAGGGCGCAGTCGAAAAAATAATAGCAAAAACACTTTATCTCGGTGTTTAGGCTGATTTCCATCGGTCTCTCAAGTTCGGTCTACTAGCGCGGACTTTTTTCCAGACCAGCAGCTGGTAATGGAGCTATTAAGTTTAAACTGGTATCTTTTGGGGTCTTTTAGGGGTAAAATAAAGCTTCGACACACAGAGATTGGCCACCTTTAAGGGTTTAATTCAAATTTTCCGACGAACATTCCCGACCTTTTCATATAGGAATCCTCCCCTGCCGGTCTCAGGTCCCTCTCCCGATTCTTAATTGGGTTAACCAAGTC